>NC_142087.1:34926836-35226836 GCF_054644295.1 Miniopterus natalensis | reverse complement strand
AGCTCCTGTGGAAACGGGGGCCTTCCTGGCTGGAGGTGGCCATGTCCATCTCTGAGGCCATGGGATGCTGCTTCGTAACGTTGGGTCACTTCACCCCCAGGCCGGGGCTAGGCGCAGGGCCGGCGGCCGGGCGTTCCCGGTCGGTGTGGGCAGTGCCAGTCCCGCTGGTGAGCAGCCAGAGTGAGTTTACAAGGGCTGGGGGGGACAGCGAGGAGGCCGGGGGGGGGGGTGGGGCCCAAAGGCCTCCTTGGGAGCAGTAAAGAAAAGGCTCTCGGAAGCCCACAGGGCGAGTTGTGCTGCAGTTGGGGCTCCCTTGGCGAAGGGCAGTGAGCGCTCCTGTGGATCGGAAGACAGGACGGTCGGGACGTGGCCGACTCAGGGTTCCAGGTGTTTTCACACGGGAAGGGCTTCCACGTGACGTGGTCTTGAAGGAACCGTTAGCGTCAGCACTTCCTTCCCCGCGGGTGCCGCTGGGCGAGCTACCTGCCAGGGAAAGGCGCTGTGGGGAAGTCACCGAGGCGGGTTCCCACTTCTTGAGCACAGATGGCTTCTCCTGCAGTGGCATTTTCAGGCCATTGATTCCTAATGCGGATGGACCTCCTCAGTGGATTCGGAGAGTGGGTGGGGGAAGGGCTCTCGGGCAAGGACTCGGGTGGTGCAGGGGGGCCGGGGCGGTGTCCTGTGGGGCGGGGCTGAGCTCCTTTTGTGGGGAGACTGCCCTCGGGGAACACACACCCACGTCCCTCCCTCCTGCCAAATGTTGACGAAGGGCCCCTGGGGGTGGCTTCTGATAGGCCCTTCGAACAAGACAGACCCCAGGACTGCCCGGCTGTGTCTCCATGAACAGAGACTGTGGTCCCACCTCAGCCACCATGCACTGTCCCTCTGTCCTTTTGTGTGTCTGAGACTTAGAAGCTGTACGGGACACATCAGCTCTGCTTCCAGATCCAAGTGTCATCCATACAGCACATGGCTGTGATGTGAGCCAGGAGGGAGCCAGGCACACACAGGCACTCAGACACTGGTCACATAGACATGTGAACTCACACACAGGACCCCACGCACAAACGTGAGCTCACACACAAACATGTGACCTCATGCACAAACGTGACCTCAGACACAAGTGTGACCTCACACACATGACCTTACACACAATGACCTCATGTACATGACCTCACACACATGACCTCACACACATGACCTCACACACATGACCTCACACACAATGACCTCACACACATGACCTCACACATGATCATCCACAGACTGACGTGCTGGCTCACACACACTCCCTGAGGACATGGGGCCTGAGCAGAGCTCTTCTAATTTCTTCTAAAACGGTTGAACCTTGTTCCGCACAATTTAAGTTTCAGTCTAATTCCTTTTATATGTTTCTGATTAATGTTTGATCCTGATCTCTTCATAACCCAGTTACTAAATCTTCTAGAAAGTTAACCCAGCGAGCGAAGCTTTCTCAGCCTCGTCTGACGTAACGGAGGCCATCGCTCCCGCTCTCAGAGGCGGAGGTGGGGTGGGCACAGAGGCCGGGCTGCGGACCTGCGGACGTCTCTGCCGGGCGAGGACATCGGCCCCGCAGGCTACTGCTCCCCTGTGCTGCACCCCTGAACCAGGAGCACCTGAGACGACTCCACCGCTGGGCCCCCCCAGGTCCAGTCAGGGCCCATTCTGCCCAGACGAGGGGTCAGCTTGTCCTGGGCTGTGACAGGGTGGCCAAGTGCACAGTGAGGCATTTCAAACATTCAAAGGAAAGAAATTCATTTATAAGTGACCTTCTTTTTCTCCTGCAAATACAAAAGGGGGATATCACGGGGGTTCTGGTGACACAGCAAATAGCCCTGTCGGTGGGGGTGGGGGTGGGGGGCAGAAGCTGCTGCTGTCTGTGTGGAAGGCCACAGACTTGGAGTGGTTTTCACATTTTTTAATGGACAAAAAAGCAAGAAAAGAATCGAATTTCTTGACACGTGAAAACCGTGTCCAGTTCACATTCCCGTGTCTATAAATAAAGGTTTATTGGTACGCAGCACACGTCCAGTTAGGGGTTGTTTGCCTGCTTTTTGCCACAATGGCAGAGCTCAGGCTACTTGTGACCTGGCCCTTCACAGAGTTGCCTGTTTTTATCTACAGGCCATTGTAAGGCCCACGGACAGGGAGTCCCACTGTGACCCTTCTGAGCATGGCCACCGGCTACGGGGTGATGAACCGGAACACCCCCCAGCCCCCCACTTCACATACACACCCCACATACACCCCCACACCCCACATACACACCCCACATACACCCCCACACCCCACATACACCCCCACACCCCACATACACCCCCACACCCCACATACACACCCCCACACAACCACACGCACCCTCCCAGCCCCATCCCACATACACACCCCACATATACCCCCACACCCCACATACACCCCCACACAACCACACGCACCCTCCCAGCCCCCACCCCACATACACACCCCACATATACCCCCACACCCCACATACACCCCCACATACACCCCCACACCCCACATACACACCCCACATACACCCCCACACCCCACATACACACCCCACATACACCCCCACACCCCACATACACACCCCACATACACCCCCACACCCCACATACACACCCCACATACACCCCCACACCCCACATACACACACCACATACACCCCCACACCCCACATACACACCCACACAACCACACGCACCCTCCCAGCCCCCACCCCACATACACACCCCACATACACCCCCACACCCCACATACACACCCCCCACAACCACACACACCCTCCCAGCCCCCACACCACACACACACTCCACCCCCCCACATACACCCTTTCACAGACCATACACACCCCACATATACCCCCCACCCCCCCATATAGACACACACCACATACACCCCCCCACATCCACACACCATCCACACAAACCCTGCATAGATACCCCCCACATACACCCCCCCGACCCCCCCCCCCCGCTCACACAGGGCGAAGCCTCTCTCCCGCCCCCACTGGAACACTTGCAGTGCAGTTGGAGGAAGTTCCCTCCAGCAGAGGCTCCCGAGGGTGTTTGCTCCCGTCCTCACCTGCACAGGTACAGGGCGTGTGCTGCGTTTGTGAGGCGTGGCGTGTGGACACACCGTTTGCCGACGTGAACCGAAGCACCCGTCTGGGCGCTGCCTGGCGTGACTGTAAATTGGGTCCATTATGAAACCTCCCCCAGTGACACAAAAGAGCATCTCCGACTCGTGCAGCTGGTTCTGAGGGTTGGAGGATTGCTTCAGATGCGTGTAATAAAATGAAAGTAACGGAAGGCCTTGTTTATGGCTGTTATGAGTGTGATTTCTGATCCCCGCACCACCTCTCTGGGGGGAACGTGCCTGCTCTGGAGCTGAGGAAGCCGAGGCTTCCAGGCACCGCTCGGGGCCTGTCCGAGGGGCTGGAGCAGCTGAGGCTCAGGCCGGCTTCTTGATTCCAAACACCTGCTGAACCAGCTTCCTCGCTGGTCTCCGAGGGCCTGGGGCTCTGACAGCTCTTTAGGGCAAATGCGGGACACCTGGAAAGAAGTGCCCGTGGTCTTTGAGGTGGGAAAGGACCCCTGTAGGATGCAGGCCAACTGTCCGGGGGATCCTGATGTTACCTGATGTCATCCAGTGACTGAGCTCCTGCTAATCGATCACAGGTGATCACCGTCAAGGACAAAGCTTCCCTGGGAGGCGACCCCTGACCCCTGTGCCCAGGGACAGGAAGCTGCTGCCTAGCGAAGTCCCCACCAGCGGCCAGCTGAGGCTTTGGGGTGTTGCAAGGGGCGGGGGGGGAGGCGGGAGCAGAGCTTCCAGTGAGGGACAGGGAGGGTGTCAGGTTCCTGTCCTTCAGGACGTCCTGCCGGTCACTGTAGCAAAAGGGCTTGAGAGAGGCTGGGCTGGTTAGGAGCCCGAGCTTGACCTTGCAGGTCCGTCCCCCCTGCCCGTGGTGAAGCAGCGGGGCTGTGGGGCGGTGAGCGGGCCTCAGGCCCCGGTGGGAGGAGGCACTCGCTCCTCGCTCGCTCGCTCGCTCTTCTCCACCGTGTGCAGCTCTGGCCGGCGGTCAGCTGTATGGCCTGGGGCAGGGCTCCGATGCTCTGAACACTGGTTTTCTCGACCTGGAGGTGAGGCTGACGGGACCTGCCATCTGCACTGTTGCGACATCCACGTGAGGTGACGTGTGTGCTCGCAGCTGCGTCTTCTGTGTCCTTCACATGACCAGCATGTCCCTCTGTCTGCCTCCCCGCCTGTCCACGCGGGGAGCCGGCCATCTCCCTTGGCCTCGTGCTCGCTCGTCTGCCCACAACTTCTGTGGCTCGTGTCTCTGCTGTTGTGATTCCACTGGTGACCGTCTCCACCTGTGACGTGGACGCCCTCCTGCGTGGCCCACCTGGGCCCCCATGTCCACTGTTTTCCAAGCTCTGTCCACCTGGCGGCTCCGTGAGGCCCCGTTTCCCATCCCGGTCACTGTCCCCCAGGAGCTAGAACGCGCCGGGTGGGAGAAAGACCAACAGGTGGGTTGAATAACCACGTCCTAGACCTGCCACGAATCAAGCGGAAGGAGGGGCGTGGAGCCTGACCCGTAGCAAGTGCTCAGGACTACGAACAGGAGCTGCTGCTGTTGTCACCTGTAGACGCGTCATGGAATCGCGCTGTGGCGATGGGACTAATGAAACAAAACACAAACTCCACCAGGTCAGGAAGCCCTAGTTCTTGATGAGCCTCACGACCCTGGTCCCTAGTGGGTGCTGGGTGCCCTGCACCTGAGTCCCAGGAGGGTCACCGTCTCCTGACTCGTGTGACACGGGCACCTGGGTCCTGAGGGCCGATACTGGGTTCCTCCTGGCCTCACCTCTGGGGGACTGGCAGCCCCGGACACCCCGACGTTCCAGGGAGCTGTGGCCCTGGGGACAAATCGGCTCCTGGAAAACCACCCACGGTCACCTGCTGCTCCCCCAACTTGCTTCTCGGGCAGATTCGGGGCGTGTGGCCCGACCTGTCGGCTGTGCTGGGAACGTCGCAGGACGAGTGGCCTTTATTCACACAATGATTTTATTCACTCACTTGCTTGACTTGGTTAAAAAAGCCTGACATCTGGGAGCTGAGCACGTCTCCCCCCATGGGAGCCGCTGTCCCCGCCCCCCACCCTTCCTCCCCATGGCCCCCGACGGCAGGCGCACCCACCAAGCAGGGCGTGTGCAGGACTCCGCGGGGCCTTTCTCCACCCATCGGAGGGGCCATTTCTGCAAGGCCCGGAGTGAAAGACGCATCTTAGGAAGTCACTTCGTTCCCAGGCACGAGCTCCTGGTTTTACAAAATGCAAGGTTCAGGCGGAGCTGCAGCGTTCCTCTTGCTCGTTGAAGAATCTTCTGGCCGGCAAACGGGATTGTAAAACATCCACTCTTTCCATTGATTTCCAGGAGGAAAGAATTAGCCAGGGCAGGTACCTTGTTAGGAACAGATTATGCATAAAAGGAGCGCAGAGCCCTGGGATAAAAAGCCCGCGGCCACGAGATGCTTCAGGCCGGCCTCTGGGACAAGTGCCTCTTAGGTCATTTCAAACGGAGGCCCTTTCTTGGACCCCTCGGGGGATTAAGAAATAAAACAACACCCATTGTCCGGGTCTAACTCGGGTTAATTGAGACTGTTCCTCTGAGCTCAGAAATGCTGCGTAGGGTGGAGGGAGTGTGGGGCCGCGGCTTTGCTCTGTGCACATGAGCTGCAGGCCGTGGCTCTGCCCTGCATGGGGGGAGAGGGGGGCAGAGGGGGGAGAGGGGGACAGAGGGGGACAGAGGGGGGTCTGCCTTGGAGGTCCTGAAGTTCAACTGGTGTAAAAGTCAACGTGTGTTTCTCAGAACGTTAACCGCACGGCCCAGCACTCCCACTACCCAGGAGAGACGGACACACGTCCACACTCGGCCTGTGCGAGAATGTTTTCAGCAGCGTTATGCAAATTAGTCCCAAAGTAGGAACAACACAAAGGAGCTGAGATGAAACCAAATGTGTGCCCTTCACGCCGTGGAGTATTGTTCAGCCGGAAGACCGGGCGACGTCCCTCCCAGCTCAGGGCTGGGTGCTCGGCCTCGGGCCAGGCGGGGGCTGGGCAGTGACCACAGAGCCCCCAGGGGCGTGAAGGGAGCACCTCCCAGCTGCTCCAGTTAGAACGCCCCCCGAGTCTCGGGTGATCCCTTCTGTTCCGTGTTTGCTGGTCCCAAGGCGTGTGGGACGGGAGGTGCCACTGTGCGGGGGCCTCGGAGAAGCCTTGTCTGTGAGCTCTGGCGAGCCCTCCCCTGCAAGCCTCCCTGCCTCGTCCTTCGTAAGGAACGGTCAAGTGAGAGCGGAGACGGGCAGGAGGCCGAGGGTGGTCTCTCCGGGCCTGGCCAGAGTGGGGGCTTTGGGGAGGGTCAGTGCTGCCTTCTCCAGCACCACCTGGCCGAGCTGGTGCCCTGTGGACGCGCTGAGCGGTCAGCCTGTGAGGCCCGGGGCCAGCAGGACCAGGGCCCCTTTCTACCCACTTTCACCAGATCTCACCTCAAACTCCAAGGAAGCCACCACCCTCTCGGAAAGTAGTTGCAAAGTGATCGAAAATAACTTTATTGCAAGAACGACAAGGGAAAAAGCCCAGGAGCCGAGGGGGCGTCACACGCTCGGTGGAATCTGTTCAAAGCCGTGGCAGACTCGTTGGTATGTTACAAGTCAGGTAAACATGTGCCCACACGGCAGATACCGTCCTGGCGCCCGAGGCCACCGGTCTGCTGCTTTCCCCCAGCAATTTCGCCACCGTGGGCTCCACGCTCAGTCTCGCACACAGCCCGTGTCATCCTCATCCTTGGAAACATTCCAGGCTGACCTGGAGCTTCGTGGGGAAAGAGATGGTCAGCGGCCGATGCTTCGCTGTCGTAATAAAATGTCTAGACAGCCATTAACACTCATTTCCCCCAAGAACGGGACTGTCATCAGGAATCTTTACTACTTTACAGGGAGCCAACCCCAGTCTGGTTTATCAGGAATCGGTTTCTCAGTCTGACCAGGAGGTCACCCTCCAGGCCCCACCGCAGTCCCAGCCACCGAGGGTCCCTCAGGACATCCTGGGCCCCTGCCCGCAGCCCTGGCGGACACTGCGCTGGGAGAAGGCGGAGTGTTTCCTGCGGGCATATCCTCTCCTTTGAGCTGCCGAGCTTTTGCCCTGGAGCCAGAAGCAAAGGCTGGAGGGCTCGGCAGGTGATCTTGTCTGACTGACCCCGAGCCCTCGGCTCCACTGCACCGGGTGTCACAGGGGAACAGGCACAGGGACCGCGCCAGGCGCCCTCTCGGTGGGCAAGGCCTCAAGCCCTCTCCCAGCCCCCACTACAAACCTCCGAGGTGTCACCCTCCTGACCTCAAATCCTGACCCTCGAGAAGATGGCAAACACCTTAATTACTATCCCTGCTGCAAAGTAGACTGCCTCCTCCTAAGGTAGGAAGGAGGTAATCTCCTGACTCCCCCCAGCAACGGAGCCCCAATACGAGCGTTTCTCATGACCCAGAAATCCTGAGGGTTTTGCTCAGGCCAGAGGGTGAGAGAGAGACGCCCTTTAAAAAACCCAACCACCTTGGCTTTGTCTCTCTGGTTACACAGGTGTCCCACGGCCCTGGGACAGGCGCTGGAGTGTAGCAGAGCTCAGGGAAGCCTGTCCACACGGGAGGGGCCCGGAGAGCTGGACGGGGCTCCCCGAGCCGTCCCTCCCCGAGCCCTCTCTGTCTTTGCAGAGACCTTTACAACACCAGGAATGCAGCTTCTTGTTTCAGTTGCTAACGTACTGTGAACATCTCCGCACAATCGAATATCCCAGGGCAGTGTGGGTGTTGTGGTGACAGATGCAGGGACGGCCTCCCGCCCGTGGGGGCGGCTCCTAGCCTCTCTCTTTTTTTTTTTTTAAATATGTCTTTATTGATTTCAGAGAGAGGAAAGGAGAGGGAGAGAGAGAAACATCAATGATGAGAGAGTCATTGATCGAGCCCGCAACCCGGGCCTGTGCCCCGGCCGGGAATCGAACCCCGGTCGCCTGGATCCCAGGTCGAGGCTCAGCCGCGGAGCCACGCCGGCCGGGCTCGCCTCTCTCTCTCTCAGACAGGCAGCTGCCCCTCGGGGCCCCCACTCGGCAGAGGGGGCACGGCACACACCGGGCTCCCGGGCCACCGGGCGGCTGCCCACGGGGGTCACGGGGCCGCTCCGCAGACACGTGGGCTCACCCACGGCCGAGCAAACTTCCCCACGAGGGGACGCGGCCTGTCTCAGGCCCAAACACGCTCACGTGGCTGCAACAGCCGCTCAGGGAAGACGTTGCCGGATAAAGTGCCATTTTCAAAACGTACGTAACAGATCCTCTAACGTGGGACGTCACCTGTAAGCTGCGAACATTCTCGCAGTTGGGTCACGTGACTGCGCTTTCCAGTATCCGACAGACCGTGCATCGCTCGGGTTTTGTTTACGGCCAGCGCCAGGCGCAGCTTGTACCCGCTCGGTCTCTAAGGTGAAGACGGCAACACTCACTCCTCCGGCTCTGCGCTCGGCCTGTGCTCGCGACTGATTCTGGGTCATTTCCTCACGACACGATGGTGTCTCCCAACATTGGCCCACGTGGCCGGATTTTGTGGGTCCCTGAGCGAGGTAGAGGCCTGTAACCTATCAGAGCTCGGTGTTGGGACTCCCGTGCTGAGGGACCCGAGAGAGAGCGTTTCGGGAAAGTGGGAGGATGGAGAGAAGGGACTCGAGGCCAATACCTCGTGGCCGGAGGCCAGTTCCTCGTGGCTGGAGGCCAGTTCCAAGTTTGTGTTTCTCGGCTGTGGCCATCACGGGGCTGAGGGGTGAACTGCCGAGATGTTTGATCAGGAATGAGCTGAGCACTTGGAGAAAACCACGCAAACAGCTTGCCAGCCACCGGGCACGCCCCCGGCCGACCTCGGGATGGTGTGGTGGCCCCACGAGGGCTTTCCCGGCTCTCCTCCGTGTCCGGCTGTCTGTCTTCCACACCCATGCCAGCTGCGAGGTCTCCTGAGACATTTACATAAGTGTCCATGACCCCAGCCTCTGCCTCTCACCACTCGCCCCTGCCCACGTCCCGCCGTATATCCATCACCCGCCCGTGGCACCCGTGGGGTCCATCGTCTGAGAGACGTCCACCAGATTGTAAATAAATGCCGCAGCGCCAAGGGGCAGACGCGACGGAGCCTGTCAGAGCTGGACGTCGGCGGCAAAGTGGTAATTACGGCGGAGTGGCGCGAGGTGAATTCCTTCCACCCATAGATTTAATTGTCATCAGCTGCTGGGGACGGGGTGCAGGCCCAGGGCCGGGAGGTGCTCCGAGCGCCTGTGCCCGCCCATGAGCTCACGCCGCGTCCCCAGCAGGACAGAGGCCGTGCCCATTTCTGCGGGGGGTGGCGGCCGTGGTGGCGTGTTTCAAAATCGCAAACCCGGGAATCCTGGTCACTGCCACATGGTACACAAGGACATCGGGGCCCAGAGGGAACCTGTTGCTTGTTCGAGTCCGAAGGCAACTTTTCCCAAAGACGCAGCAAGTCGCCCGTCCCCAGCTCCGCCCAGGTGCGCAAACGCCCAGGTGGGGGTGCAGCTGATTCCACTCCCACGCAAACCGCGTTTCCATGACCGTGTTTTTTTTTTTTTTTTTTTTACAACCGATATGAAGCGTGTGCAGGGTCCCTTCCTGGGCTCATTTGTGGTCAAGTGGATGCAGCTCTGCTAAATGCTCTTTCACGGATGGAAATTTATTGTTGCCTGATCTCGGACGCCGGTGATGACGGTAATAGTGCCGCTAATGACCAAGGGAACCAGGATTATAGGTAAGAAACAGCTACAATCTGAAAGCTAATAATTATCTCGCAGCCATAATTGGACATTTGAATTTTGCATTTCTTGCATTTTTTATTCTTACCGACAATGGCATTATTAATGAGACGCGGCCTTCGGGAAATAGACTGGGTTCATTTTGAGCAAAGAAGACGCGGATGCTGAGCATGTGGGCAGCGGCCAGCTTCCTGGCCCGTTTTGGGGAGTAAGTGGATGGCGGTGCCACTTTCCACGGGGGGGAATCCTTCATGCGTGAAAAGGCCGCAGGACCAGCACGGGGCTCGGGGGGACCAGGCCGGGCCTCAGGGCCCTGGGACGGCAGCTCAGCCTTCAGAGCTCTGCCTGCCGCCCCTCACCTGCTGACCTGACCTGAGCACGGGTTTGTCAGCCCAGCCCGTCCAGCAGTGGACGCCTTTGGGGGCAGCTGAGCGGGACAGTGCTGGGAGGGTCCCTTGACTCAACAGGTGGTTTCAGAGGGAAGCTGCCTCCAGGGGGTTGCTCCTGAGAATTAAAAACACCGCCCAGGCCCGGGCCGGGTGGCGCAGCTGGTGGGAGTCTTTCTCCACGACCTGCTCACACCACCTGCTGCCCGTGAACCCTCGGCCCAGGAACCGAGTGAGACTTTGAAACGACAGGCTCCACTCAAATACACGTGGATTTTCTGCTGAGGCAACGTGCACCCCGGCTGGTCGGAAGCATCGTTGGGGGCACCGTCCCTTTAAGGAAAAGACGAATACGGGACAGAACTTTCCCTACCAGGCTCCTTAGACGAGCTCGGGTCGAACATGACGCCCCCGGGCTGGGCGCTGACTGGAGGGGCGTCTCCCCGAGGGGTCCTGACCCGGGAGGGACGTGTCAGGTGGAAACAGAACATGTAAGTTCACAGATGGGTGGAAATATCTATCTGCTGGGTGACTCTGGCCAAGGTTCTTACCTCTCTGAGCAGCAGTTTCTTAATTTTTATTTTTTAATTATTTATTCTAAAGTAAACATGTTTTTATTGATTTCAGAGAAAGGAAGGGAGAGGGAGCGAGAGAGAGAAACATCAGTGACGAGAGTCATTGATCAGCTGCCTCCCGCACGCCCCCGACTGGGGATCAAGCCCGAAACCCGGGCCTGTGCCCTGACCCGGAATCGAACTGCGATCTCCTGGGTCCTAGGTCGTTGCTCAACCACTGAGCCACGCTGCCAGGCTGTTCCTTTATTTTTAAAAGGTGCCTAATCATATATAATAATTATGAGGATTAGTGACCGTCCTAAAGGGCTCTGGGTATAATGTGAACCTTTTATTATTATTATTGGCATGAGAAATAATGCTTTTTGTGGCCTAACCAAAACCACTGTCCCCCCTCCCAGCTCCAGTTCCTCTGAAGCCTCGGCAGCAGCTGGAGTGAAGCCGGCGAATGTCCGTAATGTTTGCATCTCGGACATTCAAGGGGACTCTGCCCCGTGGAGTCTCCTGGTAGCTACTGATGCCGCCCAGTCTCTGAGCAACTTTGTGCGTCTGGCGAGGTAACGTGAAGATTGTTTACATTCTATGCTTAATGAGGATGCTCATTGGACCCACTTGGGCAACTCGGTCAGAGAAGGGGGACCAGCAATCTTTATGGGAATCGTCGTCTGATGGAAGATTGAGTCGAGGTTGAGGAATGTGGGGGGGGGGAGCGGCAGGGGCCTCCCGCAGGAGGGGGCATCGGGGAGAAGGGAGAGGGGCCTGGCGTCCCTGCAGCCCGGTGGCTCTCCCGCTGGGCCGGCCGGGCCACCCAGGAGCCACAGGGCTGGGACGGAAGCAGCTGCCCTGAAAGGGAAGTGGCCGCCGCTTCTATTTATTAAATCTGGGAGCGGCCCCATCCATCACGGCGAGGGGCTTTGAGTGTTTGCTGGGCAGGGGGGCCCACACGCGCTCTTTGAAGTGTCTTTACTGAAGGTAAACATCTGAAGGACATAAATCCTGGGTCCTCTCTCCGGGAGTAACCTCGTTGGGGGCCGGGCCAGAGCTCCTCTGAAAAGAAAAAGCCATAAAGGGAAGTTTAGGGCAGCAATTTGCACATTTACTGCTCTTTCAGAGGCTCACTAGATTTTTAAAAATGGAATTCCTAGTCTTAGGAGGTCCTTGGGCGGGGCTGGCCGCAGAGGGACCTGCCAGGGGACAGACGTGTCATTTCTCATCATAAGGTGACCGGACCAGCTGGGCAAAGCCGCGGCTTTGCGGGAGGGGTAGGAGGGGGTAGGTTCACAGGGAAGGAAAATGCTTGCGACCCAGGCAGGCTCTGTGCTGGCCGAGGGGTCAGCCCGAGTCCGTCCCCCACAAGGCCTCTGTGCCCCGAGAGTTTGTGACCAGAACCCTCCCCTATTCTGGAAATTACCCGGCTGTGCAGGCTGGAATTTAATTAATTAATTAATTTCTCACCCGAAGATGTTTTTTCCGTTGCTTCTCAGAGAGAGTGGAAGGGAGAGAGAGAAGCATCTATGTGAGAGACACATCCACCGGTTGCCCCCTGAACACTGGGATCGAGCCTGCCACCGAGGTACATGCCCTTGGCTGGAATCGAACCCAGGACCCTTCAGTCTGTGGGCTGATGCTCTAACGGGCCAGGGCAGGACTGCAATTTAAAATTATTATTTCATGTTGCCAGTACCATTTTAAGACCAAATACTTCTGAATTTTTAATTTAATTGCAAGGAGGTTGGGCAATTATGTTAAAATACTTTAGGATGACATGGCCCATGGGGATATATGTTCCTCGACATCATACATGACAAAGCGAACAGCAGGCCGTGCAAAGCCGCAGGAAGGGCGGGTCCTCTGAAATCGGGGGCCGTGAGCGATGTGACGATGGCTTGATTTTTGAGCAGACGGGTTTGGCTGCTAAAATCTGAGACACTTTGAAAACTTACTAGCTTTCCAATGGCAGATGCAATGAGACTTTGATTTCCAAATTACTCCCTGAGATTTGGTGTTCATGTCCCTTGGGTCCAGTCGGAGCCGAGACTGGGGGGCTCTGCCCTAGAGAGCTGTAGGGGGGCAGCGATGCGGCCCTGGGATTGGGGACAGTCAGCGCAAGGGCTGCAGGTGACACTCGGCAAACACACCAGGGAGACGCGGGGACGGGGTTCCCCCTGTGGTCTGGAGAGTCGATGTGTTTCAGCTCCCGGGGGCCAGCGCTCCGGGGGCACAGCTGCAGGAGCCCTGCCAGGGAGGGATGTGCCCGCGGCTCCCTGGCCTCGTGGGGTCTCGGTGCTTCCGTCCTGCGACCCGATGGCCGTGGGAAGACGGGTCTGACGCAAGGCGCTGTTTTGGAAATGGCTTCGTGCGGTGATAACAGTGAACAAGAACATAAGCGGAGCTGAGATGCTGCTGTCTGATCGCCTCCCTCAGCCTCCAAAACTAGGGCTGTGCACAAAACATCGCTGTACACAAGTGCTACCTCTCAGGACGATGTCTGAACATTGGGCTCACCGCTGGCAGATACATGTATGCGTGCATGTGTGTGAACACATTTGTGGCATGGGAGTATGCATGTGATGCATGTGTATGTATACACGTGACTATATGCGTGACTATGTGTATGCACTTGTATGTCGTGTGTAGGTGTATACGTGAACACAAGTATACATGTGTGTATATACATGTGCACGTGGGCAAGCAGTGTGATCATGTGAGTGTGTGCACACATGCACATGCATGCATGCATGTGTATGTATATAGGCATGTACATGCACATGTGTGGTCTGTGCGCATGCTGGTGGGTTGGGTTGATTTAGCAAGGTATTATCTGGCTTTTTATAGTTAAATTTTAAACAAAATATCACAGAAGAATCTATAGAACTTAAGTTCTATATAAAAAGCATTTCAGGCTGACGAGCGGTGAATGTTGAGTCCTCGGAATCACAACGCAGCCTGCAGGGGGTTTGCAGAGCCCGGGGCCCGGCAGTGGGTCGGCTCAGACGTGTGTGCGGTCGTGTCTCCAAGTGGCACCATCAGCGTCCCCGGCTCCCGCACGCACAGCAGGGCCAGATCCTCGGAGGGAGTTGGCGCGGACGGGACAGTGATCGCTGTTATGAGGACTGGTGCTGAGTGTGTTGGAGGGAGTCTGTTTTTCCATAATGACCATCTTCCTGTGCCCACACGCTCGTGTTGGAAAACAGGGATGGCAGAAGATACTCGGAGCCGAGTAAGACAAACCGCCCACACCCTGGCCGGGCAACATGCTCTGTTCTCTGCACAGCCGCCTACCAGAATCTGCAGACTTGAGAGATGGCCAAACTCAGCAGGCTTTTCTGAGTCCGGTCTTCACTGCCCCCCGTCTCGAGGCGATGGCTTCCCGTGGAAAGGGGGGCTAACCCCAGGTCCTTGGGGAGCAGACGGGACCTTGTTCACATGGTTAAAAGCAGGCACTGATCAACACCGTTCCATCATTGCTCAGCCAGCTTTGTCCCCATTACTGGAGATAAGACACCCCAATTTCTGCCGTGTGGAACCAAAGAATCAAGTGGGCAGTCACATTAGGCAGAGGCCATCCATCCGTTGTGCGACTGCTGGGGATGCCGAGAGTGGAGTGGATGCTGGTTTGCAAAAACAAATTTAATGGCCAATTACAGGATTAGAAAACACCTGAAAGCCCTGGCGTGAGGAAGGTGGCCGAGGAGCCCTCACCTGGGGGTGGCTTAGTAATTTAGGGGCTGCAGTGAACTATGGGCAAACGGGAAGATTCTTTCGAGCTTCCCTGAAATCTCATTGCACACGGTGTGAGAAATCAAAAGTGAACAGCAGGCTCTGTGTGTGCATGTGTGCTCGTGCATGTGTGCGTGTGGGATTGTGCATGTGTCCGTGTGTGTGCACAGCTTGGATAGCTGGCAGTGTCCTGTTAGGAAAGGAGGGCAAGAGGACAGAGGTCCGGGCTGGACATACGGCCCCTCTTCCCTGGAGACTGCTTCCTTCACAGAATTTACCCATGTTCCGGTTGACAGTCCTCTATAGTAAAGGTTAGTGTGTTTACACACAAATGCATACGCTTTTACACATCTATGTAAAACACATACTACATTTGTTATTATTCGGGGAGGCTCTGCTCTACAAGGTCGCTGTGAACCCCGAGTTACAAATACCAAACTGGGCTCTGGGGGAAATACAGGTGAGGTGCCAGGCGCCTCTGTTCACATTTCCATCAACCTTGACACACATGTGCAAGTGTCTAAAGATGCCCGATCCGATATGTATCGTGGGTCTGGTAACACTGAACTCACAGCCGGCAGGTCTGACTCCACCTGCGCCAAGCTCGCCTGCCCAGGCGTTTCCTCTGGGAGGCAACTCACCGCCTCCTTGAGCCTGGGGACACAGACGGCCCCCCAGCACTGTGCTCGGGCCATTTGAACAGCAAAGCCACCGACAAATTACACAAAAATGAAAAAATGTGGCAGTAAACAGACCTTGTTTACAGGTGTTTATAGAAAAAGAGCTGAATCGGGAGGTGGGGGGTGCCCGTTGGGTGGCTTGAGCTGTGTGTGTCTGTGGGTGACCACAACGCACTGTATCGATTTTGAGGTGACAAATTCTAGTGAGTGGGAAACTTGGCACATACAAAATCCTTGAATAATGAGAATTGACTGTATCCGATCGTATTTAGAGAGGTCATGGAGAGGAGGGGACACCAAATATTTGTTTTGTGGGGAAAACCACAGCACGCGTCTCAGGGAGGCGGAGGGAAGACCGAGCACCGACGTGGCCGCTCAGGGTGCCTGACTTTCCAGATGGGCTCCTGTCAGCACCTCTGCGCACCTTCTCCGCAGGGCCGCCTGCCTCCGTGGAGCTGCCACTGGGCGCCTGGGGAAGCAGAAACACTTTTCCTGATCTCCCCAGACCTTGGCGACGCCCTTAAATAACCGTGGCTCATTAAAAATCTTAGCCGCCCTGGGTCCTGCCTGGGTCCTGCGTTTCCTCAGTCTCAAGCGGGTGGTGTGGTGGTTAGTGCTGTTTTGCAGTGAAGGAGTCGGAAAGCAGGCACGTGACCACCCACACCCGCAGTTCCGTGGGACTCACGCTACGTTTGTAAGTTTCAGAGGCGGGCGTGGACGAGACAAGACTGACTTTTAGTTGACTCAAGTCCCCGGTAATGACACAATGGCTTTTCCTGTTTTATTATTTTTTATTATTGGCATTAGCGTTTATCTCCAGGAAAATGAATACAGGGCGGGGAAACGGGCCGGCCCCCCTGGCGGTGCGTGGCTCTCGGGAGCTCGGCTCTGCGTGGAAGGGAACCGTGTCCCCTTCGATCCGGCTCGTCTCTGCCCCCGGCACTGCGCAGCTCCAGCGCTGACCTTCACCGAGTCCTTTGTTTTGTGCCCTAACAGCCCGGAGCATTAAAAATGCGTGTTTACTTAATTTGTCCTGGCATGCAGAGTAATTACAAGCAGTTTGTTTTCTCTGCTGTAAAATACGGTCTGGAGGAGGAGTGGAGCAATGTGGAAAATTAACATCGTGATGTACTGTACGCGGAATAACACCGCCGCGCCGGCAGCGCTCGCGCGGGACGTGCCGGGGGCCGCGCGCGCCCGGGCAATAAAGAATTAAATGCCTCTCTCTCAACTATATTTGCATGATTTTCAACTGCAGTAAAATTAATCTGATCTGCCTCTCGGAATAAACGGCACAGAAGCAGAAGCCAAGTTCTCTCAGAGCCAAGCAGGCCCTTCGCAGCCTCAGGTTCCTTTGCTGTGTCTGTTTTCGTGGCAGGACGTGTGGGGACACATCCTTGGCTGAGTCTCGAAGGTGAGGCCCAGCCTTGCTCGGGTCCCCAAGGGCTGCAACAGGTGTGCGCTCTGGGTCAGCTTAAGGACGGGGGGACCCAGGTGGAAATGGGGACCTAGGACAGGGCACTGCCCCTGTGGGCCTCCTGCGGCCTCCGTCTCCCAGTCGCTGGACAGGTCTGGTCAGCTCAGAAGTCCCCCGTGACTCCGTCTTGCTCTTCCTGCAAAACATTTTGTGATGCTGGGTGTGAGGGACACTGTATCAGTGACGAATTACATTGTATCATTTACCAGACTTCACGTGATCCCAGGGAAACATAATAAGCCTCTTTCAATAAAGGCAACAAAGTCACCAGTTTGTGCGCGAGGCAGGTGAGGGGGGCGTCTGCCTGTGGGCCTGGCCGCATCCGGACGCTGCTCACCCGAGTCCCTACCACTGGCTGCGTCTTTCCTTTCCCAGGAAGCCGGGTTGAGCAGAAGGGACAAGGGGCCTTTAAACAGCAGCCAAGGGGCAAAAACCCGGCTGACCCGACCGGTCTGCGCAGGGCAGTCATTAGAGGAGGTCACGCTCAGCGAGGATCTGGAGAACGATTCCTCCTGTAATTCACGACCTTCGGGGATATAATCAATAGCCTTAGAAAAGGCGCGTCAGCCAGACGGCTCTTTGGGGGGGGGTGGGGGCGGCTTCTCGTCTTTGCAGTGTTTGTGTTCTGTCTGCTCGCAGCCAGCGCCCCCGATGGCGGTGACCTCATCGCTCCTCTGCGCCAGCCCAGGAGACGCGCTTTCCACCCTGAGCTCGGTCTCCTGCTTCGCACGGCGTCCGATTCCTCCTCGAGCTGGTGGGCGAGGGGACGGCTCGAGGGGGCAGCTGCCTCTGCAAGGGCCCCCACCCGCCACCGGCCCTGGGACCCTCAGCCAGCGTCACCGCCCTGCAGACGATGGTCCTGTATCTCAATCCAAACCGGGCGCGGTGTCCCGACGAATCCAGTGTTCTGTATGTGTCCAGAGCCTCCTCCCTGTTCCTCCGTTTCCCCTGCAGCACAAACTACCCACTTGTCCCCAAAGCCACTTGGAGTTCAGTGTGTAGGTGGTTTAGCTTTTAGAAAAAATTTGAAATAATTTTCGACTTACAGAGAAGTTGCTAAACTTCCCAGAGTTCCTGTGTGCCCCACCCCGGTCCTCCTGTCGTCGACCTCGTGCGTCCCCGGGCAAAGCCGAGCGACCGACACGCGCACAATGTCCTTTTCTTGTCTGGGGTCCCGCCCAGGGCCCCCGCCGCACGCCTCCTCGCATCTCCCGGGTCTCCCGTCCACGACGGCTCCTCCGCCTGGGTCTCCTGGGCCGTCACGTTGTACAATGTCCCTCAGTTTGCGTTTGCCGGGCGTTTCCTTGTGATTACATCGAGGTTGTGCATTTTTGGCAAGAGAACCGAAGGGGTGATGTGTGGCTTTCAGGCCGTCGTATCCGAAGGCACGTGGTGTTTCCACATCTCACTCCTGGTGACAGGACCTTGATCAGCGGGTTAGGGTGGCGTCCGCCAGGTCTCTCCGCAGAGGTCGCTGCCGGCCCCTCCGTCACCCACGACCCGCACCCTGGGGAGGGGGAAACCCGACGTCGTTCAAACGCTCATCTCTCCTCCCGCTGTTGCTCGGCGGCTTTAGGGTCTCGTGGCGAATCCTGCGCGTGACAGTCAGTGAGGGTTGGTAACGGCGACTATTTCTGTAGTTTATTCCACGCTTATTAGTTGAATTTTTTCCTTAAGGAAGTGTTATCCCTTCGCCCCCGTGATTTAACGTAGTTATTTCCACGATGGGAGCTATGAACCTTTGGGCTGGTCCTGAGCCGTGTCAGCCCCGGGCCAGGTGGGCAGCTTGGCTGGAAAGTCTGTTGGAATTAACTCTTCTTACTTGGGAACTATTTGTATGCTGGGTGCTGTTTTGTTTTTTGTTTAAATTCATGACACTTTCTCAGGCACTTCTCGGTACCTTTGTTCTCAGTAATGCGATAGACCAGCACCCATTAAGTGGACTATTTTAAGGTTTTCGTCTACTCATAATACTATCTTGTGACTCAAAACCAAAGTCTTCTAAATAATCACATCGAGCGTTGTTATAAGTTCATATAGTTAAATAGAGACAGTGGTAAAAATGCAGAGAAAGCTAAAAAATTATCAATGGAAGCAGCCAATTAAAAAATGATGGAAAAAGTAAAAACTGGAGAAGACGTCTCTACAGACACGGCGTCTTCACTCCCCAGTCTCCCCGGAAACGGCGCCTGGATGGTGAAGAATATTCTTGCAGGATTGGTGATTCGAGGGGGTGCTTCTGCATATAAATGTTTTACTGCCCCTCAGCAGCTGGTGTGAGCCGAGATTCCAGGATATTTCCTTCCAAGCTTTAAATCAGTGGTTTTATAGAGCACAGAGAATTTTTTATTATAACATAATTCTGTACATAAAATACCACATTAAGAGAAGGAGATAAAGCTTTGTGCTTCCATTCTCCATTGATTTGACAGGAAACAACTGCAAAGAAATCTAACCGATCGGAGTTCTTTGTGGTGCAGCCGGTAGGATGGGAACCCGGGCGGGGGCTGAGGGAGGGGATGGCCCGGCCCCGGGTGGGCGGCGGGCGCTTTGGTAAATGCACCGAAAGGTCATTTTTACAGTAGGAAAAACAGAGCTAAGGGCGGTAGAGTCGTCCCTGCAGCTCAGCCGGACGTTAGCGGCTGCGATGGCTGTGCTGCTAGACACCCAGGGCTCGGGCCCTCCCCCGGGGCAGCCTCCGTCTGAGGCCAGAAGCCGGAGGCCACCAGGGTGGCGGCAGTGCCACAGGGCCAGCCTCACCCTGGGGCCCTCCTAGGTTGGGGTGCCCGTCACAGCCGCGTGTGAACTTCCGGGGTCCTGGCTGCCTCCTGGCCCCTCCCTCTTCCCCGGCTGCTCTGGGGACCACGGCCCCCCCTCCGTCACACCTCACAGGCCGGATCCGGGGGAGCCCAGCTTGTGACAGATGGAGCAGGGATTTAATTGTTCGAATGTCCCCAGATGCCCCTTCAAGAATCAGTGGCCACTTGGCTGTAAACAGGCTGTAATAAGGAGTTTGTCCGAAATCACGGGGATCGAGGCCCAGCCTTTAAAAAATGAGAAAGTTCCACCTGCCCGTAGGCGCCCGTTTCCCCGGTGGAGCTGGTCGGACGAGTGAAGGCGCCCTGTCCCCCCGCTGCGGGTGGTGAGTCGCAGTGAGCTTCTCGAAGGCCAGTCCCCGGGCACCACCCCTCCCCGCAACGTGTCCCGCACCCAGCACTGGGGGAACCATGGCTCCATTCAATGCAAACAAAAGCTGAGCCCAAGGACCGAGTTCCTACGTCAGGGATGTGCCGGGAGAAGGCCCAGGACCACGGACAGCGCCAGGGCCGCTGGGGCCTGCCGGGCAGGAGGGGAGCGAGGGGGGGGGTGATGGGGAGTCTCCAAGTCCAGGGGTTCCCTTCAGGAGCCACCGTTCCTGCCCCCCCAACGTGGTCACCGAGATGTGCTGGATGCCTTTCTGTTGAACAGACGAGCCCACCGGGGCTGGGCTGTGAGTTGTCCAAGGGCGTAAGTCGTTCAAAGATCAGGGGGCTGCTGAGCGAGTGCCGGGACCAATTCCTGTTTAATTTTAGGCGCCACGTTGCTGTCACCCCGGGCTGCATAGAAATAATGGATAAATTAAAACCCATTTCTCTCCACCGGCAGTTTTTTTGCTGTGGAGGCTGTGGACTCGCTCAGCCTGGCACCTCCATCGCTCCTGCCGGTGGGTCGTCATGAAGGAAACGTGCTCCTTCCGCGGGGACAGTGGTGCCAGTGCCACTTGGCGAACCTTTTCCTTCTGGTTGCCTCCGACTCTTTCCAGTATTTCTCTCATGGCACCTGTCACGTTGTCCTTCATACGCCGCCTTGCGGGTGGGTTTCCAAGGCAACGTGGGTCTTCCCCCGTCTACCCCTGTGGTCAGCACAGGGCTGGACATCTGTGGGCGTCCGTTATGTGCCTGTTGAAAGATGGGGCTCGATGTCCCAAACAGAGCAGAAGCTGTTTTTACGAAGACGCGTTTACTCCGAGGGTGTTGCGCCAACTGCGAGCAGGAAGTGCGGCTCCGAGTTTGCGACGTGTGCCGCTCGCGTCCACCATGAGCACGTGACCCCGTGGTCTCCGGGTTGCCAACGGAGTGACTGCGAATGACCCTCTCCCCCAAGGTCACAAAGCCCAGAGCAGTGGACACTCAAGGCCGTCCGTGCTGGGCCCACTGGACACAGATGGACTTCGCGCTGAAGTGAGCGCTTCTCTCTGCCCGTCAATGCTCTTCGCCAGTCCTTTGATTAACTGCTTTAGACGCCCAATTGCTGTATTTTCAAAAGACACTTGGGGGAATCTCCTGGGGGTTCTTGTTAAAAATGCAGAATCTCGGGGCCCCACGCCCAGACCCCCAGCCATGGGAGCGAGGGGTCTGCATTTTAACGTAGTTCCTTCCCTCTGTTGACTCCGGTGCACAGAAAGCACTTTGGAATCACGCGCGTGGCCCTCCTGAGCCTTTCGCACCCTATTTGCAGGGATGGCTTTTGGGGTTCGGGTGCCTTCATCATGGGCTCGGGATGTGGGCAGGCGGCACCTGTCTGCACGGGGACACATTCTGCAGCCCCCTCGGGGGTGGGTGGCCTGTGTCCCTTCCGGGCCGGTCGGTAAAGGGTGGTGTCCCCGCCCTCCCTTGGCTGAGTGCAGACAAGTCTGCCCCGGAGGATGCTTGAGCCGGAGGTGAAAGGACCTGTCTCCCGGAGGGGCCGCTGGAAGCTGCCAGCGGCCAATGGAAAAAACCACATTGGACTAAGTGAGAAGCAGGCCCCGAATGGGTTAAGCCACTGAAAATGGGAACGTGTTGGCACTGGTTCTGGAAGTGGGGTGCAGGTGGGATAAAAACTTGAGCCGTGGCCCGGCTTGGCCGTCTGCTGACGGGCGATGGAGAGGGAGTCGGCGCAGGGGGGGGCAGGGCTGGCACACGAGCGCCCGGAACCTGGGCAGAGTCGCCCGGCAGGGGCCTGGAAGGCGACCTCCTGCCGCGGAGCCGCGGGCTGCGGGGGCCGTGGAGGGGCCGGGGCTCTGCCTGACGCCTGCGCTGGGCGCCATCGGCTCGCGGCGAAGCGTCCTCGGGATGCTGCGCAGGAGAAAGTCATAACGTCTCCTCTGGAGGGCGGGGGGAGAGAATTTTCTCCCGTGGCGAGTTTTTATGAACGATTTGATTTCCTAGGAGGGAAATACAACCGAGAAACAAAACGTACTTTTCCAGGATGGCTTCTTCTCCAAGACCTTATGCATTTCATGTTACTTCGGGCAAACTAAACGGCGTTGTGGGCCCACTCTCGGCACTCGTCGCCCATTATAATTAGCGTTTTATCATCAAATTCCAAATTAAATATTGTCTTATTGGAAGGCGGTTCCTACGCAGCTCTGTTCTGCGACCTGCATGTGTTTCTCTCGCAGAGCCTCAGTTTTTCTCATCAGGAATCCAAAAAGTCGAATTTCCTATCGCTCCCTTCCATTTTCAGAGGCGTGATCACGGGAACACAGTTGCCGTGACTCTGAGCATTTTATTTTCCGTAATAACAAGAACACCGGTTACATCTCAGCTGAGATGAGGGAGCCGTGGCGGCGACCGGAGGGGCGGACTGCGCGCAAGGATTTTACGTCCCCCCCACGTCATGGCTCCCGTTTTGGATATTTGTCCATTTATTTTTCCCTCAGTGGAACTCAGGCAGCAGTTCCAGGAGCTTGGGGGCAGCTGCCCCAGCCATGGGGACTGCGGGTGGTGCATTCACCCTGAAGGTGATGCTGGCTGACTGCTGCTTGGATGCCTTCGCGGGTCCCCGTCTTCTCTGTCTTGCTCGGTTCACACTCCGGTGTCCCCGTCTTTCCTGCTCACATTTAGTGACACTGCCTGTTCAGGTGGCAGCCAGGGCCCAGGGCAGGCGACCAGGTGGCACTGCCCTGTGCATGGGGTGGCCCGATGCTCGTATCAGCCAACACGGGAGGCTCAGGGCCTCTGTGAGAGACCCGAGGGCGTGCAGAGGTGACCTGGGGATGTCAGGCTGTGACAAAGGGATGAAGGCGCAGGGAGTCAGGATGTGCGAACCTCAGGCCTCGAGCTGGAGGTGGGCCGGAGCCAGGGAGGCAGGGGACCCAGGGGTGGCCGGATGGCAGGGGCCTCGTGCTGGGCAGGAGCTGGTGTTCTCGGTGGGGCCCCGGGGGGCCCCTGCAGGGTCACTGCGAAGATGGCAGGTCAGGTATCTGTTCTGAAAAGAGCATGGCAATGCCACGTGCAGGAGGCCGCAGTGGGCTTGGGGAGGCCAGTTGGCAGCTGGGACGTGGTGGGAACGAGGGATCTGGGTGGTTTCCCTCCCTGGGGTGGGGGCACCAGAGAAACGGGGATGTGAGCAGGGGGCTGCGGAGAGGATGGGTGGGTGCTGGTGAGAGAAACATGCAGTAAAGGCGGCCAGGGCATCTTTGTAGACCCAGGAAAAACACACACACACACACACACACACACACACACACACACACTACACGCATGTGCCACACATGCACACACACAGCTGAGGAAGAAAGTGGACCTGCAGGAGGGGCGGAGTTTCCACCTGGCTCAGGGGTGGCGTCCACATGACAGTTATGACTCCGAGTCTTTGCTCAGGACGCCCAGGACGCCTTTCTGTCGTCCGGCCCACAGGTGTGGGAAGTAATAAAGGTTTAATGGGCCCAGGAAGCCAGGAAGCAGCTGTGCAGGTTTGTCTGAGTCAAAACATCAGCTATCGGCAGGGCCAGCGGCCGCCCGGGGCCACCGAGGGCCCTTGTCTCCAACATGGGGGGGTCCTCTGTCTTTTGAGTCCCCGACAGAATGCAGCCCAGGTTTTGTCTTTGCAAGTTTTTTCTGTAATGTTAAAATATATGTGTTTGTCACAGAACCAAATGTCAGTCTCGTCCACAATGGTGGTGGTCACTAGACACTCACACCCGGCCTCAGGGTCTGTCCATGGAAAGAACATTTCCTGATGGAGGTCGTCCTGGAAAGTGCGCAGCTTCTCCCGTCCGGGTTCATTCCTGGCTGTTCCAGGGGAGACTACAGTCCTTCTGTTTCAGACAATGTTCCACTAAAGCCGACGGGAGCTGAGCGCAGACGGCGGGGGCTCCGTCCGAGTCTCACCACCGGTCAGGGAAGCTCCCCAGCGGCACCAAGTCCCGTCCCCCATTTCTGAAGTCTCTGAAACAGTGTCGTTTGTGACACCCCCCATTTCACGGGAAGGGCCGTGTGGAAGGGCTCAGGGGCAGCACCTCTGACGGACAGTTTGCTCTCCGAGGGGGGGACTCACAGCTCCTGTTGATAACAAATCTAGCACCTCAATTATTTTCTTTGCTATAACATTTTTTTCTGAATTTAAAATAAGACAGCACATTTTGGAAAAGTTGGAAATTAAAGAGACACAGATAAAAGACCAAGAATCTCCCATAATCATAGAATTCTGAGACAAATATTGTTGAAGTTTGGAGCTATCTGCTTGCAGATATCTGTTCTGCATCCACATATCCGTGTTGATTTCCATGTCTAGGCAGCTGGGCTTATGTCTCTCTAGGTCTGTGCCTGTGCCTGTGTCATATCTGTGTCTGCACCATACCTGCATCTGTATGTATGTCTTTACCTGCCCCTGCACCTAGACCTGCACCTGCACTTAGACCTGCACCTGCACCTGCACCTAGACCTGCACCTGCCCCTGCACCTAGACCTGCCCCTGCCCCTGCACCTAGACCTGCCCCTGCACCTAGACCTGCACCTGCCCCTGCCCCTGCACCTAGACCTGCACCTGCCCCTGCCCCTGCACCTAGACCTGCACCTGCCCCTGCACCTAGACCTGCACCTGCACCTAGACCTGCCCCTGCCCCTGCACCTAGACCTGCACCTGCACCTAGACCTGCACCTGCACCTACATCTAGACCTGCACCTACACCTAGACCTAGACCTGCCCCTGCACCTAGACCTGCACTTGCACCTGCACTTGCACCTACACCTAGACCTGCACCTGCACCTACACCTAGACCTGCACCTGCACCTACACCTAGACCTGCACCTGCACCTGCACCTAGACCTAGAGCTGCCCCTGCACCTACACCTGTGTCTACACACACGTCCACACCCAAGGCCGCAGTGATGTGTCAGATGTAAAACACTGTAAAGCTCAGCTCAGTCATGAGGAGTGGAGCCCAGTGCCCGCTTCTCTGGGTGGCACTATACTGTGAAACTTCCACGTCACTGAATTTCCCTCACAAGCGTAATCATGGAAGGTGACATGATACCCCTCCCGGCCACCTCCTCTCAGCTTCCTTCCAGACATCTCTGCCTCCGATGGCAGGGGCACGTCACACGGGTCCCCAGGCAGATGGTGTCTCTTGGAAAGAGCTCCTGCTTCCCCAGCACCTCTCATGTGTCTTCAGACCACGGCCGCCTGATGAGACAGCCGATCAAGCCGGTGCCCGGGGAAAGTGAGCCGGGCCACAAGGACACCACAGGATCAGATGGAAGAGCCACCGCCAAAGTCCCGGGACACACACACTGTCACCTTGGGGGGGGGGCAGACATTTTAACGGCCCGTCTTCCTGACTCACTGTGGGTGTCGAGGAGGTTCAGAGGCCCAGAGCAACGGGGGTGGTGCCTCCCACTGTCACTGTCCAGGTCTTCCCTGGTCCCCGGCAGTTGCCCACAGCTGGTCACTGTCACCATCCCTGACCCTCAGCCTTCTCCTGTGGTCTACTCAAGGCCCCAGGGACAGATTCCGGGGGAAGGTGCCAAGTGGACAGGAGGAGATGACTGAGATCTCCGCCCTGTGGGTCCCACTCCCATGTCACCCTCCGGTGTCCCCTTCAAGTGCTCAGCTCTGGGAGGACCACCTCCTGTTAAGATGGCAAAGCTGGCCAGTAACCCGCTCACCTGTGCGGTGCTGGGAACGTGGCCCGGCTGTCGTGGTGATTAACAGACCCCGTAGCCTCACATCAGCAGGTGGGAACTGGTCCCTTCCATTCCCGTTATAGCTCGGACAGCCCTGCAGGCCTCGCCTCACGGACGTCCCCACACAGGTACGCCCCACATGTCAGGAGTAACCTCCGGAGGCCACGGAAGGGGCGGAGGAAGGAGAGTAAAATAAAAAGGAGTTTTATGATCGTTGTGAACAATTTATGGAGCATAGTGGGCGTCGAATTCTATAAAACGGAACCGGCTCCCGCCAGCCCAACAAGACAAGCGGGCGCTTTCCTTCCTGCAGCTTATGAATTATTGCCATCGAGGAGCCCGATGTTTACTTCTCAGCGTTGAGCTTTGCGAAGCCGTGATCCCAAACCACGTTGCTTTAATTGGAAATGCCCCCAACAGGCCGGAAGAATTGCTCTTGGGAAGCCGAACCCCACCGGTCAGTCAGCTCCGATTTGTGAAAGGGCGACTGCAGGACCCACGGTCTTATTCAAAATTCACAGCCGGACGACAGAAGGAGAAAGAACAGGTTTCTTTCAGGTTGCTCTGTCCCCTGACATACATATAATTTAAATATTTATCCGCTGGGAGAGGCTGCGGTGCAGAGCCCACTGGTGCCAATGGGGACAGGCCCCGGGGCGTGAGCCTGGCGGGCCCGGGCCTGTGTTTTGCTCGCTGATTGAATAGCACGTAGCAGTTTTCTTGAGAAACCCCCACAATGATTTCAAAACACATCAGTTTCAATTAACTCTAAGGGGGAAAAAAAAAAACGTGATCACTAATTCTGGGCTGTGGTTACTTATTGTGGATCTGGCTGCTTTCAAAGGGAAAGGAGATTGATGGAGACTTAACCAAAGGACCTGCAATCACCGGAGGCTTTTCTTATTACACCTGCAGAGATAAAATGGCCAAATGCTGTCCTTTTGGGCTTTTAAACTAAATAACACCGGAATGTGTGTGCTGGAGAAAACCTAAAACACAGCGGTGAGGGTGATGTCGACCAAATGCTCTAAGACTAAGAAGCCGCTGTTTTTATTTGTTTCATCCGCGGACCTCACAGCTGACTCACCACAGCGACAGCGAACGCCCCCCCGAGCGCGGCTCCTCCTAGGAGAGGGGCCCGGAGCTGGCTGCGTGGTGGCCTCGTGGTGGCCGCGCGGGCACAGCCGATGGGACAGGGCTCTGCCACCTCGCGGCGACTGGAGGGACCCATCAGGCCTGCAGGGGGGCGTTGGGTCCTGTGATGGGTCAAGGTCCGTGTGGCCCGTTTCTTCAGGAGCACGTGTCCGCCTTCCGAGTGCCGATCATGCCTGTTTATTTTTAAAATTCCTTAGAGGAGTAACAGTGTGTGTAGCCTTGTTAAGTTTTAGGCCATAATGACTAATTAGGAAGAAACATTTGTAACGTGTCGTGTTTATTATTTAAAAAGGAGTAACTTAAATATCAGAAAGACACTGGTAATTTGGACACAGTTTCCACATGTATATGTTTTTATATATAAATTAGACACACTTACACATACGCACCTATGGATGGGGGAGCCCGAGACGTCCACAGTTTTCATGTTAGTTCCACTCACAATCTAGAGGCGTCTTCACAGCTGAATATTATGGGTTTTCATAGAGAAAGGAAGAAAAAAGGAATATTCCGTAAGGTACTCGTACCAGCTGGGTTCTTGAAAGGAGGAGAGTGTCCTCCCTCCCCTGGCCCCCAAGTCCAACAAATGGATACTTTTGAAAAAGCCCGGGTCCCAGGAGATACATAGTAATCGCAACGGTGTCGGCCTCATGGACACCGGGGTGGCTCTCAGCTTAACCTCAGGGAACTTGCCGGTTACACACAAGCCCACGAGCACAGCCCCCGGCTGTCTGACTCCTAAAGTCACTTAACACCTCTCCGCGAGACCCGCTGTTTGGGGGCACCGATTAGCACAGCGCTGGTCCTCGGCCGTGCGCGCCCCTCCCGGGTGACACGTCAGCCCAGCGCCGTCCTGCAACCTGGAAAATCACCCCTGCCTCCCGTCAGCTGGCCCCGTGGCCTTAATAACAAAGCAGCGTGTAGCGTGTGGGACAAGGTGAGTGACCAGATGTTCTGGGTCTTAAAGGATCGGTCGGGGTCCCAGCGATTTCTGCTGAGAGACGGATTGTCCCAGATTGTCCTGCGGGGAGAGGAGCGGCCCAGAGGCTGCTGGCAGAGGGAAGGTCTTGCTGCTACCTGGGCGCTTGAGGGGGGCAGGGAGCCCCAGGATCCAGGTTCGCCTCATGAGGCAGATTGACAGGTGAAGGACGACACACCACATAATTGTGCCATTTGCTGTGAAAGGTTAGGGTCCTACTGAGGACAGTCAGAGCCAATAAAGTCACGAAACTGAATGACTGTGTGTCCCCGGGATTCAGGCTCCCGTCTCCCCGCCCCTCAGGGCTGGAGATCAGGGAGGAAGGAGGGAGGAGGGGGGCTCTGTGCCAGCAGGACGCTTGCCCTCCAGGTGAACCTGATGCAGGCAGTGTACCTGCCCAGGTGCAAGCCCGTCCACGTGGGAGGGAGCCGTGTCTGCTTACACGCAGACCCTCCCAGAACGAAGGCCACCTGCTTCGTAAGGAACCAGGGATCCACCACAGTAGCTCAGGAAAAGCCAGACACGTGGCGACGGGGTTCTCCCAGCCGCTCTGCGCCCCTGCCTCGCCTCACGCCCCAGGCCCTGCCCTCACAGGCCCCCCGCACAGGTGTCAGGAGATTGTGCAGCTCAGGAGAGCCGGGCGCACCTGCCAGGCCTGCGCGTCTTCTCAGGCGGGAGGCACTTGGGCGGACACCACGGGGCCAGAGGATGAGCTGAAAGGTGCAGGGTCCCAGCAGAAGTGATCTTCATTCCGTCACGACCAGCAGCAGACGCTTCAGGCTCAGCCCCGAGGAAGGTGCTCAGAAAACTGCCCAAGGGGTCGCTAACGGAAAGGACACGGGAAATAAACTAGGAGATTTGGGGGATCGTTACCCCAGCACCACTTTCTCATTGAACCGCCATGATCTCAGCGAAGCTGGGGAAAGAGGCAACATCGGGGAAAGCCGGGTGGACAGCAAGGGGGAGCTTTCCTGCTGCTTTTGTCATTTTCTGAGGATCTACGGTCATTTTCAAATAAAAAGTTAAATAGTAAATGAACAAAAAAGCCTTCCCCACCTGGGATGTTTATTTTGCTTACGCATGTCTCCGTATCACACCATGACGTGGAGCTGGAGGGGTTCTGAGAGGTGGGCAGGTTGGGGAGCCTCCAGCAGGCCGGGCCGTGGTGGTTCTTTCCATAAGCTTCACAAATGCTGAGCACTGTTAACACGTCACGGTTTCCCCGTGTTAATCACTGTCTCAACAGGAATAATTTGGTGACAGAAGCACCTTAAAGCCACCAGGTGACTGTTCTGAACGTGGACACTCTTTGCCCAGCTGCCGAGTGACCATCAGGCTACTCCTGAGGGTTCAAGCATGTGGGCTGCACTGGATGTCAGAAGGTGTTGCCTTAACTTGGGACCCAGCAAAGGGAGAACCAGGGTGCAAGTCAGACTCAGTCTGCAGGCCCGGGGGGCACACGAGGAGCTGGAGGAAAGCAGCGCTTAGTTCCCCCAAGAGAAGGGGGCGGCTCAGGGCTCTGGCTTGATGGGAACATCTGTCCGGGGCGTGGACGGCTGGGAGTGCGTCTGGGAAGGATTTTTTACTACTTGGAATTTGTTTTGGCAAATGATTTACTTTGTGTTATTTTCTACTATCAAAAAAAGTTAGGCTTATAAACAGTTTTGCTTTATTGCGAATTACTTTTACTCATAGTGTAGGTGTTGCGTGTGCTTGTGTAGCTTATAGAAGATGAACTAAACGTCCATGAAATGTCCAATCACCAACCAAAGAAAAGCAAACTTGATATAACGCCCCCCCGCCCCCGGCCCCGACCTCTTTCCAAGGTCGTCGCCAAACCAGCTAAACTCACCGGCACACCGCTGGGGCCTGAGCATAGAAACATTCATATGAAAATATTGTTCTTCACGGTGAAAGTTTTCTTCAAAGCAAAATTGTGTTAATAACATCACTTCTTTCAGCCATTTAAGGGCCCTATGTGTTGCAGAAACAAAAAGACTAAATTCATTAGGGATAAATTATTAACTTAAATCTTCAGAGCAAAGCTTAAGGAAAGAAAAGCTCTCGGAACGGAGAGGGGGGCCCAGCAGCACAGAGCCCCGTCCATTGTCTGTGTGTTATTGCCGCGATTACGGCTAATTGATGGACTGGCGGTTAATTAGTAGCCTGGATTCCCCGAATGTTTCACAGGACAATTATGTTGTGCGGCTCTGAAAAGCTGCGGATCTCAGGGCGACATTCGTCCACCTCTGCTCACCATCCCGAGGCCGCCCAGCTGGCTCCCCATGTGGTTCGAAGGCGGGGAAGGTAAACAGAAGGCGCCTAAACAGCCCTGAAGGGTCAGACTCCACGACACCCTCTGTCGTCTTTGCCTAAGTAAAAACCCATTTAAGATTTCGGTTTACGGAACGGTCGGCAAAGATAGACAGAGTCGAATGCACTGAAGAAACGCTTGGATGTGACAGACGAGAACCACCCGGGCGGACTCCCTGCGCCGTCTGCTCTGAGCATGTCCCATTGGTCTCGTGTCCACCTGTCCCCCTGCCCGGGGCCGGGACTCCAGAGAGTTGCAGGACGGCCTCCCCGCGCTTCCTCCCCAGCCTCGGTTTCTGAGCTGGCTGCTTCCTCCCAAGCAAATGGGTTCATGCTCTAAACGCCCGCGGGCCCCTCCCACCCTCTCACCTGTCCTGCTGGATGACTCCAGGTAAGAGCCCAGCTCTGCATCAGCTGGGACCCTTCCCTGGTCCGAAGGTGGCGACGAACGGGGCGTAACTATGGCAGGTCACGGAGGAGGCGGGTCCCTGGCCTTACTCGGATCTACCTGAACCCGGTGACCCTGCAGTTCTCTGCCCTGCCTACCTGACGCAGGTGGGGCTGCAGCTTTACCTTTTCACTCGAGGGTGCCCCATGTCTGTCTCCAGTGGGTTTACCTCTGCGCCCTCTGAGCTACGGAGACGAGGCCGGCTGCCGGTCCTGGCCGCGGTGTGCGTGCGGCCTGCGAGGCCCTGCTCCCCCTGGCCCAGCGGTGTGGGGACTGAGCCCTCCCACTGACCCGGCCACGCGAGGCCACGTGACAGTGCCCGCGGCACCGAGGCTGGGCAGCAGGAAGGTGTTTTTCAACAAGAAAAGAACAGGCTCTGCTGAAAATGTACCTACGGAGATAATTCAATTTCATCTGTAAAAACTCGGCTTTATGCAGAAATCGTCAGTGATATGATCCGGCTAATTAAGGCACGCATGGTGTTAGCGGTTTCATTAGAGGAGATAATATTGCTCAAGAAAAATAAGAGATCGTTATGATGAATGTCTCAACATTGCATTACATGTTAATGAAGTGTAAATGATCTAATTATTTTTGAAAGAATACAGATTCGATTAAACTGTCGGGATTAAATTGGAAAGGACGGCCCATTGTACTTTTATGTACAGACAAGCTAGCGTTAATTAGGCACAATCTACAGGAACAAATGAGGCACGGCCTGGGTGTGTAGGCCTGGACCTGGCCCTCAGGCAGGTTTCGTAAGGAGAGAGATTAGGAAAAATCGTGTCAGTCGCCACAGGGCTGCCGAGCGGGGCGGGGGAGTCCTGGCCTCCGCCTCTGGCACCGGCAGGTGGCGGGGCGAGTCCACCAGCTTTGCTCCGCCCCCAATGTCCTACCTTCTGACTCCGCCCATCGGAGGCGCGTCCGGTTCTCACTGAGCCTGAGCCAGCCTCCGGGAGGGGGCACTGCTGGGTGACCGCAGGTTCCCCTCTCGGATCGCACACAGCAGGACGCTCTCCGGCGCGATGGTCACTGTCCCCAAACCCAGCAGCCACTCCCGACCACGTCTTCCCTGGAGCCACCGCTCACTGAGCCGTGGGGCCCCGACCTGGTTCCACACCGTTGTCTGCCTGAGGTCACTCGCCGCGAGGAGCAGAAGACCCTCCGGAAGCAAAACCCAAAGCCCATCAACACAAACCCATTTTCTCGTTTGGAAAAGCCATTTTGACAGCTTTCACTATTTTCCATCCATTGTAACTTCTATCTTGTTTTATTTTTTAATTGTTTTTATCTTTTTGTTAATCCTCACGGGAGGATATTGTTTCCGTTGCTTTTCAGAGAGTGGAAGGGAAGGAGGAGGGGGAGAGGCACTGATGTGAGGGGCGGACGCAGCCAGTGGTTGCTTCCCGCACGCATCTGGGCCAGGGATGGAAACGGCAACCCAGGTTCGCGCCCTTGACGGGGAGTGGGGCCGGCGCCCCTTCGGTGCGTGGCCAACGCTCTGTCCTCCGGGCCGCCCCTGCCAGGGCCGTCCTGTTTTATTTTTTATAAAATCCAGATCTGAAACGAGATGTAAAGGGTGTGGCTGCTGGAGGCCGGAAGGTCAGGTGTCAGGACCGTGCGGACCTCAGTGTAGCAACAGCGAGATGCTGGTGTGCGCCGGCCTCCCAGGCTCGCGGGGTATTTCGGGTGACACAGCCCGGGCCCCCCTGGCACCACACCCTGTGGGGGACTCTGCCCCTGCCCCTGAGGGCAGCCTCCGTGGACCCTGCTGCCCAAATGCAGGCCGGTGACAGTTTCCAGCGCCCCTCCCGTGTGAGGCCGGGGAAAGCATCGGTCTTTATTGCAAACCTCTGTGTGAGGCCTACGTTTCCAAAGCAAAACTGTGCAATGGCTGAGAGGATATTCTTGTTTAATTACCCAGTTGTTCCAGTTATTAAAACCCAGTACAAAAAATATGTCTAAAAGCTGCCAGATAGAAGGAAGGACGGTTATTTGCAGAGGGTTTGCCGTACCAGAGGCGTCACTGCCGGGGTCCCGCTGATTCTTCTGGTTTGTTAAAGATAAGATACAGTTGGAGCAATAGCCACAAACGTATTTATTTCATAAATCGAGGCACCAAACTGTTCCCTCCCCTTCCCTTCCTCCGCTCGGCTCCCCGGGGGTGAGAAGGCGGGAGGAGGGGCTTCGGTGGACAGGAACAAGAATATTTCCTTTTTACACCCGGCTCCAAAACTTTAGGGTAATTATTAATAATTAGAACTGAGTGAAAAACCCACACGGAGTGAGTTATTCAGTGTAATTTGCAGTTAACAATAGTTTCCTCGCTGAAGCCTCAGGAGTAAGAACAGGAGAGTCCTGCAGCCTTTTTGTTTTAATTTCTGGCAGCTAAAGGGACCACGATTTAGAAAAACCCTACGGAGGGAACCCCATGCTTAAGAATTACCAAAAAATGAAAAGGCACACACATCAACAACAACAAAAAGTAATTTGTAAAATGCGCAGAATGTGGGATTGACAATATATTTGGACTCGACTCAAACAGAAAGCTCACAAAAGTGCTCACAGCAAGCTGGCTTTTTGTTTTAGACATTTTCAGCGAGTGCTGACAGCTCCACCCCGAAGGATACCCCTGGGGGAGGCTTTAAGGCTGCGGAGTCTTTGGTTCTGGGGCACCAGAGACCACCGGGCACCAGGTGATGACCTGGCTGGTACCAGGTGGGGCTGGCCCTGGAGAGCAGGCCCAGCAGCTGCAGTGACTCTTGCCCATGGTCACCGCTTTGGCATCAGGCTCGCCTGAGCCTCTATCACTGGCTCGGCCCCTCCCTGCTGTGGTCCTGGGCAGGTCCAGGCACAGGGGTGGCCGGGCGGCTCCAATCTCTCCTCAGGGTGGGGCCAGGTTGCTGGCTGGATGCTGCTGGCTCCATGGAGTTTGGGGACGTGGCTGCTGCTTTCCCGGCTCCCTGACACCCTAGTTCAAGAGCAGATGACATCTAACTGCTTTGTCCAGAGCCGTGGTCAGAAGACCCTCCCGGGCCCTAGGCTTCCGCACACGAGACGCGGGCGGTGCTAACGATTTCAGACAAGAGATTAAGGCCTGGGCTCGGGAGGGCTGGACACCGTCGGGTCCCGTATAGTCTGGCCTGAGCTCAGATTGAAAAATCAGTTTAAACGGAATGGGAAAGCATGTCCACGATGCCCGGAAAAGCAGGGGGACAGATTACAGTTCTCCGTGAGCCTCTCCGACTGGCGAGACTTCCTCCCGCACCCCGCGCCCTCCGACCGGCTGGGCGCCATGGCGGCCCCCGTCGGGCAGCCCCTGAGTTCCCTGCCCTGTTTCGCTGTGATTCATCCTCTGCTGAGAGGCGCTGGCACCCAGGACGTCCCAGCCTGCCTGTGGGTACCATCAGCTCCCCAGCGACCACGTTGGTAACACTGACCTTGGCCGTGCCCGTCTGTTGGGCTCAGCCATAGCCTCGCCCGAGACCGCACTTAACTGGAGGGTCTGGGTCCCAATGACGCAGGAGCCCGGCACCCCACGGTAAGAACACAGAGGTGCATTTCGTATCCCCGACACCGGCTGCCGTTGAAGCTCAGTACACAGAATCTTACACTTTGCCTACTGGATAGAATATTATATTTTCCTAGGTGAGAAACTGACAAAGCCTCGTGAGTCATCGATACGCGGGGCGTGAGCCTCGTGAATATCACCTGAAATTGGTTATACTCTGAATCCACTGAGGGGAACACGAGAGTAATTGGCCCAGTGTTATTACCTGCTGGCAAAATACTGTATTTTACATGTTACGACACAGATTACATATCCCAGTGAACAGGGTGAGACTGCACTGGTTTTGCTGGCGTGACTGGTATGTTAAAGGGTTTTCCGCTGATGTTCCTCTGGATGGCAGAGCTACATGAATAATATTCCTACGCTGGAGATTATGGAATGAAGGGCTCTAGGGGGGCAAAGCCTGTCACTGTGGAACATCCCTCCACCCGTCCGCTGATTCCTGCTGCCAACCAGTTTCTCTCTAAATATTTATCTTCTGGGAACACAGCAATTTTAAGTGTGGTTTCTGGCTGTAGGCAAGTTACTTTACTTCCAGGAGCCTGTTTTCTCACGTAGCAGGTGCGTTTTGCCGGGATGGTCGTCAGTATTGTCACCAGACCTGACGTCCTATCAGTTCTCAGCCACCGTGTAGGGCATGAGGGCCGGGGCCAGACGGAGTCACACCGACTGGAGCTGACAGCCCAGGACCACAGGTCACCACCCAGGTGACCCAGACCATCGAGGTCACCCTGTTGCAAGGCATGCTGGGGCCGCAGGCTCCCACGGGCTCCTGAGAGCCAGTGTTAAATTTTTAGGAATTCTGTTAAAATTTTGTTGTTGAACAGGGCCATTACTGAAATTCAAACTATATAGACTTACAAGTATATATTTGTTATATATATAACAAACTGTACACACGTATAATTAACAGTCGAATGATATTAAAAACAAAGACAGTAAGTAGTCCAACTCCTTACCTCCTAATCGCTGTACTGCTTTGCACGTGGTCTGTGCCCTCGGCGTGGTCTGTGCCCTCCGCGTGGTCTGTCTGCGTGGAGGAGACATGGTCAGTGATGGCGCCTCGGTCAGTCAGCCCCGATTGGAGCTTTGGCCCCATGGAAATGGGCAAACACTACAAGTCATGGATGAGGCTCCTGGGTTCACCTGTGTGGCCTTGAAAACAACTGCCCACTGGGCATCCACAACAGCTGGACGGGGTCGGCCAGGAGTGGGAAAGGGCACCCGAGGGTGCTGGGACTAGAGGTCGGAGGAAGAAGATAGATTCCCCTGCGTGATCCTTTGAAGGGCATGGGACCCTGTGACGGTGGGTGCTGCCCTGTGTGGGGTGCTTACCGGCTGCCCCGCCTGCTGTGGGGCAGGAGAGCGAGGGGACAGCGAGCCTGACAGACAGACATTCAGTTGCAGGAAACAGCGAATGTGCGTTAACTTACACAGGAGTGTGTGACCTTACACGGACGTATGACTTTATATGTAATTACACACACGTTTGCCCCCCGAGGGCCGTTCGCGGCGCGATGCCGACGGCCCCGCCTGGGGCTGGTCCTCGGCGGGCCCCCATGCCCACCCGTGTGCTGCGAGGGCGGCAGAGTCTCCATTTACTCGCCCGTGAGACAGAACCTGGGCTCCACGCCCTTGAAGGTCCTTTTCATTTGGCTCTGAAGCTCTACCCTTCTTTGATTCAAGCTCCTCCAGCCTCCTATCCTCAGGTGATACTGAAACATGATATGTTTGGGGTGATGGAGCCTGTGGGCGGCACGGGCCTCCCCTCGCTGGCCCAGCTTGTGTTACACCAGTAAGAGAGCTGGGGGGATGGTCCCTATCGCCTTGGCTGATGGAAGCCTCATGGAGTTGTAAGGAGACGCTCAGGGGACTCGAGGGGCCGTCTCCTGTCCGTTCCTGGGGTGGGAGGCCTGCCGGCCCTCATGGCTCGCCCACAGGAAGACGTTTATTAGGGGCAGGTGTGCGTGGAAAGGAGTTAGGGCTGAGGTCAGACTGGAAAAGGGAAAGACCGGAGTTGGGGTGTCTTCAATAAGACGGACGTGTTTGGTGGGCATTTCTCTCCACACGACCAGGTTGCAGGTGAACCCACGCAGGTGCTGCAGTGACCGGAGCCTGGCCTCAGTGAGCCTGCCCGGGGCCGGGCTGACCTGACCTTGGGGAGGGGCTGGGCCTCGAGGGGCTGGGTTTCCTTAGCTGGGACCTCACACAGCTGTTGGAAACGCCGGTGAGCAAATGCTCTGGCCGAGCCTGGAACCAGCCCTGCAGGTGCCTGTCGTGACCACTGAGAAGATGCTTCCCTGGGTGAGGGCTCTCGGTGAAAATGAGTTTCCTTCATGCTCCCTGACGAGGGGCCGGATGGGAACGAGGCGCTAATTTTTGAGCCCTTGCTGTGTGTCCTAATTGTATTTGGCATTCACAGCAGTCCCGGGGGAGACAGGGATTGCTCCGCCCACTTTAAGGACTTGGGGACCCGAGACCCACCGCGGAGGTGCTCAGAGCCGGCAGCTGGTGTGTCTGCAAGGCCCCGGTGGAGCAGGGTGGGAGCAGACGGGAAGGTCTCCTAGGAGGCTGCTGTCCCGGGGGGTGGGCAAGCGGGGCCCAGGAGGACGTTGGCTTCTCCCTGAGCGACAGGCACAGGGTGCCGGTTAGGGCCACACTTGGCTTGTGGAGGAGACAGGTAACCGCCCGTCTGTGCTGTGAGGCCCCAGGCTGGCCCCATGGAACGCGGTTTCTGTTCCAGGGAGCGGGTTCAACACATTTCTCAGGCGGAAAATGTTTATCGACGGGCTCTTTATCACCCATGTCACCTGAAAAAAAATAATTTTCCAGGACTCCGGTGGCTAAAATACAGGCATTGGGACAGCAGCCAATAATTCAACATAAGATATCGACGGCCATACACGGTGCATCCGTTTGGAGACGCAGCGTTGTCTGCAGGGCACCTGGTAGCCGTCCATCACCCAGCACAGCAGGGGACCCTGCAATGTCACAGAGTCTCAGCCACGGGCTCTCGCCACCCTTGCCTCTGGGCAAAGGCCACACCCGGGGCAGCTGCAACAGGGAGGCCGCCTGGCTGGGCAGCGACCACCCCTGAGCCCCTGGGAGTCAGAGCCTCGCGGCCACATCGGCACCACACACGGGACACTCATGCACGTGGACGGGGCCCTGGGCTGTGATGTTTCCTTAGGTGAAGCTACTTCAGTGTAAGCGGTCTGTGTGCGTGTGCGTGTGTGTGCGTGTGCGTGTGCGTGTGCGCGGGTGTGTTCTCAGGACCAGATGCTGCTCCAGGACCTGGACAAACTCATCTCTGGATTACCTATGGTGACCCCGGGAGGGGCGTGAGTGACAATGACGGTGGGAAGGTACCGCTGGGTGAAGTTAAGTCCCACGGTGTGAAACCCAGAGGCAATCGGGTGCGACTCGCATCTGTCCCCTGCGGTTTGGGTGGCTTCCTGTAGCCTTTCTCCATTCTCACGGCTTAGTTGGCTAGGTTGGCTCGTGGTTACCCTGGAAAAGCTCAGAGGGGGTGCGATACAGGCCGGGAATGTTTGGGACTGGGGGGTCGGGGCCGAGGGGAAAGCTCCCGGCGGAGGCTGCGGGCTCTGGCGGGACTGTCCTGGCTGAAGGTCTGGATCCAGAGCATGGTCAGGGGGTGGCGGGCGTGTGACCGTCCCACCGGCCTAGCCCAGCGCCGAGGCCCTGTCGACTGTGACTGAGAGGGCGCCTGTTGCTAAGGACGGTGAGTGACAGTTCTGAGCATGGCCCTGGTCCTTCCCTGGAAAGGAGGAATGAAAATCCAACTGCGGGTCCCTGTGCTTCCGGGCACTCGGCCTCACCCGGCTCTCAGGTTTCCCATCGCGCCGCCTGGGTTAGAAAATTGACTCGGCCGAGAGGGAACCCCTCGCGCTCATGTTGGAAACGGTATAAAAACTTAGAAATGATGTCTGGTGCGTTTCCCACGAGCGACCCTGGAATTCTGAGTATGAACCTGGAGGAGGGGTCAGGTTTGCCGTCTGTAAAATCTCCATTATCTTGGGTTGATTTATGTCCTTTTGACCCTTGGAAGTCGGCGGAGTGTCGAGAAGGGTGAGATTTGGCGCTTTGACAACCACATATCATAAGAAGTGGAAAAAAGAAAAAACTTAAAAAAATATTTTTATTGATTTTAGAGCGAGAGGGAGGGACAGGCAGAGAGAGAAACATGGATGTGAGAGAGAAACATCGATCGGCTGCCTCCTGCGCGCCCCCCACTGGGGACCGAGCCCCAACCCGGGCCTGCGCCCTGATTGGGAATCGAACCCGTGACCTTTCTATACACCGGCCGGGGCGAGAAAAAGCTTTTTTAAAAAACCTCCCACAGGAAGAGCGTCAGTTTCTTGAAGAGCAGGCCCCGAGCCTCAGGTTTGAGACAATGTATCTTAAGTGGTCAAGGATACTTTGTGTCAGGGCCTGAACATCACAGATTAGAGGTGAGCGGGCAGGGCTCCAGCCTCCGCCCCAGGACTCGGGGGCGGTGACCCCAGTAAGCCGGGGGCCGTGACGGAGGTGGCCTCTCGGGACCGAGCGGCTCCTCCAGGTCACGGTGACACAAGGAACGAGCCCCGCTCGTGACTCCTGAGAGAGGAGCCAAATAAGCCCTACACTGTGGGGGAACTTCCTTCAACTTTGTAAACGCTCCTCAGAAGCCCCGACTCTTCTAAAATTTTATTCGTCATTTCAGGTATTTTTTTCCCAGGCTCACTGATTCTGTCAGGTGCCCTCGGAGACTCTAGTGAGTGCAACTGTGCTGCTTGCAGTGGGGCCCGAGGATGGTGACAGTTCAGCGTCTGAAACACACGGGAATCCCCCTTCGAAACAGCACCGCGCTGGGGGGCTCCGAACCCCAGAGCCTCCCGCCCACGGGGCCTGGGAGGCCCCAGTGTCCTCCGACCACCTGCGTTTACCTGGTGGCCTGTCTTACACCTGCCAGACCATGGTCTCGCCGGCCCGTCTGCTTTTGTTTCTTCTGAGAATCTCACCCCAACACCCCACTTTCTAGAGTTAAAGTCGTGCCCCGGTGAACACGCCAGGGACGGCTAACAATGGCTCTGCACACCCAGGTGAGCAGGACGCTCGTGCTCGCCGATGGCAGGGGTTCTGGGGAAATGGAGCTGCAGGATGGCCTCCTGTGCGGGCGTCGGGCCCGGCCGCCTCCGTTGTGGCCCTCAAGCGACAGAGGTAGAGGCACAGATGGCTGAGTCCCGAGAGGGCCAGGAACCAGAATCATTTTCTAGGGGAGAGAAAGGAGACACTGCACAGGTGACAGCCAGCACCCCTAGGTGCTCAGGCTGAGGTCACCGCCGCCTTGCCCGCCTGCCTCGGGCTGGGGGAGCCCAGGGACCCAGGCCCTGCACAGAGCCTGGGTTTGCACTTAGGACGACCCAAGGTTGACACCCGGCCTGTGGGTCTCAGCCGGGCGACCTCGGGCCAATCATCTGTTCCCCAGGGTCCCCTTTCCCTCACCTCTGATATGCGATTAATAATCTTAGCCCGCAGGGCTGTTGTGGGGGTTAAATGAAATAAAAATGATTCAATAGCATGAAGAGGACCTGGTAAATGCTCCATAAATTATAACTAAGAGAACCATCAGCAGCCATAATTAGGACTCAGCGAGCTCCCCTCCTTCCCCGTGTTCTCGCCCACGCTGGCCCCGCGTCCACACGGACTCCACCTGACCGCACGTTGCTTTGCAACCAGATTTTGGGGGGTGCCATTGTTTTCTCAAAGGGAGATGCCCTGTGAGAGGGGCCAGGCCCCCACACTCTGTCTCTGACGGGTCGTCCGTGGATCTGACCTGGTTAGAGGCAGGATCTAAGGGGGCCCTTGGGTCTGGACTCGAACCTTGACCGGTGGGTGTGGTCATCGTCCGCGCTAACTCCTGGCCCAGCAGACACCCCTGCCCCCCAGGCACAGGCGGCTTTGCTGGCACGAGCCACGGGGTCTTGGGCGACGTCAGGCATGGTGGCCTGCGCGCCTGTGGTTTTGTGGTTTTGCCTGCGCGTGGTTCTTCCTTGAATGGCTCCTTCCTGACCTCCACTCACGCTCAAGTATTTTTTTTATTTGAGCAAATGACCACGTGCGTCATAAAAACATCTCGTCTGCTATTTGGGAGGGAGACTTGTTTTTGTCGCCCCCAAAGATCCCTGGCCCAGGGGCAAATATCGTGCCACTGACCCAGGAGCTGCCCCTCTGTGCGTGGGGCGGCTCTGTGGCCTGGCGCTCACGGATGTTCCGGGACAACGCCGGGCACCTGGGAGCAGGAGGCAGATCGCGAGTGAACAAAAGTATATTTATCGAGCCTGCAAATCCCCCAATCGCTTTGAAATAAAGTTTCCTGGAACCGTTAAAAGCCGAAGCAGCCAGAATTCCTTGTCTCCGTTTTTCAGATTTTAAAAAACAAAACAAACAAACAAACAAGCAAGAAAAAAATCCGCCGAGCCTGCCCCACAGGAAAAGTTTGCGGCAGAAAAATTAACCCTGGGAAAATCTGGAAAAGCCGAAGATTATACGCGACATTCATCCCAAGCTGATTTTTTTTTGTTTTTTTGTACAATCCCGTGTTGTGCTCAAAACAAAAATCCGAGAATACTTCTTCCAGGGAAAACAAAGCTCGGGCCGGCCATACATCTGTGAGTTTCGAAACAAAGGTTTGTTTGTGTCCCTCAATCGCTCTCGCCATGAAAGCAGACACTTACTTGAAAAACTTTTCAGGGAAACACTCTAAACCAACATCCTGGTATAAATTTGCAAAACGCAATACAGGCCTGATTGTTTTTGGAGTGGATGCCCGCCGCATACGAATGGCTCCCTCTGAAACGTAATGTTCTTTGCACGGCTCAGTGGCTAATGTACAATAAATCAACAAAAGAGCTTCAATAAAGCCATTGGGCAGCAGCAAGGCCACTGTTATTTTATCTTTTTACAGTATTTAATTGGAAGGTTTTTTCCTGAAACTCTAGCCAGCCTTCAAATTACGAGACTCCGTATAAGAAGAGATTGATAAGAGGGAATTTTTTTTTTTTTTCTCCAGGATTTTTCCCTTACAAGAGAGCAAGTTTTTGCAGCCAGAGAATAAAGTTACAAGTGTCTAGCGCTGCTGCGAGGGGATGAAATTAGATGCTGAATGGAGCGGGTAGGGAGGCTGGGAAAATGCGGAGTTGGCAAGGCTGCCGGGTCACTGCAGAGCTCCCACTGTCCTCCCTGCGCCAGGTGTCCGGGCATTCAAATGATACTATTATTCATAGACTGGGGCAGAGTATTAAAACTCCCCCCCAAAAATCATTTGCAACTGAATAAAGATATAATCCTGGAAATATAACTCTCCATTAAGGCTCCCCATTAGCAACACAAGAGCCCCATTGTGAAGGAGTGATGTATATTTATCAAGTTAAAAAAACAACGTGTCTCGGTGCCTACATGTTAATAGAAAACTTTTATAGCCCTGGTCCCAGGACTAGTTATGCATGAAAAGTGCAGCATCCATTCTTTGCAGACTTTCCCGGCTGACAGGGAGCCGCTGACAGTGAATGGCCGGTCTCCTGGCTGCGGGCCGTGGGGGCGAGGTCCCCCGGCTGGCCGGGCCGCGTGAAGTGGGCCGAGACGTGGGCTCCGATGTTAGCGTTCGGCCCTTCGAGGGACCTGGGGCTCTTTGGCAAGGGCTCTGAGGATGTGAGGGTCCCACTCCAAATGCGCCCGTGAGAGCGTTTCCTGTCCCCGCCCCCCCAGTCCACTCAGAGTCCCTAAGTGGGGGGCCCGGGGTCCCACCTGTGCTTGCTCGGCCGCAGGAGGGCAGCTCGAGGGGCCACCCTGGGCTCTGCCGGGGCTGCCGGCTGCCCGGCGCCCTGGCCTTCAGGAGCCGACGTCCCTCCCCCACTGTCACAGCTGAAAGTCACAGAGCTGCATCCCCCCTCCTGATGCATGAAGGGCTGGTGTGAAATCTAGACGGTGGGGGGGGGGAGGAAGAAAAATAGCGAGAAAGGAACAGAGCCCAAGGGTCTTCTCCTTCCTTTCTCGCAGGCTCTTCCCACTTTCTGCACCAGAGTGTGATGACCACCAAGGCAGCTCCAGATGTGAACGGTGGACTTTGGAGTCTGGGACCCTCCTTGTGCCCGAGCTCAAAGCGTCGGCCACAGGGTTGGGCTCGTGTATTCCTTCTGGGTGCCGTGCCTGAGCCGGGGCGGGGGGCTAAGGTCACAAAGGCCACGGCGTGGGTAGTGAGCTAACTCGGGGGTCACAGAGCATCGTCTCCCAAGGGCTCGGACCTGAATGGTGGCAGGAAGAGCCCTCCCTGGGACGGGGGGACCCTTCGAACCCCGTCCGCGTGTCTGTGAGTGGCATTCCCCGGACCGTGTCTCTGTTATTCTCTTACATGAGGCGCCTCTGACGTGCCTCCCACGATGGGTTTAACTCATTCCTTAAAGCCTGTGTGTTGGGAGCCCTGGCCCCAAGGACCTGAGGATGTGACCTTATTCGGAAATAGGGTGTTTGTGGGTGATCGAGCTAAGGTGGCCCTTGTTCAAAAGGACCATCCTTGTAAAAAGGGACAGTGGGCCCAGAGACGGGCACGCAGACGGGAGGACGCCGTGCATCATGAAGGCCCAGGCGGGATGACGTATCCATCAACCGAGGTCCCCAAGGTCACAGCAAACCCTCAGAGAGGAGATGCCGGGCCAGAGCCTCTCCCTCAGCCCTGGGAACAAACCTCCTGACTCCTGACCTTGGACTTCAGGCTCCGAATGGTGAGAACAGGCTTAAGTCGTCTAAGCCGCCCAGTGTGTGGTGGTTTGTGGCCGCGGACCCAGCAAACTGAGACATGGGCACACCTGTCAGAAGCCCCAGGCCGAGAAAGTTTATGCAGAAGTCCCCAGGCCGGCTCACGTGCGGGTGCTGACACCGCTCTCCCTGTGGGAGCACCCTGGCTGTACACAGAGCACCCAGGTTATATGTGGGGCACCCTCATTGGCCCTGGAGGAGTAAGGAGCACCCAGGTTCCACACAGAGCACCCAGGTCATATGTGGGGAAGCCTGGCTGCTTGGAGTTGCTAAAGCAGGTGAGGTGGGGTCTGGCCAGGGACGGCTGAAGGCGCAGGGCCACCCGCTGCGCAGGGCCACCCCCTGTGTGGGGCTCAGGAAGCCAGAGCCAGGAGTGGGATGGGTTTGAACGTTTGATTGAAGATCTGCTTTTCATTTTCACTCGTGAACCGTTTGGAGCCTCAGCTCCTTCATCCGCAAGTGGGGGCAGTGACACCCCTGCAAATGCAGGAGCATCGTAGCCGGGCCCCTGGCAGGCCCGCCCCTCGGTTCGCTCCCTTTCCCGTCTCTCCTCCCTCCCTCCCGGCCCACTGCGGGGTTCGCCAAGGTGACCCTGAAAAGACAAGGGCCACTTTTCTTTTTATTCCCGTTGCTCAAACCCCTGGCGAAAGCCGGCCCATTTCAGTAGAAACGACGTCAACTGTGTTACCGCCCCGTGTGGCCTCTGCACGCGGTCGCCGGGCCCCTCACACTTCCGAGCGTCAGTGCAGGCGGAGGCGGAGCTTGGGGCCCGTCTACCAGCAAAATTACCTCTCTCTCCACAAACAAGCCCCCGAGAAAGCAGAGCCGATAGTGAGCACCTGCGATGTGCTCGACGCTAGGCCTTTGGCCTCACCCCTTTCCTCTCGGACGTTCATTGGTCACACCAGACACTGGACATTTCTCGGGGCCTTTTGCAAGGGTCCACTCAAGACACCTCCTCTGGTTTTACTTTGCTTTGACTGGTGGGTCAGTTCCATTGGATCCAGGAGCGTTATGGGAAGACCATCGGTACCCGCATTTTACCTGGGAGGACACTCGCCCAGATCTGACCAGGGCCCGGACCCACCCAGGGCCAGGCGGCGTTTGCGTCACCCGCAGTCCTCAAGGTCAAGGTGAGATGTGCAGGTGGGTTAGGGGTCGCCCTCAACCATCAGCCAGGATCTCAGCTCAAAACCGGGGGGTCTTATTCGTGTCTCTGATGGTGAACTGGGGCCAAGAAGATGAAGGTTCGAAGGGACAGGTGGGGACCGGTCCAGGGGGAAGGCGACCGTGATGGAAATGACCAGCACCCAGCCAGCGGCGTGAGCCACCCCCTCGGTCCCCGCTTCTGATTTTTTTTCACTTCTTCAGATACTTGGGGTTGTGAGTCCACGTGTTGCCATTGGACAAGGGTCCTCTTGTCAAACTGGACCCTTTTTGGACGATAGGAAATCACCTTAAATAAAGACGTCGCAATCGCCCTGCGGTTTGTTTCCAATTTTGTAATTTTAGCTGAACCGAGAAATAGCTAAAATACTTGTCCTTCCTCCTGCTCTTTCATGGAGACGTGGAATGGAAAATATACTTGTTAACTTGAAAAATGGATCACCAGATACATTTATTATAACTTATCTCCTAGCTGTGTCCAGGAAGCGTTTTTCACGTCTGTTACCACGTGCAGGCTCCTTTATGCGCTAACGACACAGTAAGAGCCTCATGGTCGTTGGACCACAAAGTACATGTGTTTTAAATTTAATAATCTTGTTTCTAAATATAGAGATAAAAATAAACAGATCTAACTCCCCAAATGGGTAAATTTAAGTTGAATACCAGGATTTAAGGTTTGCAAATATCCGATTCCTATTTTTCAGAAAAAGTCCCCCCTGACAGCATCGTAATGACATTTCTAATTGGGGCAGATTATTTTCTGAAAACACCCAGATAATTTCGAGTAGCTCCCATAAGCTGTCCGGGTGTGAGGGATGAATTCAGTCCTGGGAGCTCCACCCTGACACCCCCCCTGGCGTTACGAGTTCGAATCCTTCCCCACCGAAGGAAAGGGTGAAATTCCAGCGTTTTCTCTCCATTTCTGATGGTCTGCGAGTGAAATTCGCTTCTCTGGTCCCTACTTTTCAGATACTCTTTCTGCGTATCTTCCCCTCACTTCTGTCTTCTCGGATCTCTCCCTACACCCCGAGTAAAAAGTGGGTGTTAGAATTTCTCCGTTTAGAAGGGCGGCCGCAGAAGAATTAGTTTTGCCCTCTGGAAGTAACACCTCTCTCCCCAACTGCACGCCTTCCTCTGACAACCTGCCCGGCCACAGTGGCCACAAGAGGCAGCCAGCGCCGGGGAACCGCGTGGCGTCCCCTGCGTCCCCCAGCCTTGATCAAATGAAGCGCGGGCAGGTGCAAGTTAGCGGAGCCGCCGATTATTTATGGCTTTTAGAGACTTTGTGGATTTAGCTGGTGAGAAAGTTTTATTCCACTCCCATGGACACAACCCAACCAACCATCTGGGCCGGCGAAGCTCACATTGTGCCGGAGCACATGGCAGGCAGGGAGGGTGAGGCCTCACCGCCTGTGCCATGGCAACTGGGCCGCAGCTCGGAGGCCGAAGTGGCAGCGTTTCCCTTTGTGTTTCCACTGCTGACGGCTTTATCTGTACATCTGCCCGGGGCCCAGGGCGCCGCGTCTGGGAGGCTGGTCCTCACCTCGTGCCCGCGGTCAGCGAGCGGCCTGGAAGGCGAGGTCCGCGGAGGCGTCAAGGCCACGGACAAGGAGGGGACATTTGGCTGCGGGCACCTGCAGCTGGGCGCAAAGCAGCCACGCAGGCGGAGCGGCTGCAGCCAGCCATTTATTTTTATTTTTATTATTTTAATTTTAATTATTTTAATTTTAATTATTTTAATTTTAATTTTAATATTTTTATTTCTTATTAACCCTCACCTAAGGATATTTTTTCCATTGATTTTTTTTTTTTTTTTTTACAGAATGGAAGGGAGGGAAGGAAGGAGACAGAGAGAGAGAGAAACGTTGATGTGAGAGGGAGAGCCATCGACTGGTTGATGTGCCCAGACCAGGCCTGGGACTGAACCCGTGACCCTGCGCTGGGCGGGCCAACGCTCTAACCACTGAGCACACGGGCCAGGGCTCAACCAGCCGTGTAAAGGAACCCAGTGCACTGCTGCTGCGGCTCTTCCCCTCCTAGGCTGAGGCCACGTGACAGCCGATCCACGGGGCAGGGCACGGAAACCGAAAACCTCGGAAACGCGCTCACGCGCGGCTCTCCGAGGGTTGTGTGGTCACTTTTCTTTCTAGCGCAGTTGAGAAGCAAAGATACACTCTGGCCAGTTTTTCCAGAAACGAATATTGCATTCGGTTGTTTGAAAGCAGGGCCCGTCTCTCCCCTTTCGTGCGACGCTGTGACTCCCCGAGCACCCCTCCTGGCCCTCAGCGCCCCGGCAGGGCTTCCTCGCCATCCGGGTCTGCATTCCTGGGGGGCGGGGTCCCTGGTGAGCCAGGGTGAGAAGAATCAGCTGCGCCTGTTAAACAGTAACCCTCCAGGACCATGGACAGCAGTGCAGTGGGGCTGGGGGCCGCCGGGAGGGTGCGTCGCTCTGCTCGCCCCGGGTGCCAGAGGCTGCGAGGCTCCGGTTTTCTCATTGTTTTAAGTTTAACTGGCAGGTCCGTGCAGGCGAGGGCTCCTGCTCTGCCAACCGCCTCTGCGTGACCCCGGGGGCATGACTTAGCACGGTTCTTACTTTCCTTGACTGTAAGATGGGAATTAGAGCGTTTTATTTAATAGCGGGAGAGGTAAGTGAGGTAATTCGTGAAAACCCTGGGACACGTCCCTAATGTTTAAGCTCCTGTCATCGCTGTGCTTCGCAGGGTCAGCGCCCGGGGGTGGCTCTAGGAGGTTTGGTGTCGTTCCCCCTGCGGGAGGAGATATTCGTGAGGACAGGCCGGAAGCACCCGCCCACCCCCAGGCAAGCTGGACACTGATGGTATCTCGGGCAAATGGTGTTCTCTCCTCTAAATTATTCTTTACCGGCTCAGGTTCTGGTGCCAAGCTCCCAGGCCTGCGCTAGGAGGACCTGGCCGCCCCTGTGGCCCTCGCAGGCCTGAGCTGCGCCAAGGGGCCCACGCGGACCCCTTCAAACAGGCCGGGGTCTTCCAAGTGCGGACGTGGGACATCGATTCTCAGTCATCATAGCAAAGAGGCCCTGCCAGCCTGTGCCTAAGAACCGCATCTGGTCCCTACACTCACCCCCCAGAGAAATTCCTGGCAGCCAGCCTCATCCTAAGTGTTGGTACTTTCATAGCCCCGGCCCAGCCTGCACCCTCTTTCCAGCGATGGGATGTACTTGCTGGGTCTGGACAATCGGCCGTCATATCGCTAATGCTCATAATACAATACGCTCCGGAGTGGCCCCGCGATCAGTTGTTCTGTCACAACCTCAAGTGTTTAAAGTGATGAAACAGCTTTGCAAAGCAAAGCCCACGGGAGTGTCACCAGCTCGGACGTGGGTGAGGCCTGCCTGCAGTTCTGCCAGATTAGGTCCCCAGGGCGTGGCTGAGCTGAAGTCGGGCGCCTGGGATCCAGCCCTAGTTGGCCACCGGCGGGGTGTCCTCGGGCAGACCACCCTCGCTGGGCCTCAGCTCCCCGTCTGTAAAGCAAAGTAGTCGAACCCAGTGAGCCTGCCCTTTAATCTCCTACAAAACAGTCTAAGATCCTGCAAATCTCTGAGATTTTTCTTAAGGATAAACTGCTCTCAGGAGAAAACACAATTTCCAGAAACCATGGTTTCCACGTGAGTGAAATCGCTAGAACCGGGTTCGATCATTTTTGGTGACATCCGGTCACTGGCGTGGTCTTTTTGTGTGTGGCGAGGACAGTGTGTCGGCGTTTGACAAAGTCAGTGACCACCTTGCTGTCGGGTCCAGAGCGTCCGCCTCTCGGAGCTTCCCTCCCTCTCGACGCTCAGAGAAGAGAGCGTGTGGTGTTCCTGCAACGCCCGAATCCAATGCCTTTTCCTTGACTTTCCCAGGCGGTTAGGAGCCTGTCATAGGCCACGCCCCACACTCCCCTTCCCAGCGATTCTAGGAGCAGGCGAAATACACGTTTATTACACGTGTCCTTTAAAAACTTAAGTCTCAGAAAAGTCTGTCCATCACGTGCAGACAGTCAGATGGGGACTGAGCATTCCCAAGGTCCCGTTCCCCTCGCCCGCCATCCCGACGGGCGCCGGAGACCCAGGGGGACCTCGTCTGCCCGTCTCCCACTGTCCTGGCTCCCCTGCCATGAGGTGTCCTGGAGAGGCCAAGGAAGGTCCTTCCCACGAGGACCATGCCCTTCCCCTGAGCCTCCTGTCATTTCTAGGGTGGCGAGGTCTTCAACTTCCCCCCAGAGGCCAGGCCCCCTCAATACTTGTCCACCCGCCTCCTCTGCTCTTGCTGACGCCAAGGTCCTGTTTCTTTCCTCCAGTTTCCGGGCTCAGCGGGACCTTTAGCTCTGGGCCATTTGGGCCACACATGCCTCTGAGTCCCTCAGCCACTGCCCACCTCCAGTTCGAATCCCCCACTGTCGGGGGGATGGACACGTGCAGGTCACCACCAGCGGGGGGGGGCCTGCTCAGGGGAACGGGGGACAGGGACCTGCTCAGGGGGGAAGGGGGGACAGGGACCTGCGCAGGGGGACAGGGGCAGACCCCTGTGGGTTCTCCCTCCCAGCTGAGTCTGTTGCTTTTTTTATTTCTCTCGAACTCGCCGCTCAGCCTGGTAACTTTAATGCCTTTTGAGAACAAAGACGCCTATTTTCTCTTGATTGAGCTTTAATTTACTGCATTGTCTCAGTGTTTTGTGCTGATAGCTTATAACTCGAAGCATCAGGGAGTTTATCAAAGTTTGTGGGTGTTGCCACGACATAGACGGTGCTGGACGGTGCCATCCAGGTGGCATTCGTGGCCCTGGGAAGACGAGAGTGAACCCATCTGAAGTCTCCTCCGGGAACTCTGCCCAGCGCTACGCGGAATGGGGGGCTCAGACACGTCACTCCCGGGACCACCCCCTCGGTTTCGTCATGTGACTGCTTTCCCGTGGGGGTTGCATTTTTAATTTCGTAGTGAACTCAGGGATTCACATTTTATCTCAAAACATCTGAGGTGACTTCAGCCACACGCACACCCCCACCTGCACACACACGCGTGTTTCTTCTGTGTGGAAACACAGCAGCGTAGGGATGGAGAATATGAACAGACACAGCCTATCCCACCTCCCGCCTCCCACCTCCAGGGCGTCACGTCCAAAACCCGCCTCGCTGAGGCCCGAGGCCTCGTGTAGAACAGATTCCCGCCCGCCCTGGTTCCCTGACGGGAGCTCGATGCCGAGTGCCCACGTCGCCCGTGAGCCACACCGGGCACCCAGGCCGAGGAAGAGGTGAGCCTGGGGCCGAGCGGCCTTGGGGGGTGAGCGTTGGAGGGGAGCCCTGGGCAGGATCCTGGTCAACGGTGTTTAACCAACACAGGGTGTCGTGGGGGGACGTTCGCCGCCTCCGACAGGTGAGCGTGCCCAAGTGCGAGTCGTCTGCCTCGAGCTGCCGCTGTCCCCATAAAATTTCCCCGGAAGCCCACTTTCTAAAGTTCCCACACTAAAAAAAAGTCAGGAGAAGCAATTTACAAAAGAAAAATCTCTAACTGCTCAGAAGGACTTTTTTTTTTGGTAATTTATACTAAGCCCTTGAGAATGTCATATTGGTCCATTATCAGTAACCTTGACAATATGATTGGTCTCCAAAAAATGCCTCCTTGTTAGTGAATAGCTTCCATTCTCTAAACGTTACGAGCGATTCGGCGATGACCATGCTTTAACGCTCCTGCAACGGAAAGCAGAGATGATCATAAAACGCGTGTCTGCATCAAGCATCCAGCTAAACGTATCTGGCGACAGTTAACACAAACGTCACGATATCGCAGATTTATTTTAGCCGACGACGGGGGTGCCGTAATTTGGGCAGAGCTCTAACTTTCGTTTCTGAATTAGAGTTAACTTTAAATTATAATCGCAAAATTGATTTTGTGAGACTATGGGGAAAGTGTCATTTTTAAAGAAACATTCCCTTTCCAGGGACAAAGCCCCTGTCCCCTTACGCGCCGTTTCCTGGCCACAACGTGTTGACCCGCGTACGGGTTTTGTTCAGATGTTGCCCCAAATAACGTAAAGTTGAAGTTGCTGAAGTTGAAACGAGGCAGAGAGGCCCGGACTTGCGTCTCCCGAAGGAAGCCGGTGGCAGCCTCAGCGGCGTCCACCGAAAAGCACCTGACAACATTGGTCGAGACCGAGGGGCAGACAGAAAGAAAAACCTAAAACGAGCAAATCTCCCCCAAACCGCCACCCACAGGCTGAAATAAAAACCCCAATGTTAACCTTCCCAGAGAGATCTCATTGTGCTTTTAAAAGTCCCCAGTATTTTTCTGCCCCCCGCCCGGCCGCTCCCCTGCCCGTGTGTTATTTCTGCGCCGGGCGCCTCGTTCCTGGCGGTTTCAGGGAGCCCGGCGACAGGCGATGCTTCCTCCTTTCATAGGTGCAACGCGGGCTATTGTCACCAGGCAGAGAGGAAAGGGGCGCGAGGGGAGACCCCACCTCCCCGCGTGGCGGGGGCCGCGGAGGTGCTGGCGTGGTCACCTGAATTATGCATGCCCATTGTGCGCAGATATCGTCGACGGCACATGCCCGCCCTCCCACCACTCTCCTCGCGCACCCAGTCACACGCGCAGCTCTTGAGCGCGGCAAAGACAATTAGTCATATTTGTATGCCGGAATTAATTGAGAGTGAGATGCGGGAGGCAGGCCCGGAGAACAAAGACCGCTTTTTGTCAGTCCTCCCGACTGACAGGGATAATTAGGGATATGAAATTGAAATTCCTCAGCAGGGGGCTGCTGTCGACAATGGACTTTCTTTCCGTGCGGCTGTTATGCCGCTACGCTGTCATCCGTGGCAATTTGTTATTCAGCTCGGAGCTTAAAAAAGCCAAGCATTCCGCTTTTATGAGTAGATGATGTCAGTTGGTACACTGCTGGGAAATAGATATTAAATGTAATCTTTAAACGGTAAAAAAAAAAAAAAAGGGGGACGGGAGAAACGGAATCCGTTAAAGAGACAGCGTGCTGTTTACCCAGCCCGCCGAGGGGACGCCGGCGAGGCTTCGGCGGAACTTGCTCGCGGTGTTGAAGTCGTTCGGGCTCCGTGGATCCAGGGCCTTGACCGCGGCCCGGCTGTGCCGTAAGGACGCTGTTCGGTGGAAGCCCCGTGCCGGGCAGGGCGGTGGGACAGTGAGCCCCTCGGGACACCGAGAGACCCCTCCCCTTGTGGGCCCCCCACTTCAGCTGCGCGACCCCCAACACCGCTCACAGCGCACCCATTTGGCTCCTGTTCCAGCCCAGTGCATCCTTAGAAAAGCGAAAGAAAACTGTAGGTCAGGCCCCCAACCGTGGTCCCCATGTATTATCTACCCGCCTTACATCGGACGGACGGCGAACTCTCCCCGCGTGGCGAGGGGGGACTTAGCATCCCGCAGGCAGATCCTGGGCGCCTCTCAGAAAGGACATGCTCCTTCGGGGACCTCGCCCATCCTGGCTCGTGCCGGGCTCTCTCCCCGCCGTGCTCCGGGGGAAGTGGGACTGGGGTGACCTAGCAGGAGGCGCCACACTGTGTCGGGGGGACGGACGTGGGGCTTCCGCTCAGATTAGTGTGGCTGTGACGGGCGGGTCAGGTGCCAGCTGCAGGCGAGCCACCCGCCAACCAGTTTCTATGCAGATTCTCGAACCCTCCACGGACTTACAGAACCACATGGGAGAGGCAGCCAGGAGCCTGGGTCTTGGGACTTCAGCTGGTCCTCAGGCCTTCTGGGGTGGCAGAGCTGCTCAGAAGGCACCTGGGGCCCTGGGAGGAACCTGGCACCTGGGGCTGCAAGTGTGCGTTACTGCCCATTATTAATTTCTACGGCTTGAAGAGTCAGACCCCTCTCTCTGTGTTTCTGTTTATTAACTGAAATCTTCGTGCCAGAGGTGACGTTTATCGGGGCACCTCGATTGTCCAGGAGGCACAGGGGCCTGGGCGTGAATGTCCTTCGAGGACAGTGGGCCGCAGGCCTCTCCCACAGCGACAGCCTCGTGTTAGAAGGTGTCTGGTCCAGGTTGGTGCAGAAAACTGCTGGGGCCGGATTGGACGGGACGGGAGCCAGCTGAGATTATACACGTGGCTCCAGGCACGTGGCTCCAGGCACGTGGCTCCAGGCACGTGGCCTGCGCATGAGCACCTGTGGGGTGAAGTCAGGCAGGTGGATGCATTTCTGTGCTGAATCTCGTCATCGATGATGCTCACAGGGTAAAGCTCCCCGGAGGCCCTGCTGTCTCCCTCTCAGACGTATCTCTGCGCGCGTGACATGAATCTGGGGATGCCGCAGAGATGGTGCCTCCCTCTTCCTGTTCTTTTTTGCTTTCGGTTTTACAGCCTCGACTTTCTCTGCCTCTGTTTCCCCGCTTCCTCCCTCTCCGGTCCCCTCGGAGTTCAGAAGGCCTGTTGCCCACAATGGAAGTCCCTTCATCGGAATCGGCATCCTGGTGACCGAATTAAAAGAAACAACAACACAAAAATCTAATTTTTGTGAAAAACAAAAACCTCACGAGGTGTTGGCCCACATCGCGTTCCAACCCACCCCCGTGCGTGTAAATACACGGTGCGGACTCCATGGCATGAGACGATGTCGCGTTCAAAGAGCCCCATTTAGCTGCGGAAACGTTTCATGCAAATTTGAGGAGGAAATGCCAAGAAAAGGGAAAGGTCACCTATTGATATAAGAAACAGCACAGAAAATCATAGCCGCGTGCAGGCCTCTCCAGAAAACTGTTTTAGGGAAAGATTCAATGAATTTAAAAACAAACCAAAAGCCGTAATTTTTTTCAGGCCTCACGAACAGGTGGGAGGGACACCCCACCGCATGCCTTTTGTTCCTTTTGAATTTGAAATATGTGAGTCATTATTTAAAAAGCCAAATAAAAGATTAAAAGGATAGTGAAATTATACCATTCAGAACAACTCACTACAGATGAAACCCCGACCTCCTGGTGGGTGGAGGTGTTTGTCCCTCGGGCGGTAGAATTGGAGCGAGGGAGGCGGTGACCAGTTATGTTTTGATTTAATGGCTTAGAGAAATCATTTTATTTATTCATTTTATTTTAAAATATATCTTTATTGATTTCAGAGAGAGGAAAGGAGAGGGAGAGAGAGAGACAGAAACATCAATGATGAGAGAGTCATTGATCAAGCCCACAACAGGGCATGTGCCCTTATCGGGAATTGAACCCCAATCACCTGGATCCCAGGTCGACGCTCAACCGCTGGGCCACCCCCGGCCAGGCGAGAAATCATTTTAAACATCAGATGATCAGCCCCTGTCACTCCTCTAGAAGCAGCTCCGATGGTTAACCCGATTCTTTCCCTTCTCAGGTTCATCACACCTTTAGTGGGGGCACCTTCCAGCAGCGAAGCCGGTGAAACGATCCCATTTCTCCCTCCAGAGCCCAACCTTCCACTAGGAAATATTTTTGTTTTGTTTCCCAGTTTGTAGCATGTGAGGCACCTGGTCAGGAGTCCAGATTCTTAACTTGCTTCCAAGGACGCGTTTCAGTACTTCTTCAGAGAACTCGCCTGCGTGTCCCGTGTGTGACCCCCAGAGATACCGAGGAGAGTCCCCCCACTGCGAGGCAGGGGTGCGACTCCCGCTCCCACCCTGATGGAAAAACGGTTGGGCCTTAGCTGCGCCCCAGCTCCGCACTCCCCGGGGTCATCGCTTCCCGTGCTCTGAAACGCCTGAGGTACTGTGTCACCTGCTCCGCCCCATCCCCACCAGAGTCCTGGGTGGACGTCCCCCATCGCTGCTCAGCTGGCGAGGCCCCTGCCTGGAGTCTTTCCAGCTCTACTAGGTTGGGTGACAGGAGAGAACCTGCTTCAAGTGAGTTACAGGGGGCGAGAGGGTAAGGAGGCAGCCGGGGTCCAGCTGGGGCCTGGCTGCGTCTACCCCAGGGGAGGGCCCCAGCCACGTGTCACACCTTGGTGCCAGCCGCTGGGAGGCAGGTGTCCTTTCCGTCCCCTCCCGTGGCGGCCAGCCTCCTGAGGGTCGTCCTGGCCGAGCAGGTGACGGTCAGAGGCAACATCCCAGCCGCCCGGATGGTGCCCCATCTTCCTCGGCCGTGACAGGGACAGAGGCTGGCACAGGTCCTGCCCCTGGAGCTGGGTGGCTTCCCTGGGCCTCAGTCCCCCCACCTGAAAATCACGATGACCCTCATTCCTTCACCCCACGGTGCCAGAGAGCAGGGTGCCCCGCGGTCGGGGCGCTTTTCCTGATAAGCAAACAAGCAAACATCCTCTCAAACTGTAAATTTGATTCTACAATATCGAAAGAAAGGACGGCGAGCGTTCCGGTGTAAGGGATACACTGCATCTGGGAGACATACTCTGCAGTTACAAAGAGGTCAGGAGCCCTTCATTAAAAATATATTGTCAGAAGAAAAGGCCCAATTATGGTTCACATGATATGAGTGATCGATATAATTAAGAAATGACCTCCGGATAAAAAGACTGACGATGGTATATTCTAGCAGAACTGACATTGTATGGGCTGATTAAATATTTACCGAGCGTCAGCAGTGTGGGCGGCGAGGTGCTCGGTGCCCAGCCCAGATTTCCGCTCCTAAGGAGCCCTGACGGAGCCGGCGACGCGCCAGCGGGAGGCAGGATGCTGGCCGTTGCGGCCGCTCGGGCAGGAGCGTCACAGCGTGGACGGGGCGGTGAGCTCTGACCCTCGGGTGGCTTCCCGGGGTAGCTGCTTCTGCACCGGGTGCTCTGGCTGAAATATTCAGAGGAAGTTCACTTAATTAAATATCAGTCATGTCATCTTGTGACTTTGCTTCTTTGTTCAAAAATACAGAGCTGTCCTCTGGGTCACTCCAGGAGGGGCGGCGGAACCCACTGCCTTGGTCTTGATGTGAAAATGGGAGCGGAAGGAGGGAGTAAACTGGGTTTTCAGAAAACACATCAAGTTGTTCCTAATGACAGGGAGCGTGACGCTGTCCTGTGCTGGTCAGGACGGCGAGGCCGCTGCTGGGGGGGGCGTCCCCACGTCCCTGAGGCGCCTCGCTGTCTGGACGGCATCTTCCTCACAGCTGGCGGGGGGCTCGGGCGGGGCCGCCTCCCTCGTGGGAGCTGCAGCTTCGACGCGAGGCCTCTGGAGGCCCTGGGTCCTTTCACTAGGCGGCTGAAGAACACGAGAGGATGAGGGTCACACAAGACATACAGTGAAGCCACGGACGCAGCGGCCATGACTTCGCGTCCACAGTCCAAGAGCAGCAGCGCAGGCAGGCAGTCCAGGCCGACGCAGAGGTCGCCAGGGGATTGGTAAGAACCAGCGGGTCCCAGGCTGCCCCTCAACAAGCCCCCAGGATGCAACAGGTGGGCGGGAGCTCTTGTCCCCAGCATCCTTCCGTGGACCAACCACGTGGGTGACAATTCCAGAGAAAGTTTCCAAAACCAGATGGGGATTCACTCACCAAAGGTTTAAATCTTCTCTTTTCTCAGAGATGATGTGGACACTAATCTCCAATGTGGACACAGACCTCCAAGGTGGACACAGATCTCCAGCGTGGACACAGATCTCCAAGGTGGACACAGATCTCCAGCATGGACACAGATCTCCAGCGTGGACACAGATCTCCAAGGTAGACACAGATCTCCAGCGTGGACACAGATCTCCAGCGTGGACACAGATCTCCAGCGTGGACACAGATCTCCAAGGTGGACACAGATCTCCAGCGTGGACACAGATCTCCAAGGTGGACACAGATCTCCAGCATGGACACAGATCTCCAACGTGGACACGGACACCTTTCACAACATGAGGACGTCTGTGTCACAGATGAACACAGTGAGCTCGCCATTGAGCCCTGCCCCCTCCCAGGCCTCGGTCACTGTGATGGGCAGCTGGCCGAGTGGACGCCTCGCTCCTACCTCCTCCTGTGTCCACCCTGTTGCTGAGGCCCCAGGTCCGAGGAGCAGGCCGCTTGCTTTCTGTGCCCCCTTCCCAGCCCCTCTAAGGAGGAGACCTGCTCCAGCCTATGTGCATTTTGGGTGACACACTCTGCGTCCCGTTTTCTGGGATCTCAAGGTTAATGCAGAAACGCGTCATGACGGTTGTCCTCCAGGGACGGTTATGGAAATGAGACGTCTAGCTCACAGAGTTCTGCCAGCACGGGGGAGAAATGCTAAATAAATAGAAATAAATAAATAAGTCCGAAAAAGTAGCTCACAAACATTTTTGCAAATCTAAAGTGCGCGAGCTATTGTGTCCTCAGGGGATAGAATTAACTCGCGCAATGATAATTTATATTTTATGGGAGTTTTTATTTTTATACACCTGCTTTTCTGTGCAATTCATGAAAAAACATGTTGATATGGAGGCAGCAGGGCCGCCTTGGAATTCATAATCCTGATGGGGACGTCCCTCGATGGGCACGTCCCTTTTCTGTGCTCTAGCAAAGCAGACAACAGTGTGGTTATAAACACTAATAACCTCCCCCCTTTTGTTCATCCGGTGCATTTTCTTTCCAGGCAGTGGAGCCAGAGAGTTCTGCTGGCTCTGGGGAAATCTGTCCTTGGGGGGAGTTTGTCCGTCAGAGGACGAGGCACTGCCTGGGCGGGGCCACCTGGGGCAGGTCTGGCTCCTCAGACGATGTGCTTTGGGCTAATGTTGAAGGGACGTCCCAGGTGCCTGGGCCCCAGGCGGATGTATGTGGGCAGCACTGTGTGGTGGTTCAGGGGAAGGCGTGGCCACCTTGCCACGAAGTCGGGGCTTCGGGGTCAGGTGGCATCTGCTGCAAGGACCCAGCTCCCAAGGTTGTTGGGCAAAAGCAGCCCCCAGGGCTGTCTGCGCTCCAGTAAAACTCCAGTTTTGGGACCTGAAATTTGAATTTCGTGTCGTTTTCATGCGTCAGGAAGTATTATATTTCCTTTTTTTTGTTAATCCTCACTGGAGGGTATTTTTTCCATTGATTTTTAGAGAGACTCCACAGGTGCCGGCACTGGGGCCTGGGATTGAGCCTGCAACCCAGGCGCCCGCCCTCGACTGGGAATCGGACCCGTGGTCCTTCCGTCTGCAGGCTGACGCTCTAACCGCCGAGCACACCGGCCAGGCAGGGTTACCTTCCTTTTCATTATTTTCTCCCAACCATTTACAGATCCTTCTTAGCTCACAGGCTGTACAAGAGGAGGAGGTGTCAGGACCTGGCATGTGGGCTGTACTGTGGGGACCCCTGGTCAGCCCCCGGCCCCCAATAGGCCTCTGGTCCTCGGTGTAACTGTGCTTGGACCCCGGGGGCGCCGGGTCCTCCACTTGGAAGGAAATAGTTTAAGAAAGGAAACCGGGGCATCATCGGTGAGCCAGGCGGTCCAGGTGCTCAGGCCCTGTTCTCACCTGTGCCAGGTAAGCAGTCGGTTCACCCGTCCCGAGAGCTGGGAGCACAGCACGAGGCCTCTGGGGGGTGAGCGGTGCTTTCTGGTCCCGGGGGGAGCCGGTCACAGACGGTGTCATATGACTTGTTTTCTTTTTAAATGAAATTAAACTTATCTAAGCTATAAAAATTAAAAAATAATTCACCCATTTCTCCGCCAGCCCCCATCTTTCACAACCGCCATTCTGTGCCCTGTATCTATGAGCTTGGTTTTTTATACGTAAAATATATGTATAGAGATTTTAAATTCCACATATAAGTGAAATCACATGGTATTTGCCTTTTTCTGACTTACCTCGCTTAGCATATTACCCTCTAGGTCCACTCATGTTGTCCCAGTGGTAAGATTTCCTTTTTATGGCCGAGTAATATTCCATTGTTTATAAGGTACCACGGCTTATTTTTCCAATTGTCTGCTGGTGGACACTTGGGCTGTTTCCAGATCTTGGCTATTGCAAATAATGCTGCTATGAACATACGGGTGCATATATTCCTTCTGATTAGTGTTTCAGGATTCTTAGGATATATTCCCAGAAGTGGGATCACTGGGGCAAAAGGCAACTCCATTTTTAATTTTTTGAGGAAACTCCACACTGCTTTCCATAGTGGCTGCACCCGCCTGCATTCCCACCAGCAGTGCCCCAGGGTCCCCTTCCCCGCACCCTCGCCAGCACGAGTCGTTTGTTGATTGGCTGATGGCAGAGATTCTGACAGGTGCGAGGTGGTACCTCATTGTGGCTCCAATTTGCATCTCTAATGATTAGGACGCTGAGCATCTTTCACCTGCCCATTGGCATCTGTATGTCCTTTTAGGAGAAGTGTCGTCTGGGGTGATGAACACAGTTTTGCCTTCTTGTTTTAATGTCTTTACCTAATTTCTAAACTGTAACGTTAATATCATGGTCAGTGAGAATTTTATAAAGTCTCCTTCAGGCCCGAGACCCACATCACCCAATTACTGTGGAGGATTGTTCATAATAAAACACACCCTAAGTCAATGTTCTGGCGTAAAATTTTTACTTTTCGGGACAAATAAGACAAGAGGAATATACAAACGAAAAGGATAAAGCTCAACCTCTTTCCTTCAGAAGCCAGAGCAGATCCACCGGGAGGGTTAGAGGCCAGAATCTGAGCCAGTGTCCGCCTCAGCCCTGGAAATAAATGAGCCCGGTGACCGCCCAGCTCTGATGTGAGGTCCCCCGGGTCCCAGAGCTGCTCTTCAGGTGGCTCAGCTGGGAGCTGTGGGACCCCAGAGCCGGGGGGCCCCCGAGCCAACCGCAGGGCCCGAGGGTTCCCATCTGCAGCTCTGAGCGTCCAGCAGAGGTGGAGGCCTGGGCAGATGTGAGTTCCCACCTACCGGCGACCAGCTACCTCAGGATCACGACTTCTCCCCTCCCCGAGAAAAAGACAGTGTTATTATTATATTTTAATTCCCTAATGTGTGACCCGGCAGCCGCATTGTCTTACGGAGGGTGAACAGAAGCGTGGGGCGGGGGCGCGTGGTCAGGGTTCTCATATCCCCCCTGCCGGCCATGACATCACCCGGCCTCTCGCTAAGAGGATTTTCAGCAGGCCTGGCTCCGTTATTAAAATAGTAATTAATTTTTTCCTCTCCACAAAACCCGGGGGCCTCCCGGCGGAGCCCCGGCAGCGAGGGCAATCTCCTTTTGAAAGTGGCCTCTCCGGAGCCCGTAATCGGCTCTGCGGCTCAGTACACAGGTTCCCCCGTAAATGTGATTAAAGAGCTGCACAAAAACCCCCTTGCAGAAAATTAATTCAGTTTCCAGAATAAAAAGTTTGATAAAGTTGTGCAATGCTCCAATGACAACACATAATAGCGGCCCGAGTTTTATCCCCTTGAAGGGTGAGTGAATGGCCGGAGAGGTCTGGCGGTTCCCAGCGTAGAAACATCTGCTGCTGCTCGCTCTGGCCTTTGACTGTGAAATTCATTAGCCGTCCTGGCGGCGGGCGGCCCAGTTTGCAGGCCGGGTGCCGGGGTCCCCCTCTAACTCCACGTGGGGGACAGAGGTCCTCGCAGAGACCCCGGAGGGGCCGAGCCTGTGGTGACTGCTGCTGTCCTCTCAGCCTCCGGGTCCTGTCCCCAGGCGGTGACCCCTCCTGCCCCAGGGAGGCTGCGCAGTGCGGGGCTCGGACCTGGGTAAAGTCCCGGCCGGCTACTAACTAGTCAGTCAGCTTCTCGAAACCTCGGTGTCTGCTGGGTAAAATAAGAGTAACTATGTCTCCTTTTGGGCGTTATCATGAAGATTTAGTAAATAATAAATCAGAAGGGTTTAGAGCTGTTTCTGGGAACTAGCAGAGAACTGGGAACTGGTAGGAGGGGTCTCCAGGTGTGGGGCTCGGTGTGGAGGGTGCGAGAGGGGAGACACTCCCCGTGGGGGTCCCTCTGGGGCCGGAACCTGACCCTGTCCTGGAGCAGGTGGAGCAGGGCCACCTGAACGTCACAGCAGAACCTTATTGGGAAATGAGGTCTTTGCAGATTTAATTAGTTCAGGATCTCAAGGTGAAACTGTTCTGCATTTTAGCCCCAAATCTAATGACTGGTGTTCTTGTCAGAAGAGGAAAGACACAGAGACACGGGGAAGAGGCCACGTGAAGATCGAGAGAGACTGGATGACGTGGCCACAGCCATAGGACACCCAGGGCCACCAGACGCTGGACGAGGGAGGGAGGCCCCCCCCAGGCCTTGGGAGGGAGCACAGCCCTGGGGACAGCTGGATTCCAGACTCCTGGTCTCTAGACTGGGAGAGGGTGTTAGTGTGGGGTGGGGTGGGGGTGAACACGGGCCCCTCCCTCCTGCACTCAGGATGCTGTGGGGGGCTCCACCCACCAGAGGCAGAGTGACCTTGTGATGGGCCATGGGCCGCGGGCCACGGACAGTCACGGTGTTATTTATTTTAGTTGGCATGTATCATGGAAGTGTGGTTGATCTTAGAGGGGATCGTCCCAAGTCCAGGTGGGTGGACATGTCCCTGGGGTCCCACCAGATACCAGCTTAGAATCGTCACCAAGGCTCCTTCCAGGCCGTTCAGACCAGAAAGTGGTTCCAGCTTCTCATTAGGTAACTGACCAGGGCCGGCCAGCTGGCCACTCACCAGGAAGTACTTACCGAACACCCTTTTCTTGGGGTGGGGATAGGATACAAAGCGGTGTACAGATATAATTTGTCTCTGGAAGGATCTTAAAGGTAAATCACTGAGTAGCCTGAGCCCCAGCGTCCACACGTGGAGGTAATAAAACTTCCACCTGTGGCTTCTAAGGGCTCTTGCTCAGCTCAACAGTCACTGTTGGTGCCTCCCGTGGACGAGGCTCCCTGCTCCTGACAAGCCGTCTGTGGGCACGAATGGACCCTCAGGGAGCTGACCAGGTGGAAGATCCACGGAGGGGGTACCCAGTTTGAGCCTAAGTGGTGAGGACAGCAGGGTGGCCCCCCAGAAGCTAGAGCTCTGAGCCCCTCCTCAGGAGCCGCAGGTAGGAGGCTGGGCCCGTGCTCGGTGGTGGTCCTGGGTGCTACTCTGCCACTGTATGGCTTCGACCCCCCTGAGGACCACTGGAGTCTCACTAACGGGGGCTTGGACTGAAGGCAGTTGAGCAGATTTCATTAGAACGTCTGGGTCCTGGGGGGACCCTGTGAGGGTGCTCCTGCAACAGTGTAAATGGGGGAGGGGGCCTTGTGGCTGCTTTGCCCCAGACCCTGCCTGACGTGGCATCTAGGAGGCACTAAGGCTCTGGCAAGTTTGGTTCAGTGGTTAGAGCGTAGCCTGTGGACTGATGGGTCGTGGGTTCGATTCCCGATCAAGGGCACATACCTCAGTTGCAGGCTCGATCTCCGGCCCTGGTCGGGGCATGTGGGAGGCAACCAATCGAGGTCTCTCTCTCCCATCGATGTTTCTCTCTCTCTCCCTCCCGCTCTTCCCTCCACTCTCTCTGAAAAACAATGGAAAAAATATCCTCGGTGAGGATTTAAAAAAGAAAAGAGAAGGCACTTGGGAGGCTGTGGGAGTGTCTTGGGGCCACGGTAACAAGTGGGTGGTTCACACACTAGCTGGTTGAAAACCACAAAAACCTGTTCTCTGGAGGCTGGTGTGGGGACCCGAGGTGTCGGCCGGCCGAGGCCTGCATCCTGAGGAGGTGGCCGGCGAGGTTTCCTGAGGACTCAGTGGGTCTGGAGCCTGGTGCACAGTAAACACTTAATCGGTGCTATTTATTATTTTAAGTTACTATTATCATGACTGTATGTCCATGAGTCTCCCACGTTTAAGACTGAAGACCCTCAAGCTTCTCTGTTATAGACATGCCAGGAAATTAATTTGCTCACGCCTACTGATACTTTATTCCTCTCTTCAACGTGACATGAACCTGGGTCGGGCGTTAATCCCACCGTGAGTGTGAGGCCAGCACATGCATGTCCCTGTGCAGCCCCCTGGCCCGGAGCAGCCCCGGGGCCCCGGCAGGTCCGGGAGGCTAATGGCTCAATTACTCGTGGGGGGAGATGAAAGGCCAGGAAATGGCTGTCGTGGCCCAAGAGGAAATATTTGCAGGAAAAGGCACACAGCAGCAAATAAAGTGCTAATTAATGTCCAATTCCCGCGTCGATGCAGGGACCACAGCCACGGCGTTGGGCTCCGTGGAGTCTGTGACCTGCGGCAAAGTTAGCCCCACCTTCACACACAGGGGGTGGAGGACAGGGCTCCAGGGGTCCCACCTGAAGCTTTGGGGTTGATGTTTCAGGCTCCCGCCTGCTGGGGAGCTCTGACCCCTGGTAATGGCACTTCCACTGTCTCCCTAATTCACCGGGGCCCCCAAACCTGGAGCCCTCGGCTGGGGCAGACGGGTGGGCAGGGCTCACAGGGGCATCCGAGGGAAGGGAGGGACTCTGACCTGTGCATGTCAATTACCGTGTCCTGGGACTCCTGGACAGACACGGAGAAAAGCTGGTGTTTAAGGGAAACACGAGTGAGTCAGTATTTCCCTTTCCTCTCCGTGTCGGTCCTTTCTCTGCAGGTGACACATGCGTGGGTGGGGCGTGTGGTTCAGTCAGCAGGACAAGGCCGGGTCGAATGTTCCGCTTTTATATAAAACACACGTGCTTTGCATTTGAAGGATCCTGAACCAATACATTCTAATTCCAATATGAAGTGGAAGGGACCCAGAATCTAAGAGGCTGTGTTCCTTCAGATCTCGGGGCTGATGCTCAAGTTGTCATGGTCAGTCCTGCAGGCACCCCCAGTCCCGTCTGTCCTGTCCGGTGCGTAAAGACGACAACCCAAGAGGAAGCCGTCTGATGCCATTTTTACTACATGAAATCCCCTAACCAGCTGCATGGGGAACCTCGCAGGTCATCATTCAGAATGTGGGGGGCACCTGATAAAATATCCGGCCGACAGGCTGGAAGGTTGAGTGGACTGGACTGTGCAGGTTTGTTTCTTTTTGTTTTTGTTTTTTAAATGTTTTATTGATTTTTAGAGAGAGAGGAAGGGAGAGGGAGAGAGAGTTGAAACACCAATGATGAGAGAGAAACATCGATCGGCTGCCTCCTGCACGCCCCCTATTGGGGATCGAACCCACAACCCAGGCATGTGCCCTGACCCGGAATCAAACCAGGGACCTCTTGGTTCACAGGCGGATGCTCAACCGCTGAGCACACCGGCCGCCTGGCCTGTGCGAGCTTTACCTTCTTACCTGCTCCATCCTTACGGCTGCTTCGGGAGAACGCACGTCCAGCTCGGTGCAAACAGCTCATTGGTGCCCACGTCGGACTCAGTCACTGAAGAGCCAATCTAAGGCCTCCGTGAACCAGGGATGTCACGTGACTGGTTATTTCTGCCGTGTGGACTGAGGCAACATCCTTCCGTGGGGTTTTGGGGAGCTGCCGATGACTGAGTGCCAGAAATAATCACCTGACAGGGAGCTTTTGTGAGTCCGACCGGAGGAGCGAATGTCGGAGAGGGGGGCTGAGGGGGTGGGCTCCGCCTGTTCAGGATGCATCTCCTTCAGAGTGAAAATGACGGAAAATTGCCCTTTACACCTGGAATCAAACTCCAGGTCTAATAGGATTGAATCTGCACACGGATGCGGTTAAGATGACACCAGAAAGACAGCCTCAGCTCCCAAAAGGCAAGACGCTAACGCGAGTCTTGAGGATTTAGACGGGATGCGCGCGCCCTGGACGTGGCCTGAGAGATGAGCAGCCTTGTTGGCCATGCTGGGGCCTCTGGCTCCGGAAGAGACGCACGCATGGTGGGGGTCAGGGCAGCAGTGAGGACACTGGGCAGGGGGCAGATGGGGAAGATTCGGCAGCTCCTCAGTGGGATGGGGCCCAGGAGCTCTGCTCTGAGAGCTGGGCGTCTGCGGAGGGACCGAGAGGCACGGGACGGCTGCTTGGTAAATGCCCACAGAACCGGGGGCAGCGAGGCTACACCGACCCCCAGGGGAGCCCTGGCACCTTCTTGTGTTTGAAAACTTTTGCGATGAGAGAGTTAGGAGGGGAAACGGCACAGGCATGTCTCTGAGTGGCCACAGAGCTTCCCCAGCAGGTAGTGGACGTGGGCCAGAGGCTCAGGGCTGACGGACACCCCTGGGTCGTCTCAGTTGCTGTTTCACGTCACAGACAGGCGCTCGGCCAGGGGCCGCGTCTAGCCCTGAAGACCCTGCGGCCCTGGTCCGCCCCACCGCCCGGAGCTGTGGCGGGCCGTCCTGCCTGGGGCTGAGCCGCTCCCCCAGCGCGGCCCCGGCGAGGCGGCCGGGATGCCTAAGGACAGCAGCACCACCGCCTGGCCAGGCAGGGCCCAGCACACGTGCCCACGCACAAGCCCCTCTCCACCCTGGACGGCTGCCTGGCTTGCCCAGGCCTCTCTGCGGGCATCTGGTGACCGGGCCATGTCCCGCTCCCAGGAAGGGAGGCCAGAGTGAGTGGGGACTTGCCTGTGGGAATGTGAGAGGGAGCGGGGGCAGGGCCTCAGAGAGGGCAATCCCCGGGCAGCCTCCGGGGTCCCTAAAGAGGGGGGACAGGTGTCCTGGGGTGACGTTCAGAAAGGCGAACGGGCTCACGGAGACACTGTGCTGATCCACACGGCCAGCCTCCCGCCCGGGGGAACTGGAGAGCAGGCCCGAGGGAGGACACGGGCACAGAGCGAGCTCCGCCCTCCCCCGACCTCCGGGGAGCCAGCCGGGCCCGGCGCTGGCTTCGTTTTCAAGATGCCCGAGGTCCAGGCCCAAACAGGCTCTGCCCTTTCTCCAAGCCCCGTGCCTGGCCTGGCGGCTTGCCTTTTTACAAGTGATGGTGGAGGGGATGAGACATTCCTCTGTGTTCTTGGTGGAACAGCCACGCCCCTGGCTGGTCCTCCGCCAGCTCTGCAGCACCCACAGGGAGCCTGGCCCGCCTGGCCCTGGGCTCAGCTGCAGGGGGCTCTGGGCCGGCAGGCTGTTGGGCCTCCATTGGGTGACACGGGAACTGTGGCCCTTTTTAGGTGTCTTTTTCTTGTGGTGTGTCTGCAGGGCCGGGGCCTGGGCCTAGATGAGACTCACCCTAAGGACCTGGGTGACGCAAACATGACGTCTGTGAGGCAGCAGAGTTTCCTGGCCTGCCCAGTGCTGTCCTGCGGGGTTAGGGTGTTGGGGACGCTGTGTTCCTGGAGGTCAAGGCCGAGCTGAGTCCACGCTGAGTCCACGCCGTCCGTGGCGGGAGGTCGCCTGCCCTCCCCTCTCTGCTCTGTTGGTATCTCCCCCACCCCCCTGTTGTCTGCAGAAGCAGCAGGCGTTTTCCGTGTGCTCAGCTACTCAGCAGAGAAGGCTCTATTAATATAAATTGTTAATAGGATGGTTATCATTATTTTCTGTTCCGTGCGTGCTGGTCATTTGAACCTTGTTGGTGGCGGCAGAAAGAAACCAAAGAAAACATCGTGGTTCCTCTCATCAATTATCAAAGGGCCGGGTGGGTGTGATTTCCCTGAGGTGCAGCTCCCGCGTCGGCAGGGAGAGCACAGCAAGGCGCCAGTTGGGGTCACCTGTTGTCAACCGGAATCGTAAGGGCCAGAACCCACCCAGATGCTTCCGTAAGGTGGTGAAATGCTCTCCCGGAGGTGCGGGGCGTGGGCCGGGGTCGGGGGGCACCCACTCATTTACTCAGTGGCTCTGTGGGTTGGCCACAGCACACTGCTCCGTAGGTGTTACCTCACCTTTTAGGTGGGGAGCCAGGTAAGCTACTTTCCAAAGCAGCTTTATTGAGGCTTGACTGGCACAGTGAACAGCCCGCATTTAAGCGGCACTGTTTGGTAAGTGTTGGCAGAGCCACCCCGCGATCAAGGTGACGATCACGCCTGTGCACTGAGGAGCGTTCTGGGCCCTTCTCCATCCGTACCCCCAACCCTTCCCTGGTCCCCGCTCCTGTTCCCAGCAGCCACCGGTCTACCTGGACACCCCCCTTCCTGTTCTGTGATTCCGCGGACACGGAATCGGAGAGAGTGTGTTTTACTTCGGGTCTGGTCTCTCAGCAACATTATCTTGATTCGCTCGTCCCTCTGCCCCGAGCTGCGCTCCTGTGTGGATGTGCCCACTGCTGAACGCCCCAAATAAAACGGAAACGAACGCCTCTGCACAGTCTTTGCCCCGACGCACGCTTTCGCGCCTCTCGGGCGAACACCTGGGGATGGAGAAACGGGGAGGCTGTGGCTGTAGGCTGAACTTTTTAAGAAACCGACCAACTGTTTTCCGAAGACTACGTTTCTCGTTCCCGTCGGGCAGTGGAGACCCCGCCTCCTCCACATCCCGGGAAAAGCAGCGCTTAGCGCGCCTGTCTTTTAATTTCGCCAGGGGTGTGCGGTCCTGGGAGGCGCTGGCGTCTGCATTTCCCTAGTGGCCGTGACGCTGAGCGCTGGTCTGTGCGTTGCCTTGGGTGAAGTGTCTGTTGGAATATTTTGCTCATTTACAAAACTGAGTTTTCCCTTCCTGGCAGTGATTTGAGAGTTATTTATTCTGGGTACGAGTCCTATATCAGTTATATAATTTGCAAATATTTCCCCCCAGTGTTGTTGTTTTTTTCTTCAAGAAAGTGTGACGTCATTGAATACTGTACTTCTTTTCCAGGTAGGAAATCACTTTTTTTGTTTTTTCATGAAAAACCACTATTTTATGTCCCTGTATATAAGATAAAGTACGTTCTCTATTTAAAATACTCAGGAGAAAGGAGAGCGACCATAATTTTACTGTTAATATTTTTGAGCAATCAAATATTTCAGTGTATACACCTTTATAATGTGACTTTCTTCTTGTAAAAATAGTTTTACGGAACCCAGTGAAGTAGGCAATGCCTTTTGCCAGCTAACGGTGAAGTACTAATTTTTCCAGGTCTCTTTACAGTCTCATTTTTGTTCATGCCTGTAGGATTCCATAAACCTATATTTTATTTTAAAGTTCCCTTAGCGATTGATAGTTGGGGTTGATTTCTATTTTCTGATTATTATGAGCAGTGCTGCAGTGAATCTCCTTTGGCAACCAGCTTATGCTCTCTGGGTCTGTTTCTGTTGCGTTTGGGTTACTCATTTGTCTGTTTTCTTAGATTACACATAGAAGGGAAACTGTATAGTCCTTGCCTTTGTCTGATTTATTTCACTTAGCACAATACCCTTTAGGTCCATCCATGTAGCTACAAATGGCAGGATTTCATGCTTTCTTATTGCTGCATAATATTCCATTACATGGATGTACCACAGCCCCTTTGCCCGGAGGTCTGTTGATGGCACTTGGGCCGCTTCCCTGTCTTGGCCATTGCAGATGACACTGCAGTGAACACGGGGGTGCATTTATCTTTTCCAAATAGTGTGTTTTATTTTCTTCCGAGAAATAACCGAAGTGGTAGCTCCATTTTTAATTTTCTGAGGAATCTCCATGATGTTTCCCACAGTGGCTGCCCCCGTGTGCACTCCCACCCGCAGGGCTCCAGGGCTCCTTTTCCCCACACCCCGCCAGCACCTGTTGTTTGTTGATTTTTGACGATGGCCGTCTTTTGCTGTGGTCCCTGGCTTTACGGAAACACTCGGTGTGAGCTGACTTTTGCTTCCACGCCTGGCCTGCCCTGGGCTCTTACCTTCCTTAGGTTTTTCTACTTGTTAAAAATTCTACTACTAACACAAATTTAAAAAGTTATACAACACCTCTGAGGTTTAATTCTCTGTAAAATAAAATGCAAACTTGAAACAATTATAAAAAGAAATAACAGTCTCCCTCCTTTGTGGTAAAATAAATGAGACAAAATTACAGGAAGTTTTGGAAAAACTCTGAACGATCCCAATTTATACCTAACGTATGAATTCCCGTCTCTGACATTCATTCATATGCATGCGATTCACATACCTTAGTCCATCGGTAACCACATCTTACTTTTATTTTCAACAGTCTTCAGTGTCTAATTGCCATTTCTAATTATTGCAAGATATCTCACTAGGTAGATTTACAATGATTTTTGTCACATTCCCCAAGTCTCGAAATTTCCCACTGTAGTTAAAAGAGCCAGAACATTTTAACTTTTTTATGGAACATTTCTTGATAAAGCAGTGACGTGGAATCGGGGGAACAGAACAGCAGCTCTCACGGGCTCCTGTGATTTGAAACGAGAGAGGAATAAAGTGGGGGCACCCCTTCTCCCTCTTCCCGGGGTGGCGCCCGAGGGCCCTCTGCACTTCCAGCCGTGTCTCCTCCAAGGCCGGGCCCCGGAGTGTGGGAGCCGCTGCTGGGCCACAGGTGGCTCGGGGTCCTGATTCTCAGGTTCTGTCAGCCGGGACACGGGGGACCCCTCCCTCAGTGTGGCCCTGTCACCTGGGGTGGTGGAGAGCGTCCGTCTCTCTCTGGTGCAGAGATGGCTTGGGTGCGGGGCGACATCCGCTTCGGGGCCACCCAAGCGGTCAAGGAACCACCACAGTTCACCTTGAACCAGCAGCGGACAGTCTCCTCTGGCCTCAGCACAAACACAAGAAGTTGGAAGGCCCCGGGGACAAGTGGCTTCCCGTCCGCCGTCCCTGCTGCAGGGGACTGAGTGGCAGCCAGTTCCCACGCAGAGAAATGGGCGGGTCACACAGCACGAGCCACCTCCAGCTTCCGTGAGCAAAGCCCGCTGAGGGGGCCGCTCGGAACCGCCTGCCACAGGCGATTGTTGGTACTTTTTGGAAAATGTACGTGGCCTCTTCCAGGCATGTTTCCCTCTCAGGAGGAGGTGGTTGAGGCTGCTGGTGAGGGGAGGGAACAGGGCAGAGCGCCCAGGAGGAGAGGAGTCTGTGCCCTGGGGGCCGAGGTCTGAGGCCAGAGGCCAGGAGGGTGCAGGGCCGAGTTGGAGCCCACACCTCCCTGGGGGTCTGGGGGCTCCAGGAACCGTGGGGTTTGGCTCTGAGGAAAGGCAACCTGACTCGGCAGGGGCCGCCCAGATCGGGGGCCGTTGTTTTGGAATTCCTGTTTCCAAACCAAAGAGAGGGAGGATTCCTAGGTTGTACCAGAAAATCTATGATGTAATTTATAGGTTTCGAGTCTAATTGGCGAGTTGTTAGGGGACAAGCTCTTCTTGTTTACCTGGTGCCTCCGTGCAGACAACGTGGGAGGAAGGGCAGCATTTCAAAGGAGCATATAAACTCGAGGGGCCTTGCGTATTTACAGCTCATTTACCGCCAAGAGGTTAGCCTCTGCCGCGTGTCCCCTCCGCTCCCACACCTCTTCTCATCTGGTTCCACTTGGTCCAGACCCTGAGCCATCTCTTGACTGCGGCAAAGGCCGTTGAAGGACTCAGGGCCTTTTATTTGCCGGATTCTCCATCACAGCAGGTCTGAGGGCTGAGCCAGTGGGGTCCAGGGTCAGGAGTGTTGGGCGCACACAGCTCCCAGGACGCTGACTGCTGTCAACTGGACCACGGACCCTGTGTGTCCCTCTGACTCCTTGTCTGCTCCGCATTCCACGGTCCAGCATCCATTTGACAGGTAGGAGCTGAGGCCCACACGGAGGAGGCCGCCACCCCCCTAGACATGGTGCGCGATGGTGATGGTGGCACAGATGGCCCCTGGCCATGGAGGGGCCCGTCCCAGCCCCAGTTAACATGTGCCCTGTAGCCAGTCCTGGCGGGAGGCGTGTGTCCCAGGCGAGCTAGTGGGGGTGTGTGCTCATCTCCCCTGCTGGCCTCAGCCTCATCCCTGGACGGCTCAGAGTCTTGGTCCCCAAACCTAGACCCATGACCCTGGGTTCTCATTACTGAGACCACTTCCAGGACTCGGCTCCCATGAGCCCGTTATAACCTGTCCGCCCTGAGAAAGAAGACAGCTGCCAAGGAGGGCTCCTCGTGGCCAACCGGGCCCAAATTAAAAACAAAACAAAACAAAATGAAAAACCCAAAATTAAACAAAACAAAGAACGGAGCCTCGCAGCCGTTTCTGCACAGGGGCCTCATGCAAACTGCGCTTGAAGGAGAAGCTGCCCTGAGCCCCCTGCTGCCCGGGGCCCTGCCTCCCAGCCCTTAGCAGGGCCCCCCGAGCCTGATTCAACCAGCAGGGCCGGGCTGTCCCCACCCAATCAGAGCTTATAGCTCTAGCCTCCCAGCTCCCACTGACCAATCGGAGCAGCTGCATTATGACCAATTAGGACAGTGCCTCTTGGACCAATCAAACTGTGAGGATCTGGAGCCCTCATTTGCATGAGGACAGACCAGTGAGGGACCAGCCCAGGAGCCTCTCTCTCTGTCAGCTCCCTGGCTCTGGGGGGCACCTTCCCCCCCAGCGGAGGCCGAGGGCTCGTGTCCCTGGCTGGAGACGGCCCTTCGGAGCCGGGAACAGCAGGGCAGGGCTGTCTGGCTGGAGAGGGGCCTCCCCCAGGCCGCCTGGCCCCGGGGTCACCTCGCAGCTGAGCTGATTGCACTGAGTGCAGTTTCCTCCTTCACTGAACCCCAGGATTCCTGCTGGCCTTGACTGGCGCGGAGGACCATCGATGGACAGATCCGCTGCTGCTAGGGCAGGTTCCCGCAGGGCCTGCTCCCGCTCCCCGCCGAAGATGCGTCTCAGCTGCTCTCCCCGACCGACCGTCAGCCTCCTGGTGAGGCCGCTTCCCCGGCATCTGTCTCATTCAAGACGGGAAGTCATGGGGTCCAGTCCCCGACCCCACTTTTTTTCTCCTGCCCCATTTTGAGGAGCAATAAACTCACATCTGAAGCTTGAATTAGGACACAAAAGATATTTTTTCTACTTTAACTGAGAGATTAATGTGGAATTATGGTTTTAATTAATTCACAGTTATTTGGATGAAGATCCCAGCAGAATTTAGAAGCAGAGATCGTACTGATTCTTTCGCAAGATACATTATCGAGAGTTTTGGAAACAAAAGATTCTCAGATGAAAGAATTGTCAAGGTGATTGTCTTTAAAATACAATACATATTAGGAAATAATGACATAATATGCAGTTTGGAGCAACTAGTTAATTTGGTGGGATCATTTTGTCAGAATTTCTGGGAAAATAATGCTTTAAATCTTTTTAAATGATCAAAACACTTTAAAAACTTGAGAAACATCCAGCTGTGTGGAGATTGCTGTAAGAAATTAATCTCGCCCGGTTTTCCCTCCATCACTCACGTGAGCCCGCACGCCACTGTGCTCACTCTCGCCTGAGAGCGCTGTTAAAAACCGAAGGAGAAGTGGGCTATGTAACAGCTATTACCGTCAAATGCCACGCTTCTTTCGTCAGCCCTGAAAGGTCAAACGCACTTTTTCCTGTGGCTACCAACCCTCTTGAGGACAGAAAAAGAGAAACGAATAGAATTTCGACGACTTCTTATTCCAGTGACACAGGTTTGGCTCATTTCCATCAGAACGTCCCACAGTCAGATTTCTGCCTTTGAGAGAGGTAACTTCTCCCCCCGCCACTCACGTATGAGACCGATGATACCGTCCTTTGCTGGAAAGATGCAACTCCTCTAAAGAGCGCTGGGGAGCCAGGCTGGCGTGGTTCAGCGGGTGACCCTCGACCTGTGAACCAGGAGATCGCGGTTCGGTTCCCGGTCAGGGCTCATGCCCGGGTTGTGGGCTCGACCCCCAGCAGGGCCTGCAGGAGGCAGCCGATCAATGGCTCTCATCACTGATGTTTCTCTCTCTCCCCTCCCTCCTCTCTCTCTGAAATCAATAAAAAATAAAGTGCGCCGGGGGCTGGGGTCTCCGTGGTGACTGCTCGGATGCAGGGGTCGCTGTGCGGTGCCGGCATTGTCCTGCCTCACCTGCTGCATTTCTTCCCGTGGCAGTGCCCGCCCCTCCCAGGCGTGCAGCGGGCACCTCCTGCTGCACTGATTACGACGCCGGCTTGTTTATCCCAGCGTCACATTGCCGCGGTGAGTCAGCAGGACCTCCTCAAATTGAGAACAGACGCAGGACCTGCTCCTTCAGAGAGCAAGGACCGGATCACTTGGATGTGCACCGTGTGCTCTCTTCAAATTTTAAACGTTCAGCGACTCCTCACATCAGAGGCTGCCCTCGGAGCCTTTGTTGTTGGTTAACGAAGGCCGCGCCGGACGACAGGGAACTGGGTTGCCGTCTCGCTCGTAACCTGTAAACAAGTTCAGCAGAGAGGAGTTTTGCTGAACACATGGGTGCCAGATATCCGAAGGCTTCTCGGGGATCCTCCCCGGGGACCCTTGCTGCGCTGGACGTGAAGGTCAGCTCTGTGTGACAACCGGAGCTGGGTCACACTCGGGAAGTGGGTACGGGCGTCCCTGGGACTCTCCGCCAGCACGTGTGTTTCACGGATGGCGGAGAACTGCTCTTTCTCAGCAATCACCCCCTTCAGTTGGTCACCCCGCTGATTTCAGCTCCCCCACATCTGGACCACCTTCCCCATGGAACGTTACGCATTGTCTAGAGGCCGTCTCACTGATCCGCTGATTTTTTTTGGTTAGCCCTCCCTCGAGGATATTTTCTCCATTGATTTTTTTTTTTAAATTATTTTTATTTTATTTTATTATTATATTTTTAAAAAATATCTTTATTGATTTCAGAGAGAGGAAAGGAGAGGGAGAGAGAGAGAGAAACATCAATGGGAGAGTCGTTGATCGGCTGCAGCCCACAACCCAGGCATGTGCCCTGACCAGGAATCGAACCCCGATGGCCTGGATCCTAGGTCGACGCTCAACCGCTGAGCCGCGCCCGGCCAGGCTCCATTGATTTTTTAGAGACAGTGGAAGGGAGGGAGGGGGAAGAGAGAGAGAAACATCGATGGGAGAGACACACGTTGATTGTTTGCCTCCTGCACGCACCCTGACTGGGCATCGAACCTGCACCCCAGCTATGTGCCCTTGACCAGGAGTCGAACCCACAACCCTTCGGTGCGAGGGCCAGCACTGTAACCACTGCGCCATGCCGGCCGGGGGCTGCTCGCTGGTTTTTAAGCTTGTCTGATGTTCGTTAACCACAATGGAAAAAACCCCCGTGGAACTCCCTCTGTGGTCAGACCCTTGGGCGCCCCTGAGTGTGAGGGGGAAAGGGCGGCTTTCACGTCCAGGGGTCCGTCTCCTCCTTGCCCGCATTTCTGCCTTTGCCTGGCTCGCTCCTGTCAGTCACCCTGTTCGGGTCACATCTTGGCGTCCGGTGGAATCAGGACGCGCTGCTTTTGGGAAAGTTGCCCCTTCAAAGGCTAGACCAACACACAGACGACAAAGGCGGGAGTCTATACGCCGCGACTCGGGGAGACCGCACTCACGCACCCAAATCTCTCTCATTAGCCCGCGTGATCAGATTTCGTGCTGTAGATAAAGCCGTTACTCCAACAGAGCCCACTTAAAAACATGACTACTGCGTAGGGGGAGTGGTAAGTGCCCCACTGGCACCTATCATTACACTGGCACGGAGCAGCCCTGAGGTAGTGAGACCCTGCCGTGCGGTTTTGTTACGGCTTTATCATGATTAGGACAGAATATAAAGGTTTATGTGCATTGTCTTCTTGAGATTAAAAAAAATACGGTGTCATTTAGAAATTGTGTTTGGCGGCAGCAGAGTCGCAGGGACACCACGTAACCACGGCTGACGTAAATTAGGATGCGTTTCTCTGGGGACACGCAGATCGAGCCTGGCGTGGTGGGTCCAGGGTGTCCCGGCTCCTTTGCTCCTTCCCTCTGCCACCCTCAACACAGGCTCACTTTCTGCCCTGAACGCGGCCTCACGCCCACAACACGGCTGCCGACTCCCGGCCGTCGAGCTCACGCCCGTCCAGAAGAGGAAGATGAAGCGTCATAAAAGGAACAACCCCCGTGGAGTCATTTTCTTTTCTAGAAATTCTGCCTGATGACTGTAAATTTCATTGGAAATTCCTACCTATATGCAAGAGAGGCCAGAAATAAAGCATCAGGCCGGGCATGTTGCCAAATAAAATCAGGAAAGAAGGAACTGGATCCTGGCTGAGCAGTGAGCATTTTCTGCCACAACAGATGAGTGCACGTTGGCCACGCGAACCTGCAAATGCTCATCGGGTTGGGGGACGTCCCCTGGAGAGCAGAGCGGGTCTGAACCTCCTCGGGTGGGTTGTAGATAAGCACAGAGGCCCCTGCGGAGGCGAAAGGGAGCCCTCGCTGCCTCGGGAGCCTCAGAGGACCCGCGCGTCCCGCCTGCGATCCCAGGACCGGCGCCTGACCCAGCAGCTCTGGCCTTCTACAGAAAACCCCCAGGGGACGCGATGAAATTCGGCTTCGTGCGGCCTCGGAAAGCGTTTGGGATCCGCCTGCCCCCTGCGTGGGTCTGGGGGCTCCGTCCTACGTTGCCTGCCTTGTTTTCCCATAGTCTTGCTTTCGAACCCAGGACATTCCTGAATCCTCTCATTTGTAACTATAACTGTGGCTTATAAATTTACAGGTAAAATACCCATGCTCTCCGGCCCCCTGCGTACACCGCAGGGCTCGCTTACCGCCCGGCTGCATGCCCCACACAGGGACAGGGTGGTGCCCGTGACCAGGGCGGTGACGCTGGGCTGTGCACCAGTCCTGGGGGTAGGGCCTCTGGGACCATCCGGGTAGTCCCTGCCATTTTCTCCCACAAAGGTGAGGGGCGCGGAAGAGCTGGGGAAGCCGGAAGTGCGGGCGCTGGGCTCGTGTACCCACCGAGCCACAAACCTGGGAAAGTGGGAGCGGGGACTGCAGAGGGCATTTGGGGCCCCGGGGCGGGTGCTGATGGGAGTAAGGGCAGAGGAGAGGGTGCAGGACACGCGGAGAGGTTGGGGGATGGCCTGCAGTCGAGGCCGCGCCCTGCGTGGGTGACTCAGTGTCCCCCCCGAGAGCAGCGGCGCTGTGGGGACTGCACTTGGCCGGGGTCTGATCCATGAGTCCACGGGTTGAGAGAAACGGGTCCTTGATCAGGACCATCCCGGTGACTACACAGAGCACCCTCGGCTTAGGGACCAGGGTGCCCGCTGTCCTGAGCTTCGAAACGAGTGTGCTCCCCTCCCCCCGCTAACAAACCCGGCTTCCTTCCTCCTCGTCATGGATCCCGCTTTACAGCGCACGGCCTGGTTAGAGAGAGAGTGGCCTGCGCCGCAGGAACCCTCTGTGTGGTCTCGTAAAATAGTAATGGATGAAGGACGAGATGGGATCCCGTGTCCCGCGTGCCTGGGCCGGACGCAGTGTTGGCTGTGGGTCTGGTTTCAGCTGGGCCTGTGTGTGGGGGACCCGCTCCCGGGTCGGGGCCACAGGAGGGAACCTGGGAGTCCCTGCGAAGCTGCAAATCTCCCGCCTGAGTCACTCCTGTACTTTCTGATGGAGACCCCGGGGGGGGGGGCACGGTAACCGGCACTTTGCAGCGTCACAGGCGGCAGTGGGTGTGTTGGGGACACTTGAGAGGGGCCCCTGGGGTCACTGCAGCCCCACTCCACTTAGGGCCCCTCCTGGAAGGCCTCTGGTGGTTGCACCCTCAGGGTGCAGAGCCCATCCCCTCGGTCACCTTCATTCTGTTCTTTACCTGCCTGGTCAGTCCTGGGCGGTGCCAGGACGTGAGGGCCCCTGGTGACCAAGGACACACCACTCTGCCTGGACCCCAAGGCCCCTCCTATCATGTCCCCCTGGGCTCTGTCTTGGCAGCAGCTTGGGTGGGGCACGTCTGTCCTTTGAAAGCGGCCCTCGCGTATCCAGGCCCAGCCGTGGTCTCTGGAACCTTCTAACGAGACGACGTTTAGGACAGAGTGCATTTCTGACAGTCGATAGAGAATTCAGACATTTTCAAAAGTCTCAAAAACGTCCCTGGGAAACAGGAGCCTGTTGCAAGGCGCTTGGAAAAACCGCCCATCCTAGCGGAACGGCAGCCCTGCGCCGGGCGCCGGGGTTTGGAGCTGGGCGGCGCCTCGGCGAGCAACGCCGGCCGGTTAAGTGAAACGTCTGTGGGCAAAGTTACCGTCCAAAGTGGTTATTGAACATCTTGCAAGACAGCAAATTGCGGGCGAGAGGTCTCTCTTATGCTCCGCGGTGGCCGCTGCCTCGCGGCCCTTCCGCAGCCGTTTGCGGGAAGGCGGGTGAGGGGAGATCGGCGACTTAAACACTTCATCAATCAACGCCCGCGCCGATGCGGCCCTGGATCGCTGGGAAATTCCAGCCATCCATCTTTCCCTCCGCTGCTCGCCACGCTCCCCGGGATTTCCTTCCAGTCTTCGCCTCGCTTGCTCACTTTGTTTCGGGGCAGCCCGGCCATGGAGGGGGGCCCCCAACGGCCTGGTCCTCGGCACACCCGCCGGCACAGAGCTGTCTGCCGGGGACGGAGGCGTCACCGTCCCAGAAACAGCAGAGCACCGGGCGAGGTGGGTGAGCGAGTGAGTCATCTCCCAGGAACCCTGAACCCTCCGCAAGACGCCCTTGCTCCCCCAACCATAAAGCCCGTGTTTACAGAGGAACTAATAAACCCGGCTATTTAAACGGGCGGGTTGTGTGGTTTCTGAGATTAAAGGGAAACGTAAAACCACCAGCCTTTACTCTTGGGCTTGTGGACCACGGTGCAGCCTTGGTTTCTCAGGCTTCCTCTCCTCACCCAACATCCGCCGTCAGCGTCGCAGGGTGACGCCTGGCAAATGCAGCGGGGGGGACGCATCTGGCAGAGGTGGGAGGTCCTGCCGACGCCGCCGAGTGGGGCTGAACCTCGGGGTGTGGAGGCGCACGGTCGCCGGGGCTCAGGGTGCACAGCCCCTCCTCTCAGGGGTCCCGCGGGCGCTGCAGGCCCCTCCGTCGGCAGTTCTGGCTGCCACGTGCTTCTCCGGGGAGACTCTCAACTACGGATGTTTGAATGTGAGAGAGGAGGCCCTGAGAGGAGAGGAAACGGGGGGCGGATGTGATTCCAGAGACAGGACATCACTGCTTCATTCAACAAAAGTTTGCTGGGCCTTCCGGGCATCAAGGCCCCGTACTGGGTGCTGCCAACAGAGCCAAGGTGACGCTTTGTGCAGGTGACGTGTGGTCTGGCGCGGCCGAGGCGCAGATTCTGCGGGGCCCTGGTGTAGACGGGAGCCCCGTGCGTCACAGGGACCGTGCCCACGTTTGCTGGTTAATAACAGTAAGTGATGTCGCTGCGGCTTCAACATGGTCACCCGCCCGAGTGGGACGGTGGCCGTGCTGATGTTTAAGGAAGAATCAGTGTGAATGGCCCTCCCGGCAGGGCCATTTCCCCAGCATTGATTTTACCTAGTCCCATGCTTGCGGTTATGATATGATGATGATTGATAACGTGTTTGTTTTATTTATTTATTTTAAATATCAATATCTTTATTGATTTCAGAGAGAGGAAAGGAGAGGGAGAGAGAGAGAGAGAAACATCAATGATGAGAGAGTCACTGATCGAGCCCACAACCCGGGCATGTGCTCTGACCAGGAATCGAACCCCAATCGCCTGGATCCCAGGGCGATGCTCAACCGCTGAGCCACGCCCGGCCGGGCAATACCATGTTTGTTTCATGTGCTGCCCAGTTTAATATTCACCATGTGGTTTGACCTGGTGTCCTCGGGGTGGGGGGACAGAGGCGCTGAGGGCAGGCGTGGCCACCAGTGTGGACCCGACGGGAATCCAGGCCCCGCTGCTCCATCCGACGGCTCCCATCAAACCAGCCAACACCCGCACCCCTCAATGTTCCACTTTTACTACAGGTGCAAATTTAATCTCCCCAGGTACCTGCGACAGTGACCACAGCGCTGGGGGCACCGGGTCCACCCAGTGCCCCACGGCCTTCACCAAGGTCAGCCTTCCTGGACCCGAGTCTCCATCGTCCTGCTGTTGCTATGGCAACAGATGTGCAGAGCAAACATGTCCTTTCCCCAGACTGAAAGCTACTTTGGGCTATTTGGGGAGAAATACACACCAACACTCTCAGTTATTTGAAAGCAAAGAGGTGGGTGTCAATGCAGGACGGGGGCGTCCTTACGATGCTCTCTGCACTGTAAACCTCGGGGGCACCGGGTGAGGTCGTCCCGCCAGCGAGGCCGAGGGTGGAGAGCGTGTGGGCACCAGGGTGGCCACGGTGTCCTCCCGTGACGGGCCCTCATGGTCCCTGCAACGTTAGAGCCCCCGTGACAGACCGACCCCCCCATGTCACAACACGTCTCACTAGCGAGACTGCGGCGTTCACAGCGGGGGAGACCCGCGCGGCGTCTCAGCCCTCACAGCCTCGCTCCCTTGTCCGCGCTGAGCGACTCCAGTTTCCATTTAATGTCAGGAAGCCCCAGGACCTCCCGGAAGAGGCTGGTTTTTGGCTGCTGTTAATACAGCTGAGCCCCTGCCCAGCATCGCAAAGCCTCACACGCACCCGGAGGTGCGTCCGGGAGACCTGGCCCCTGGGCCGCCTCCATGGCCCCGCTTCCTGCCCGCGTGGGGCCCTGCGCCCCGCGGCCTCCCCTGGCTCCTCAGCCCCGGCCGCCCTCCACAGCCCCAGTTAGGTTTCTGATGGAGCATGTTTCCCGCAGGAGTAGCTGCAGGGTTGGGCCGCCCGCCCTGGTCGCTCGTTGACTCAGTTACGCCGAGGACACGGCTTCTCTCGTCGGTGAGGGAACGTCGGGCAGTGAGGTCGGCGCTGACGCCGGGCTTCCCTGGGGCTGGGGTCCGAAGGGCCGTTTTCAGGAGTGAATTGCCCAGGTTTTTGTTTCCCCCCATCTTCTGTCCTGGTTGAACATTTGGTTTGCTAGCAAATTTCCCAACACGCTCCCTTCTCAAAATATTACCCGATGTCATATTTTAGAAAAGTAACGATAAATGACAAAATACTGACATTTGGGAAAAGGAACACTTTTGCCGTTTGTGTTCGTTACGGCTTCGTTTTCCCAGCATTCAGCAGCCAACAGCGGAACCGCTAATTTTAACAGTTAAATTTACAGTTTAAAACTGCCGTTATGACGCCCAGCTACATCAGCTTGACAAGTCTACTGTTAAAATAACTGTTTAAACACCGCGTTTATAGTCGGAACATTCTCGTCGCTGCTAAATCGACTCGTTTCAGCTGCTACTTATTGTCAGAAACGTGGTTTTTTTGTTTGTTTTTTTTTAAATTACAGAGCGAGGGCATAGCAGTTTTTGCAACTTTGAAATGAAGTCCCTCGAACTGTTTGGAATATGCAGACATATTGTGCTTGAAACGGCTACGATTAAGAAGTCGGGAATCGTGCGTCAGCCTCGCAGGGAGGCGGGGACGCCGGCTCACGGTGGGACAGGGACCTCCTGAGGGTGCTCTGCCCATGGAGGCCGGGGCTGGACCTGCAGCTGGGAGGACGCCCCTCCCGCCCGCGCCGCTAGCCAATGAAGGGCCTTGGTTTTCCCCTGGGGAACGTGGATCTATCTTCAGAGGGAAAATCAATTATGAATATTAACGTCATTGATAATGAAAGGTAGACATTAAAGTTTTTGTATCACTGAAGAATGCTCACCCTTAATGCACAGGGATTACGTGTTATTTATGCAGGAAGTAAGCAATTTGGAGAAAAATTTAAAAGACATGTTTTGAGCCCGGCCGGTGTGGCTCGGTTGGTTGGGCGTCGTCCCTGGAGGTCCCTGGATCGATGCCCGGTCAGGGCCCACGCTGGGTGTCAGGCTCCCTCCCAAGTAGGGGGTGCAGGGGGCTGCCCATCAATCTCTTCTCTGAGGTTTCTCTCTCTCCTCTCCCTTCCTCTCTCTCTCTCAAATCAATAAGAACATATTCTTTATAAAAAGTAAAAGCAGAAGGCGTATTTTGAATGTGCTCCAAGAAACACCCAGGGCAACAGCACCTGTGATGACGTGACCTGCAGCGTAGCTTCTCCGCGCGTGAGCAACACTGTACATCCCGCTCAGAGCTGGAGTTATCCCCGCGAGGCCGTATCATGTGTGTAACACGCAACGTCCTACGACCAAGTTTCTTCTCTTTGAAGCGCTTTTAAAACTCTGAATTACTAAATAATCATTTCGACCCCTTCGTTTCCCTGCTTGTCAACAGTGGTTCTGAGTTAACCTACACCTTTGGGGGAGACTCAAAGCAATTATATAATTTTTTTAAAACTCTCACCCGAGGGTATTTTTTCCATTGTTTTTCAGAGAGCGGAAGGGGGGAGAGAGAGAAACATCGACGAGAGAGAAGCACCCCTATGGGCTGCCTCCCCCGCCGGGGCCGGGGATCGAGCCTGACCCAGGTGTGTGCCCTTGGCCAGAAACGAACGCTGACAACGTGCCACCAGCTGGGTCCGATTTACTGTGAAAACCAGCCGAGCAGGACGCCGCGTGTGCCTGGCCACAGGGGCACCTGCCTGTGCAGATGTGGGCGCAGGTGACAGGGCACCGACCCCCGCTCTCAGCCCCTGGGCTGTCCACCAGTGGAAGCGGGAGACAGGACGTCCCTGTCACTGTGGCCACTCCGGGGACAGCGTGTGACCAGAGCGCTTACGCTCTCCTTGAGGTCCACTCCACCCGCTGCTGCGAGGCCCCCGAGGGCCCTGCTGCAAGACAGCCCTCTGCCCAACCACAGTGGTCTCCGGGGACCGGGCGTGGGTCCTGTGAGCTGGCGGGGCTCAGTGTTCACGTGCGGGCCGAGCGGACTGGGCGGCATCCCCGGGACACAGCCCTGCAGAGCTTCACTGAGAGCTTCGAGGAGGCTGCAAGCGGGTTTCCACCCCGACCGCCGCTTTTCCTCACAGCCACGGACTCTGTGCGGGGACCACACACGCAGCCCCGGCTCTCACTCCCGCCCGGGACCCCAACAGGACGACCTCCAGCGGCCTGTTAGGAGCCAGGGCGAACGTTCTCACTCCTGGACCACACATCGATTTAGCCTGGAAACAGGCGGACACACCCAGGTCCTCACAGCAAGGAGCTGCCCCCTCACCCGCCCCCGGGACGTCCCGCCCCGTCACCTTCTCACGTCGCAGGGCTTCGCGGTGTGAAATCCAGATAAACTCAAGCCCAATCTGTGGGTCTATTTTTGAAAAAGTATCAGATCATTAAAAACGTCTAAATTCGAGCTGAAACAAAGCGACTCACTAAACGGTTCCATGTGCCCACCTGCTCCCATCGGTCTCCACCGCGGGGCTGCCTTTCAGCCGGTTCCCCTTCCCCACGTTTCCTGTTTTTGTTGTGGTTTAACAATAGGTGCATGTTAATAAAACCCAAGTAAAGACGGGGGGGCGGGGGGGTTGCGATGGCTCAGGTGGAATTCCCGCCTGCTCGTGAGTAATTAGCACAGAGAACGCAAATGCTCAGGAAAGAATTTTAAGATGCGTTTGCAGGGCCGGCGTCCTGATGGCATCCCTGTGACAGTCCTAACCACACCTGGGGCCATTGTCTGATCACAGCTTGAAATAAGAGCTTAAATACATCCATGGAAAGATTTAAATGAAGATATTAGCCTGTATTTATATTTGGCTCCACAGTCTTGCGAACGTGGTTCAGATTTCTCAGCTGACACACCGTTGCTAACCGTTCCTTCTGGGGACCAGGCCGACCCCCCTGCATCCCTCTTCTGCCTCCTCGGGCTTCCCCCCTCGCACACCTGGTTGGTAATGAGCCAATTAGTGCAAACAATGGAGTCGGCTGGAGGGTGCAGACTCAGTGGGAAAGATAGGTCCAGGGTCCCGATAATTTCAAACAGACCCAGCCCAGCGCTGCGCGGAGATGCTTCCCCCAAACGCTCGCAGAACTAATTGACCAATTAAAGCATTCGGGAGGAGCGGGTGCTTGACCTGAACCTTCCTGACAGGCTGCTCCGTTTTCCTTTAATGGGTTTCCAAACATGTGCTGCACACAGGCGGACGCAGCCGTCCCAGGCCTCCCCAGGTGCCTTCCCCACACGTGTTGGCAGTGAACAGAGGACTCGGGGTCCACTCTCACTGTGGGCCCCAGAGAGCTGGTTACTGAACCGGAAGAACCAAATAGTCAGACAGGTGGTTTTTCGGCACCGGGCGGCGCTCACCAGCTATTTCATCCGCGGTCCCCCGGGCAGCCCTCTGCTGCAGGCGCTGCCTCTGGGGAGGGGTCCGTCCTGGTCTCAGCTGATTGTCTTAACCCTCCTCAGGTGAGAAAACAGGTTGCTCGAGTCGCGTCAGGGTTTTGAGTTTGGAGACCACGCTCCAGGGCCTGACCGAGGCCTTTCGAAGGCCTCCCTCCTCCCTCCGTCTTGGCCCGAGGCCTCTCCCTTCCTGGGCCGGGGACACCCCTGGGCACGTCCTTGCTTCCTCGACGCTGACACTGCGGTTGCCTCCCGTGGTGGACAGGGGGCTGAAGGCCGTGGTCTCCTCACAGTCCAGCCTCTCACCTCCCACACCTGCTGGCATGACCCCCCCGCCCCAGAGACGCCGACTCAGCCCAGATGGAAACCTGGAAGGAATGGAAAGAAATTCTAGCGAAGACTGAGAAAGAGGCAGGTGGGTAAACCCTCGAATACTAAGTACGATTTCTGGAATTCGTGTTTTCCCAAGCGGCAGAGGGGAGCGGGGACAGGCTTTCCTCCCCACGGGTGCCCCTGTTCTTTCAGACCAGTCCCAGCCCCCGGCTCCTTGGGTTTGGGGGAGACTGCTCTGGCGCTGCCGTTTCTGACGCCCGACGTTTCTCACAGCGACACGCCCCAAGCCCGTCTTTCCTCCTGGGGGGAGAGACCTGCCTTCTTCCAGTTTCCACTTTGTCTAACATCCCACGTCTCTCCCACCCCAGGGGCCATGGGTGGGGGCTCAGTGAGCGGGATTTATTGTGCAGCTTCCTGAAAACACGCCTCTGCAGCCTGGATCCTGTTCCTGAGGGTGCAGGGCCTTTGGGTGCTGGGGGCCCCAGGGCACAGCAGCGGGGGTGGGTAGGGGAGGAGCAACGTCCCGTGGGCAGGGCCAGGTCTGGGCCCACCCGATGCTTCTGCGCCTGCAGGGTCTCTCTCCAGGGGGACGGACCACAGGTGCGCCGATGACACTCAGGCCTGATGAGGCCCAGGCCTGAGGAAACACGCCCGCAGCTGGGGGTGGTGCCACTGAAAGGGACTGTCCAGGTTTGGGGCGTAGGCCACACACGCTTTTCTTCAGCACCCGAGAGGGGTCTGCAGGAAGCCAGGTGTGGCTTAAGAAGAAAAGCCCCCCCCCAAGGCTCCCCCTCCTGTCTCTCCTCCCTCACCCACCACTTCGGTGAGAGTGGGGGTCCTGCGTGACCTCCCCTGCGGGCAGTCAGACACAGGCGGGACCTGAGCCCCGTGGGGCAGGGCTGGGGCCCACACGCAGGGACCAAGCGCCCCGGCCACGGCCCATCCTGACTGAGCAGCGCCCTAGGACGGCCGGGTGTGGGTGTTAATCAGTGTGGGTGCCGCGAAGCCGCCTGTGCAGGAAACAAGGCCGGGTTACGAATGTTGTCATCCTGGGGCCTCGTCAGGAGAGGGGACGGGGTTTGTTCTCTGAGGCGGGGTGTCAGTATTTTATAAATGCCCCGCAGAAGGGGCTCCACGGAGATTTAGCTTCTTTTAGGTTCTCTGGTTAAATATGGGCTCAGGTCACTCACTGACGTCCGGGGCGTCGGAGCGGAGGGGTCCTGTGATAATTCTCTCTGCTCCCCGGTAGTGAGAGGCCGGGCTCGTAGGCTTGTATTTATGTGTTTCTTGCACAATTCTCTTAAAACTCCTGGCTGCGGGAAGAGGGGTTTGAGGGGCCGCGCTGGAGTCTTTTATGTTCTTTCACCCACAAGCTGCTTGGAAACATGTTACTGAGATAGAAACAGTGTATCTTCCCTCTCCCACCCTTCCCCCGGTGACCTCCGACTGACCCCTCGTGGGGTGGTGCCGGCCTTCCTGTCTGTGGCTCTCTTGCTCTCCTTTACCGACACTCCCGTTAGGTTCGGTACCTTGATTTGTCTTAGTGGAGGTGATAAAGAAATAATTTCTCAGGATTCATTTACAATTATTGACCCAGCATTCACAGGCCATCGATCGCTCATCGGGAACGGGGAGTGTGGGCTTCGGGTGACAGCCAGTGACACTCCGTCTGCCCTCAGGGGGCTGCATCTTGGGTTGAGAACGACCCTAATTCCCGGGAAAATGTCAGTGAGGAAGGAGGTGGTGAGAGCTTAGAAATGCTGCTGTTCCCCGGGGGAGGGGTGAGAGTCCTCAGGCCACGCCCACTCCAATGCTGCTTTTAAAATCGATTTTTTTAAATAACAAAACCCTGACTTTGGGAAACGGGGGATTCCTCAGCGGTGAACAAGGAGGGCGATTCATTTCATATACTCTCTTACTTCGCATTTCGAACCCGAACACTTGGAAAAGGGCATCTTTTACTGTTGGGAGATAGACAATTGGAAGGGAATATTAAAATCCATTCTGCGCTGGCCGGCGAGGCTCAGTGGGCTGGGCATCGTCCTGGGCACAGAGGGGCTGCCTGTTGATTCCTGGTCAGGCACATGCCCAGGTTGCAGGTTCGATCCCCGGTCGGTGCTTGTACGGGAGGCAACCGACCTGCTCCTCTCTCACATCGATGTTTCTCTTTCTCTCTTCCTCTCTCTCTAAAATCAATAAAAAACATATTTTAATAAAATAATGAAAAAATAAAAACATGTGCCTATTAAGACCTGTCGATGGCCTCAGGCTGGCTCAGGGCACATGGGTTTGCATCTTCCTCGGGCTTTATTTAGCTTCTGTGATTAAAATAATCACAGGAAATTATTGTCACTAATGAAGCCTATTTTTCCCAAGTGGAAATTCCTGCACAGACTGATCAGACTGAAGTGAAAGACGTTATATTATTCTGTAAAGTCACATGTCATAAAAAGTAGAAGAGAGAAGGCTCTTTCATAAGGTTTGTTTGGACAGAAATTGGTTTATAAAATTCAAGCAATACGTTCATTAGAGTGTTTGTTTTATTAGCGGAGGGTGAGTTTCGGGGCCTGTTTGGAGTTGGGTTTTGTTTGAGGGACGAAGGCAACGTCACCGGCCGCCCCCAGGGATGGCCAGGCTGCCACCCCTCTGCTTCCTGTCTTGGCCATTTGGTGCCTGGATAAAGGACAAACTTCAACAGAGGCGGACTATTTTCGGCACCTTTTTGGCTGGCTTGCATATGCAAGGATGCCGCAGAGATGTTGCAGGTTCAGCTCCAGACCCTTGTAATAGAGCAAATGTCCCAAGGAAGCGAGTTACAGGAAGCTTTCGGTTTCCCGGAGCGTGTGAAGGTGATGCTTACACTCTACCGCAGTCCACGAAGTGCGCAACAGCATACGGCCCAGGTAAAATGTGCACCCCCAATTAAAAATACTTCATTGCTGAAAATTGCCAAACAGCTTCTGAGCCGCCAGCGAGGTATCTTTCTGCTGGTGGAGGCTCTCGCCTTCAATTTGTAAAAAAACACAGCGTCTGAGAAGCGCAATTCAGTGGCGCAGAATAGAAGGAGGTGTAGCTGGAGCTCACGCACATCCAAGTTGCACTTTCACGGCACTGGGTGAATTCGCAGACTTGCCCCGGGATCCGTAGCCATCACCCACAAGGGAACCGCAGCATCGGCAGTCACTCCCCACTCCGACACCTTAACATTTACCTTTCCCTCCTGAAACTCTTCCTGAACTTGCTTATTAGCGCTAACGGTTTTCTTTCTAATATGGATGCCTTTTCTTTATTATTTATTTTTCTTCTTGCCTACATGCCCCGGTTAGAAGCTCCAGCACAGGGCTGGACAGATGCGGAGAGTGTTCCCGAGTCCCTGCTCGTTGAGGACGGTGTCAGCTGTGGGTTTGCTGTAGATGCCTTTTTTTAGAAGTTGAGAAAATTCCCTTCTAGTTTCAGGTTTTTTGAGATTTTTTTAAATCGTGAAAGGGTGCTAGACTTTGTCAAATGTCTCCTGTGTTTGTTGAGGTGGCGGCGTATTCCTGGGCCTTTATTGCACTGATGTGGTATATTTCACTGGCTTCTGTGCTGAGCCGTCCTTGCGTTGCCAGCAGTGCTCGGGACGGACACCTTCAGCAAGTGGGTTATGACACAGCTGCTGCGCCTTCCTCCCCCTCCCTCTGAACCCACCAGTCGAATGCCGAGATTACCCGCGGGTACCTGTGTGCCAGTTTGGGAAACAGGTTGTTCTTGGTTGTTGAGAAGTATTCGCTTCTTGTTGAAGCTCTGGTTCTGTTTTTGTTTCTGTAGCTAATTCTTTATTCATAAGTGAGTACAAAGTAACTAACGGACACTCGGAATAGTAACGGCGACAGTAACAGCCAGCATTTACCAAACACTTAAATCACACCCAGCACTTTACTTATTAACAATCCCGTCTTACAGACAGGAAGCCAAGTCTTAGAAGGGCTTCTTAATATGATTAAAAATACACCACTTTCTGGTGTCAATGCCAATACGGGACCCAAACCCAGGCTCTGGCCACGATGCAGGGCGCCCTCTGCATTTCTTCGCTGTAACTAGATGGCGTTTACACTAAAATTACCCGTGACTTACATCATGTGGGCAATGAGTTTTAATTGCTCATGGTTAATTAAAAATTCCAGGTCAGCCAGAGATTCCCTTTGTAACTTAGAAGCAAATTCTCTCTGGTTGCACAAAACTGACGGAGTTATGAAAACGTGATTTTTAAAAATGAGGCTCGAAGATTTACGGAATCTTAAATTTATTAAGGAAATCAGTCACTCTGAGTTCGTGATTTTAATGTTGATTTGACTTTTCCCAGAAAGGATGGGTAAGGACTTCTTTGATTTTCACAGTAGACCTGTAACATGAGGGCACTAGTTAGGGTGCGTTCGATGTGTGGTAATAGAAGAAGCCAACTCTCGCTGGCTGAAGCAACGAGGGAGAGATCTCGGCTCCTGGGACTCACTGGGGCAGCGATAGCCTCGGTCTAGCTGTGGTTTCTCGTGGCTCCAGCCCCGTTCGTGCTGACCCTCTGCCCCCGACACCTGCGCGTGTTTGTTCCCCAGGTGGCCTCTGAGACGCCGCCCATCCCTGACCCCTCGCTGAGAAAAGGGGCCGGGACGACTGGACGAGGGCCAGCTCTGGGGACGGGATGGGGTCCATCCTACCCAAGCCCACGGCTGCCTCGCCAGCAGGGTCACGTGGCAGGAAGAGTGTGCCACGGTGTCCTGCGGGTGCAGAGAGCACTCCGGACAATCGAATCCGCCTCCACAGGAAGCTCCGGTCGTCCCCACCCTTCTCAAGACAGCGACGATCTGGCCCGTTACGCCCAGGGGTGCTTGTCACATTGCCATCGCTCTTACCGGCGGCATACTCACGTTCTTGGGTGGTTACTCAGTTCCAACTCAGGAGAGTCATTCTCTCGTCCTAAAATATCACAGGTCAGTGATCCTCCTGGTAACAACGCCCTTCAAAGTGTCTGAAGCACGAGAAACCCACTCTTTCTTCTTTGCATTATAGTCAAAACAAGCTTCTCGGACCCAGTCTTTGTACCTTTATTGGCTTATTTATCAAGATGACCACACAGGACTGTGGCGGGGGCTATGGATTCTTTGTCAGGTGGGGCTAATTTTGCAGAGTGGTCTGAGGCCGCACAGTGAGGCCACGGGTGCAGGGGACCTCGGTGCGTTTTGGTTCCTCCAGCCTGTTAGCTTAAGCTTCCCCTTGGGGGCCTTTGCCTGCAGAGGGTGCTGAGTTAGGTTTTGCTCTAATACCCAGGGTATCCTTAGACCACACCTGACAAGGAACAGGCCTTTGTCATCTTCCCCCCTCGGGCCAGGGTCAGCCACAGTGACCCCGAATCCACGGCCTTCCCTCCGATCCTGCTCCCTGGCTCAGAGCAGCCCAGCAGCTTAGTGGCCTTTCTTTAAATTGGCTGGGAAGGCCGGCCAGCTTTACAACCCAAACAATCAATTCCAAACTGCCAAAGCCAATCAGGCCGGATGCGGAGTGACCCTTCAAATTGAGTGTGAAATTGGGAGATGGCTCCCCATCCTGCCCTCCAGGGTGTGGGAGCCGTTGCTTCCTTTCCTAAGTGGAGACCGGGATGGGGGTGCTGATCCTGCCGACGCTTTGTGCCCCCCACACCCGGAGCTGGTCCCGGGCGCAGGGCCCAGGCCATCTGGCCCCACAGGGGAGCGTGTGACGTCCAGACACTGGGACTTTATGCTCCTGTAAACGCACATTGTGTCTCTTGCAGGGTCTGACTTTAATTTGGGTAATATTCCCGTTAATAATAACATCTAATTACAACATCCATTAAAAGTTAGTAACATTAATTTAACAGGGAGAAAACCTAATAGAGTTCTGAGGGTGATATTGGCATTTTTCCATTAAATTAATGTTACAAACTTTTAACAGGATGCCTTAAATAGGCATCGTTAGTGTCGGGAATATTAAACAAATTAAACTCAGGCCTGTAATACGAGGTGGGAGCCCACTTATGAATCCAAGGAAAAGTGTCTGCTGGGCTCTTTCATCCGCTGAAAATATTCTGCAGGAGCCGCGAGGCTGGGCGACGCCCGCGTCCCGGGGCTGCTGGGAAATTCCACTGGGCGAGGCCACGCTCCTGGGCCTGCAGCTCAGTTCCTGGAGCCTTCGCAGTGAGAAGGGCCTGGAGGATGTCACGACGCCAGCTTTGCATCCTCAGACTCCTCTCGGACACCCACACTTTCCCCTGGTTTTGTCTCCTGGGTCCCCTGAAGCGAGAAGGTTGCAGGTAAAGCTGAGACAAGCGAAGCGCTCAAGCCCAGAGCCCCAGGTCCCGGCCTGGGCTGCCGGGTCCTCTCTGTTTCCCTGCAGTGTCGCCTGCCTGGCGCCACGGGCCTGGCGTCACTGTTAGGAAACCCTGTGGGTCGAGGGGGCATCACTCGCGTGTGCGGGCCGTGGACCCAGCCACCTGGGAGGTGGGCGCGGGGGGCCCCAGTTTTGAGTGGAGGCGACTCCTTGGACGCAGAACTCTGCCAGTTCCAGAGGTCGGCGCTCAGCTCAGGGCACGGTGCCTGCCTAGCCTCTGGGGCAGGGGCCGGAGAGTTTGATGCCTCTACTACCGAGTGTTAGAAAACCGATTCTAACGTTTACAAAGTGCAGAGATGTGTGGCTGGGATATGGTTTCGCTGACTCTGTCCCGTAAAAGCACGCTCATGTGCGTGCTGAGCAGGAGCCTGTCAGGCGCCTGTAAAAGCTGGGACACGGGTGGTGGCCGTGGAAATGAGCCTGGACACCGGGAATGGGAGCAGGCTGGTCCTCACGATGGTTGCAGAGCGGCCTGTCCCGGCCTCGCTCACCAGGAGCCAGCCTCTTCTCGTCCCCCCCACGTCCCTGTTTGAACACGGCCCACGGGACGAGGCAGGACGAGGGAGACGGTGCCCCTTCTGTGGTGCGAGGGCCGCGTTCCCTTCTCCAGCGGTTAATGTCTCACTCTGTTACCTTCCAGAAGCACAGGCTCTGGGAGGGACAGCAAGTGACAGGGGACTGAGTGACAGCCATGGTCACAGGAGCAGCTCGGATGACCTCTGGAGCTGGACACGCCCGGGTTAATGCCGGCTCCTCTTCCTTGGGAGATGGGTAATTGGGAGCAAGTTATTTAAACACTCAGAGCCTCAGTTTCCTCATCTGTAAATGGGAACAAAGTACTCAGGAGTATTCCAGAGAGGAAGGACCAGCTGTGCCAGTTACACATGGCCCTGCTTTCCGCTTGTCCTGAGACTCAAAGAAAGGAGATAAGACAGCAGTGGGGGGTTAGGGTTAGGGTTAGGGGTGTCAGGGCGGGGCCACCCAGCTCCTGATGGGAGGACAGGTCCTCATGGGTGCCCAGTGGAATTTTATGGAAAACATATTTTCATACAGCATTGATAGTCTTAACAGACTTTCCGATTTGTCATTTAAACTGTGTGTAAAGTGAGGCTGCGCACAGGCTGGAACAGGCAAATAGGGAGGATTGTGGGCAGGGACGCGGGGAGCTCCTGGGGAGACCGCAGGGCTGTGAGTGTGCAGGTGTGAAGTGGATACAGTATTTTAATCATTGGAATAGTTGGATTTCAACATAAAACATTGTCATTTCTTACTTGGATTGTATGTTACCTTCAATAAGTTAGTGAATTGCATTGGGCTTTCTCTGTGGAAGCTTGGTGCTACCTGTGTTACGTTGTATTAATTTTTATTAGAAGACAACTTTGCACGATACAGATGTAACTCAACTCTGAAAAGGTCATAGAAACCTGTGGCATCTTAATCATATTTGACTGAACTCAGTGGAAACTGCTTGTGTAAAGATACTGAATTCTCTTCTAGAGCTACCACCTGCCTGCCCTCAGGCGCTGTGATCTTATAAATACTGTGCACATGCATGTGAACATGGTACACACACATGCATTTTATGTATGTTAGTGGGACACCTCTGCAGTGGGACCCTCACATGCTTGCTTGTGTGTGTCCACAGCAGGAAAGCCACAGGCTAAGGTGTTTTGCCTCAAGTGTGGACGTCAGGGGGCATCGGCCCCCATCGGCTATGTGGTTGTGGGGACTCATGTTCTCCGCAGCCTCACTTTTCTCATCTGTGCAGTGGGGTCACAGTATCCACCTTATAGGGCTGCTCTAAGGATTAGGAACAACGTCTGCAGCCCAGGGCCCGTGCCCAGCACAGAGTGATTGCTAAATACAGGAGCAATTATTTCATGTTTTCCAACATCAACTTAAAGGTAGAGCCATGAACTGAGTGAGCGCCTAAAGCTTTTCCTGAATCTGTGGTCTAATGAAGTAGCGCATATTGTTGCACCAGGAAAGAGCGGCCGTAATTCCTCTGCTGTCCACGCCACAGTGCTTTCTGGGAGGTTGAAGGACTGTGGGACACGCACCTGAGGGGACGATGATGGAGGTGACACTGAAGTGCTCACAAGACAAAGTGATGATATCAGGTGAGGTCACACTGCAGGTGCGCAGAGGGGAGTTTTACTAAAAAGCAGCTATTGCCCCACAGAAAGGAGTTGCCGTGGTGCAGTGGACAGGGCACTCCGGGTGCGTGGATCCGGGTGGCGTTCAGTCGGGGGCTGAGAGGCTTGGGGTGTTGTCCTTGAATTTTAATTTTCCCAACAGGGTATAAAGCAAGAATATAGACAGGACACGGTGTGAAAAAAAGAAGTTCCACAAGCCTCCAGGCGGGGCGTGGGAGATGGGAACGTTCTGGGCACCCTGCGCTGTTCCCCGGCAGCTGCAGGTCACCCTCCGGCGGTCAGTGCTGGCAGAGGTGGTCGGCTACTGGTGGGTAGTTTGATCTACTGCAGTAACTTTACACAGAGGGGGTGGGAGCTGGGTTAACTGCCCCAGCTCTGAGACACCCCGTGGCTATGGGACAAGGCATCAGCTTCCCAGAAAAGCTTTTCTGGGTCGTTCCTGGGAGGGGGAGTTGCTGCCTCGTTCATGTGGAGCTCCCGCACCAGCACCAAGGATCAATACCTGTACACCTTCGGTTATGAAGGGAGAGTGTGAAAATGCTGCTTAAATACACAGACCCCCCCCCCCCCCCAGCCTGGACACAGGGCGTCTCGAACACAGACAAGGAGGTGGGTGGAGGACTGCCCTGCCCCGGGCACGCTGTCCCTTGAGATCCTGATGGGGGCCCACTCTCCTCGCTGGTGCAGGAGGTGGGCTGCCTGCTGACGGCATAGAGCCCAGCTGGGCCCACCCGGCCCGCTCAGTGGGGTTCCGTGCAGCTGGGAATGAACTAAGTTGTCAGACGCTGAAGTGAGGCATCTGAGACATGCCACTTGCCCGGCAAGCGCAGTCCCTCAGAAGCGCAGTCCCTCAGAAGCGCAGTCGCTGAGATGCAGCTTTCAGTGAATCTGGGCCATTTTAGCTGTTCCTCTTCTTCCTGCCTATCTTGGAAAATCTCATTAAACAATTAAATGCCTTTTTAATTGGTGCATCTCCTGTTTTCATTCAGTGGAGGTGATAGATTTGATGAGGTCCGGAGCCTGATGTCTGTGCCTGACGTTGTGGGCGCAGAACAGTGGCTGATGGGCAGATGGTGACCACCCTCCCGGGGTCCCCAGGGCCTCACGGTGGCACCACTCAGGTGGCCCCTCAGCTCCACGTGCTCCCTTTCGAAAACTGGCAGGGAGGTCATAGCTGTGCTGGAGCTCAACCCGATCTGACCGGCTTTCACTCGTGGTGGAAACAGACCCCCGAAGAGCCGTGTCATTGTTTGTTTGGGGAGAATATTTTTGGAAACATCACCACAAGGTGCAGAGTCCACCTGGTGCCCAGTGGTCTGACTGTCCAGTGTAGCTTCGGAGAAACCGGATCCGTAACCTGTGGAGGGTCGTTGGTGAGGAGCCGGCCTCGCAGGCTCATTAACTGGCAGGAAGTGGAAAGAAGACGCGAGATGAAGCCTGCTGGGCCTTTTGTTTAAGTCCAATCCTGAAAACAACATCTTCTGAATTTTTTATTCGGGCTCTAAGTTTAACTTCCTCTTAAAATATGCAGCCAGTAATGAGTATTTATCTATGCACACAGCTGAAGCACAGTATCGATATTGGTTATTGGAATCTGGTGAACATCAGCAACGTGATAAACACAAGATGGTATCTGTCCCAGCGGCCACCGCCGGGGAGGGTGTTATGGGAGTTGGATGTATCTGCAATAAATTGGTTGTGGTCAAAATGTATTTTGGGCCTACCTTAGTGTGTATCTTAACACAGAGCATGACGCTGTGGCTGTACAGAGGGAGGAATTATGTCCCTTATCTAAGTTATGACAGAGGAACAGTAGCCAACCTCATAACCCAACACCCCGGACGGAGCGGTGTGCTCTGTTCAGTGGGCAGGACGCTGGCGATCAGGGCAGCGTGGAGCCTGAGTTAGCGTGGCGGGTCACAGACACAAAGCTCGTGCATCCTGCTGCACCATCGGGTGGCTGCTGAGCCGAGAGTGCTGCGCGGAGCTTGTCTGTTTTTAATTAAAAGAGACCCGAGTAGAATCATCGTGCTTCACGTTAAAGGAAAAATCTCAATAAATCTGCCAACCAGCCCACTTATAACACAGTGATCAATTTTCCTTTAGAACGGCAATAATATAGATTTCGGTAATATGACTTATTGATTATTGCTCTAAGTGCCTTCGGCGGTATTGATTGGCTGAAGAGGTGCAGAAGCCCTCACTGTGCGGTTTCCTGCGTGGTCTGGGTGTCACCACCCCTGGTTTCTCTTGGCTCTGAGACTCACAGTGCAGAGTTGCAGGGAGCAGACCCGGGGCTTCTAGGAAGTGAGTTACTGAGAAGTTGGTTGCACACTTTCCACTGGGTTCATTGCATCTTTACGCTCCTGGGACGGCTGTTAGGAATGGCCTCCTCCCAGCTCTGCCTCCTGGAGCCCTGCGGATGGCTGTCCTCTGAGCTGTGGTCTCAGCAAGGTCACCCAGAGCTCCCTGGTGTCTGGGGCGGAGGGGAGACAGTCATCCGAGAGCCGTAAATCAATCCCAATTAGCACCGGGATTGCTTCCTGCATGGAAGAGCTCAGAGGGAAGGGTTGGCGGGAGGGGCCGCAGGGCAACGTGCAGACAGACCAGTGGGCCCCCGACTCAGGTCTTTCTGCGGGGCCCTCAGCGCTTGGTCTCATCGTGGGTAACACTGATGTTTCTGAGTGGCCAGCCTCAGCATGGTTTTGGCAGAAAGACTGTGTGGATTTGGAACATTTCACTTGGCCAGGATGCTGGGACTTCTCTGTGACATCACAGCCCCCCACAAATGTGATCAACAGTGAGACTGGATTATCCAGAAGTAGAATTTAGCTCCAGCAGGTGCATTTGAGGCACAGTAAAGCATTCAGTAGAGGGGCGGGCACCCTAAAATTGTTGGATTAAGGATACATTTTCTATAATTGCAATAGTAACTAAAAAAGACATTGTTTCCCTTTGGCAGTCCTTAGGGATACAAAGTTACCGCAGACATCTCACCACCCCATTCGACCCATGAAAACGTGGGAAAGACTGAGAACCATCATCAGATTTTATCAGCGCGAGAACCTTCTCCACGTGCACATTTGTCTGCATCTACATGATCTACATGTATCTTCTCAGGGTTTGGGGAGCAGGCGCAGACCTCGAGTTAGGGACCATGTGTATGGCCTTATGTCAATCAACATGACGAGTTTCCCTTTCAGTAGTTTTCTTAAAATTTCCCCTTCAAATTATAAAGAAAAGTGCTCTCAAGTCTGAGCTTCAACTGAAATTCTGAGAGATTCTTCCGTAGGCTGACCCGTAGTTATGGCTTGTGGTTAGAGACCTAGATCTATTTTCTGATGCTGTTTAAAGTTGTCTTTATCATAAAATTTCTTCACACCTTACAGTTTACCATGTGATTATATTTTTATTTAGTAAAATGCAAATGTGGTATGGTGATGGTGAAATTAGTTTTAGCATAATTATTAAAAAACACACAAAAATCAACCCCGAACTCTCACAATGGACACTTCACCCCACACTTTGGGTGCACCTGGCACCCTCTTCACAAACTTGACGTGGACCTCGGGGTTCACACTGAGCACACTGACTACTTTTTTCATTCACAATAAAAACTGTCAGGTGCTTACACTATAATTGTTTGTTTCAGATTATTTTAAAAAATGTAGCCATTTGTTGCTACATACACCCCTGTTAGCACCGGTTTTGCTGCAACCCTTAGGTTTTGATAAGTTGTTTCCATTTGGGGTTGTTTCAAGCTGTTCTTTGAATTCTCCTTTGACCCATTGTTTCTCAAGAGTGTGGTGTTTACACATATTGGTGGATTTTACAATTTCCCTCCTGTTATTGGTTCCTAGTTTCATACCATTTTGGAAGGATACGCTGGTGCAATTTCAATGTTTTAAAATTTGCTCAGATTGTTTTTATGACCTCACGCGTGTTCTGTCTTGGGTGGTGGTCTGTGTACTCTGGACACGTGTGTGCCTCCTGCTGCTGTTGGGTGGCATGTTCTCATATGTCTGTTGGGCCATTTGATCTAAAGTGCAGTTCAAGTCCAGTGTTCCCTCAATGTTTTCTTGTCGTGTTTCTGTCTAGATGATCCACCCGCTGCCAAGAGTGGGGCATGGAAGTCCCTTACCTTTCAGTGTGAGTTACGTGACTGAACAGACTTTTGTTATTTCAGGCATATGGTAGAACTAGCATCTACTGAGAACTTAGTAGAAGCTGGACGCTGTGCTGTGTGCATAGTGTTGCCAGGTTTAACATTCATGAATCATATGGTGGAATTACCGTGTTTATTTACGGAGGGGTAAGTACCTTCCTGCTATCCTTTAAGGGTCCTACAAGTCCTGGTTCCAGCTCACATCTCTACGTGAGCTCTTTGCCTCTTTGCCGTTCACTCTCTGTGCAGTTTAGTTTATGCTGAACCCCATCCCCCAACTCCAGGAGGGTGCACAGGACCCAGCAGGCCTGGGAGTGTTCCAGCAACTGGTTTGAGCTGGGCACCCAGTCTGAGCTGGCAAGTTCACTCCGGGCCGTGTTAAAACCCTCGGAAAGGACACTCCTTCTGCTTATGGTGTTAAGCTGATAAAATGCAAGCGTCCAGGGAATGAGAAGACGCTGCCTGAGAAGAAGATGGCACCAAGAAGCCAAGACCAGACTTGTAGGGAGGGCCCGTCTGGCCGCACCGAGCCTGGGGTCCGGCTGTGCCGGCGACCCCAGCACCTGGGCGAAACCGCGGCTGCACTTTGATTCCCAGGTGCTGAGGGGCAGTGCGCAGGTACGACTTTACCTGCGGCCGATTCTTAGTAATTCTATGCTTGTTGAGGGTCACTCTCCCAGCTGCTTTCCTGGGACCCTGCCCACAAGTGATGGACAGTCTGGGTGGTGGGGACGGGCCCTTGGAGGTGGCCTGGCCGTGGTTCATGCGTTGTGGTCCTGCTCCTGGGCTCCAGGGTTGCACTGAAGCAGATTTGGTGGGAACAATTTGACATCTGCAGTGGTGGTTTGTCACTTCCCCCGGAGATGAAGGAAACATTAGCATGTTCCTTTACTAATCTGCATGCGGTTTGGGACAAACCCTTTTCCTAACCTCAGATATCCACGCACACGAGGTCCAGCCTGAACGCAGGCTGCTGCATTCTGAGTAAACGTTGCAGCCGGGGTCGCAGACCTGCACATGAACTCAGGTCGCATGTGGCGTCTTCACGGTGGGAGAGCACGGCCGGGGGGACATCATGACAATTCCTCATCACAGGCCACGGCCACACCCCCCTTCAGATCACCCGGTTAATCTTCCCGACGCTTCTCTCAGTTATTTACCTTCCCATGGCTGCTGTTTTTATTCCCTGGCCACGCCGTGTGGCCACTCACGTAAAGCAGCTGAAGGGCTGACTTCAGAAGAGACAGCGAGGGGGCGGGTTCTGCGCTCACTTACCTTTAAGTAAACCGACGACCCAGACTGACTAGCCAGCAACGTCGCGTGAACGGAGCCCCTGTGTTTGGCTTTTATTATAACCCTCGCCAAGGAAGGTCATGGCGTAGGGTAACCAGACACCCCTGTGTTAAAGGGCCCAAATTAACAAATTCCTGGAGGCAAAGCAAGGGGTGCGTTTCCAAGAGGTTTGTTGGGCGAGGAGACCAAGTCACTAAGGGCAGGAAGCGTGTGGTTTCGATCTCACGGCAGACTTGCCACGACGTCTTCATAAATGCTTGTGACGCTGGAACTAAGGCCTGTCACAGGTGTCTTACAGGTAGAGTGACGCCCTGCACAGTCACACGCGGCGAACTTTACGGGAGAGAGATCCCCCAAGACTGCCTCTGCTCTAAAGAGAAGGCGAGGCGCCCCGTGACAAGTCTTAGGTGACTCTCAGGAGAGTCTACAGGTTCTTTTCAAATCTTTCTTAGGTAACACTGTGACTTTGAAAACATTTGTAACTGTTGGATTATTTATTTTTATGTATTTAAATAAAATTGGAATCTGTTGGCCCGTGCGTCTCACAGGAACACGGGGTCTTCTTTGATGTCCAGGTGGTTGTCATATTTGCAGGGCGGCCCGGGCCCCATGCCCTGTGCCTGGCTAGGGAGGGGTCAGGTGGGAGCCGGGGGGGGGGGGCTTGCAGTGAGCAACGCCCGTCACCTGGAAGAACTGTCTGTTCACTCAGAGACCTCCCTGCAAATCCCTGCACGCTGGCCACAAAGCCTTCCCGTATTTCACCCTCTGAGATGAAAAGAGGAGAGGCGCCGGCTTAGACGAGTTTCCAAGAGGCGGTGAGGGGCCTCGGAGAGCCGCTCAGAGATGCCCTGAAGCATAAATATTTAATCTCCTCTCCCCCAGCACACCCTCCCCCCAGCAAGGCCGAGTTATTGAAATGCATATCACTCTGATATTTGATCCCTGGCCTCTGGGTCAACAGTGCGCGACCAGGCTGTTGGAGCCCAGACCTCTCAGGTGGTCTTTGCACCCACCGGCCCATCAATCAGGCGCAAAGCAGCCGGACAAGTGGGGAAAGAGCCCCCACAGGCAGCCCCAGAGGCAGACAGCTGGTCTACTGGCCTCGCCACGTTGCAGCCTTTCTTCTGTTTTAAAGAGAATGTGAGTCCTTCGCTAGTCCTAGTAGCATGTCCCGGGCCTGCCCCTCTGGACAAACCGGCTGCCGCAAGGCCCTCCCCTGCCCCATGCACCACACGCTCCCCACGCCGGAGCCCCTCCAGTTGCGGCCACCAGGCCGTGACCTGTCGGACGGGATGCGGACAGTGACGCCGACACGGTTCCTCCCTGGGCCACGTGTGTTTCAGACCCTGATAAAGAGCCTCGAGGGGCTCAGAGGGTGCTCCTGACACCCCCTCAGAGCCTCCAGTCCCAGGAGCCCACCCCCTGGAGAACTCAGTGGCCATCCCCAAAACCTTAATCACTCCCGTGGGCTTCTGTCGTTTAGCTGATTATTTTGAGCCTCGCTGGAGAATAGGGTGGTGTCGTTGGCAACGGAAAGTGGCATCGTTTTGTTTCTCTCGGCGGGACCAGTGAAACTGACAGCTCCCCCTCCGCCCTAAGTCATAATTAGAAACGGGAGCTGCGTGGAGCCGCCCGCCCAGCTGACACTTGGGGGGACCTGGCACGCACCCCGCACCCCCTGCCACCCCCAGGCTCACGTGTGCCTTCGCCGACCATAAAGCTGTCCAACAGAGTCTGTGGGTTTTGGACAGTTCTTGGAGTGGTTAAGAACTGCTCTCTTTTTAATGGGAAAAAACACATTAATCTCAACTTGTTCTTGGAATCTTTGCCTTTTAGGTTTAGACAGGTGAGGGTTTTTATCAAAGCCAAACGTTTTGCAAAATGGATATGACAGGCGCCACACGGCGTGGGTGAAATCTGCAGCAGGCCCAGGCGTCTCGGTGTCTGTAACGTGCACCCTGCACCCGGCAGGTAACGAGGCACCGGGTCTGCTGACCCTCAGCCAAAGGCATGCGCCTGGGTGCGCCCCGGTGGACGGCTCCGAGGCTCGCATGCCGGACGCCCCCACCTGCTTCGATTGTTTGACATAAGGCCTTTGGGTGAGATTCTAGCTCCTTGTGACTTTTTAAATGACAGGTTTAGGTTTAGATTATTTTCCACGGGAAACAATTGCTAAGGCCGCGATCATGCTTCACACACTGGCTTGAGTTTCGAGGGCGCTTTAAAAAAGACAGTGGAGAGAAAATGTCCCAGGTTATTCCTGGCCCTTCGAGTCACCTTATTTGAACCCTCTGGTCCTGCGCTGGGTACCCTGGAGACTCGGGACTCTCTGCTCCTGGGTCCCTGGGACCCGCCTGTCGCATGTGCGTGGCCAGCTCGGAGCTGAGAGTTTGCCTTCCTCCGAGCGCAGCCCGAGGCCTCTCTCTCTAAATAAGTGCTTATCATTGCCCACTCCCATGTGCCCGGACGCTGGTCTCTGGGACCCCTTCCCCACAGGTAAGCACACCTGCCCTGGGAGGAGGGACTGGGCAGTGGAGAAACGTGGTGTGGCCGGTGGGGGGGAAGGGGGAGGATGCACCAGCCCTCAGTGTCCACCGATGCCCCCGCCTTGCTGAAAATAGCACATTTAGTCAGTTGTCATAATCACACAGGTCCCCGCGACGGGAGCGCAGGCTGCCTGGGAGCCCTGTCCAGACCCTTAGAACACGGCCGGTGGTCACTGGGAGTGGGTTGCACCCTCCGCCCGGTGGGGGCCTGGTCTCACGTGGTGGAGAGAGACACCCTCACACATGATCGATCTGCTGCAGCAAAAGCGCTAATCACACAGCTCTCCATTTCCGTCATCTCTGCAGCACCAGCCTCCCCGCCACGCCATGGCCGTGGCCGCAGGGATGAGCAGGAGAGCCAGACTCCCACGCCCACAGGGGCCGCGCCCCTCGGCGCCCCAGTTCCCCCAGCTTTGCGCTGTTTTCTATTGATGCAGTTTTTTAATCCACTCACTTTTAGGAAATCTTAATCTTTTGTTGTTGTTGTTAATCTTCCCCGGAGGATATGGTTTCCATTGCTTTTCAGAGCGAGTGGGAGGGAGGGAAGGAAGGAGGGAGGGACAGAGAAACATCAACGCGAAAAAGACATCGACGGGTTGCCTCCCAAAGATGCGCCCCGACCAGAGGGAGGTTGAACCCACAACTGAGGTATGTGTCCCCGACGGGGAATCAAACCCGAAACCCTTCAGTGCACAGGCTGGCGCTCTAACCGCTGAGCCACACCGGCCAGGGCGCAAACCTTAGTGCTTTTAATTCCGTCTCATTCTCACACATTTAACCCCATACACATGGTCAGCTGTTGACCTTAGGCTGTGGTTTTTTACAAGAGACCTGAAGCTGTGTCGACAGGGGAGCTTTCCCATCGATATTAGACACAGTGGGCCCTTGGAAGTGTCCTCCCTTCACCTTCTGTGCCGTGGTCGCCGTGGCCCTGAACGTCCACCACGTCAGGACGGTTGACAGGCTCCACCCCTTCTCACGGGAGGAAACTCTCAGCTGAGACAGTGTCACTGCCAAGACGAACACAACTGTCCTTCAATTCATGAGCCCAATATGGGTTTTATTGCCCCAAAGGAAGGCTGAGAGAAGAACCCCTGGTCCCGGTGCTGGGCTGGGTGGGGCGGGTGGGGTTTGGGGTTTCATATGTGCTGTTAGGGGAACTTTTTAACTACAAATTTAATTTCTATAATGGTTATAAAAGTCTCCAGATGATCTTTCATCTTGTTTGGGTTTTGGTGCGTTTTGGGTTTCAAGGAAATGGTTCATTTCTCCTTCTAAATTGTTGAATTTATGAGCATAAAGTGGCTTTTAATATTCACCTATCATTTCAGTGGCACAGGGCCTATGGTGATATCCCTGTTTAATTCTCAATGTTCATGATCTCTCTTCTCCCCTCTTAGCTTTGTACGTCTTTCTAGAGGACATTTATTATTGATATGTTTGAAGAATCAGCTTTTTGTTTCCTTGATTTTTCTTATTGCTTTTCTGCTTTAATTTTGCTGATTTCTGCACTTTTTTTTATTAGTTCCTTTCTCCCACTTGCTTTAGTTTATTTTTCTCTTCCTTTTCTAGTCCTTGAAGTTGGAATTTAGATTATTGACTTGCGACATTTTCTCTCTTTTAATGGAAGTATTTTTTTTTAGTGCTATTAATTTTCCTCTTGGCACTGCTTTGACTGCACCCCCTGTGTTTTGACTTACTTTCGTCCGGCTGTTTGGAGTGCGCACGTAAGATCACAGTTTCTTCTCAGTGGATTCAGCCTTTATCATAATGGAATAACCTTCTTTGTTTCTACCTATTTTTCTCTCAGATGTCTACTGAATATGATTAGATTGTAACCCGTCCTATTTTTTATAGGTTATTATTTGGCGGGTGTATCTTTCTCCAGCCTTTTACTTTAAAAATACCTCTGCTGTATCTTAGTGAGTGTTTTGTGAACAGACTATTGTTGGATCCTGTTTATGTTTTAACCAATCCCTCTAACCTGGCTTCAGTTGGTGCCCTAGACCGTTTGCGTGTGCAGTGGGTGGCAATGTGGGTCTGTTCAGATGCACATCGGCCACTCTGTCATTTTCTCTTCGTTTGTAGCCTGTTTCTCTCTCCTCGTAGTTCTATGGGTTACACGCACATGTTATAAGATACATCTTGAGTTATTGGTGGTGTTTTTGGGTATGTTGCTCTGTAGGGTTTTCTCAGTGGTTGCCATGGATACTGTATTACACAAGCATGTCCTCACGGCCTCCGGCTTTGACAGCGCGCCGCATCCTGTGAGGTGTGGAGACCCTCTGTCCAGTTAGGTCCCACCTCCCTCCCTGCTTTTTAAATCAAATTGTCCCAAGTGTCTCCTCTACACACACTGAACATCTCTCTGTTGGTGTTATCATTTTTGGTTCAACCATCAAATTTGATTTAAGAAATTCACAAGTGGGCAGTATATCATATTTCTCCTATTTTTACCCATTTCAATGATTATCTTTCCTTCATGAAGTCCCAAGCTTCCTTCTGTGATCATTTTTTTATATTTAGAGACATTAGTCATACTTTAAGGATAGTTTTGCTAATGACACTTCTTTCTTTCTCTTAAAATGTCTTTATTTTCCCTCTTTCCTGAAGGACCTGGGACTCCCGGCAGCCCTGCAGCGGGAAGTCTCTCCTGGCACCCACGTCCAGGGTGTTGCTACACTGAGTTAATCTCCCCAAGGCAACTGAAATTAGATAAAAAGTCCCTACACATGGCAGTCACTATTCCTATTATTTAAAAAGCGAATCTCTCCCTGGCCAGTGTGGCTCAGTGGTTAGAGTATCAGTCCACCGGCCAAAGCGTCGTGGGTTCGACTCCCAGGTTGCAGGCTCCATCCCTGGCCCCAGCCTGGGTGCGTGTGGGAGGCAACCAATCGCTGTGTCTCTCACATCAGCGTTTTTCTCTCTCTGCCTCCCTCCCTCTCTCTTCCCTTCCACTCTCTCTAAAAATCAATGGAAAAATATCCTTAGGTGCAGATTAAAACAAAAAAGCGAGTCTCTGTGCCTGGTGTTGCCCCGAGCTGGGGGACACTGACGAGGCTGATGGCGGTGGTTAGGGAGGGAGTCACGTGGCTGCGACCTGGCCCGTGGCTGCCCTGGACCAAGTGCCGGGACGGGGCCTGAGCATCTCAGGTCAGCAGGACGGTGGCTCTTCAGTCGTGAACGCCATCCCTGCTTCCACGTTTGGAGACAGACGAGGTGCTGTCACAGGGGTCAGAGGTCAGACACGGGCTGGGCTGGGTGCGGCCCAGGCGGCGGGGTCGCCGGTGGGGCAGCCTCTGTGGCCGTGTCTGAGCCGGCAGACGGCCCCGGGCGTGAGCACGACGCCCACTGTGACTTTGTTTTCTCTCTGCAGCTGGAACACAGTCACGATTTTCTCTCCTCGCCTTCCCCTTCGTGCGCGGGGAGCGGAGGGTGGTGGCTTCCCTCGGGTCCTATTCTGAGACCACAAGGCTGACACTACGGCCCGGTGGGCGGCCTGCTGGTGTCCCTCCCCGCCGAGTCCTGCGCCACGAACACGGCTCGGAGGCGGGGGCTCCTGGGTCGCTGCCACCTTCCAGGTTGCCAGGCGGCCTCGGAAGACGGGCGGCCGGAGCGCCCAGTGCAGAGTAAATGAGCCCCATTCATTTCCTGCCACCGGCATATGGCATGTCATTGTCCTCGGTCACCGAGGCAGAAGTGATGCAATTTGTTGGCACGTCCTGCCCAGCACAGGCTCTCCACCCCACTGAGCCCCAAGAAAACAGCAGAAGACAGGAAAGGGCAGCCAAAACCTCACCGCTTCATCATCGCCGCGCACACGGCGGGGGCGGCGGAGACGCCGCAATGTGTCCGGGCCGCAGAGAAGGGGGCAGGGTCTCAGGACACCTCACCTCTCTCCTCTCTTTGTCTCTCTCCCTCTGTAAAGTCACGGCCCGAGGGTGCCCGAGTGTCGGCGGGAGCCGGGCGAGCGTGCGTCGCCGTGGAGACTGATTGGCTGGGTGGCGGAACCAGGCCTTACGTCTCCAACCCTGAGATACAGAAATTACAGTCTTATTGTAACAAGAGCGAAGACACAGAATCATTCTGAGTAGCCCGTTTTATTTTTTTTCCATTTGAACTTTTTAGGGGAAGGAAGCGACACACTAAACTGCGATCTTAAACGAGCGTTTGTTGAAACGTTGAGATGTGCAAAAAAATCAAATCAAACAACTTTTAATAATACTTTACTGCCAGAGGAAAATAAAACCGAAGCTGCCACTATAAAATAAAACAGGCAATTAGCTACTCTGATTGCGATTTCTTTAAGGATCTACCTCAAGGAGAAACATGACACAGAGGAGAGGGAGGGAAATCTCATCTTTTTGAAGGAAGAAAACACAAACTATGTCTCTAGTTTTCGGAAGTCACGTCCAGGAATATTTGGGCCGAGAAGCCTGTGTCCCTGAGAGATGGGCCCGGGGGAGTCAGGGTGTAAGGTGCGGGCTCCCCTCCAAGGCCCCTGGGAGACTGGGCCCCACACAGCTGCGGGCTCTGCCCCCCGACAGCGATTTCGTGAGGAGACGGTGAGTCGCAAAGCGAAAACCGAGGCTCAGTGGTTAGAGCATCAGCCCGAAGGGGGGTGGGTGCAACTCCCTGCCTGGGGCTCGTGCGGGAGGCACCCAGGCGACGGGTCTCTCACATGGGTGTTTCTTTCTCTCTCTCCTTGCTACTCTCTCAAAATCAATGGATAAAATATCCTCAGGTGAGAATTAACCAAAAAAATTAAAAAAGTGGTATTCAAGCTTATACATGGTATTTTTATTCCTTAAATTCCATTTACGTAAGACTTACAGAAACCCAAAGAGCCGGCTTCGGTGAAAAAAGCATAAAATAAAGGTTGATCGGTACTTTAACTCGCTCGTTGGCCTCTATTTACGCAGAAGGCCCACGTCCTTCTAGGACATTCCCCGGGCGATGAGACCCACAGGACGCGCCCTGGGTTTGCCGTGGGCCGTAGGGATTCGCCAGGTGTTCCCGGTGCCCGGCCTTGGCGAGTGTTCACGCTCAGCAGGGGCGGCTCGCCTAAGTGTCTGAGCGGCCTCGGCGCAGGCACTGTGATGGGGGACGGCCAGGCCCAAGCGGGAGCCCTGTCCCCGACCCCTTATGGCGCTGGTCACCGCGCGAGGACTGCGGGGCCTGGCCCCCGTCACCGCCCACCTCCCATTCCCTGTCCCCACTCGGCAGCTTCTCAGGGGACGTGAGGGTCCCAAGGAGCTCACAGGACAGGAAATCAGATCTGTTATGCGATGTCCTCAGGCCAAGAGGAGATGACGCCTAGTGAAAACCTGGGGCTCCGTTTTGCACGAACACCGAAGTTCAGCTCGTTTGCTCTCTCTGGTCCCATACTGTAGAAACGGGGGGCTTTACCGCTCCCCCTAAGTTGAGCTGAGTCGCCATTTCCCTTCCTGGGATTCCCCCCATCTCTCCCCCCACTTTTAATTCAGCGAATCCCCCGGCAAGACCCTTCTTCCGTTGGCTCTGCGCAGGGCCGAGAAGCTGCTGCTCTCGCAGGACCGGATCAGCTCGTCGTCGCAGGCCGTCACCTCTCCCGTCACGGGACCACGTGTTACTTGCGTTTATCTTCTCAGAGCAAGACTTTTCGGATTAGCGTCTCTCACACGAGCAGACACGACACAGGGCAGTTTGTCAGACTCGGAAAAGCCCCCACAGGAGCAGACTCGCTTTCCTGCTGTCAGATCAACTCGGGGCCCCCGCCCCCGCCGTGACCTCTGGGCCGCCCGCTGCCGGCTCCTCGGGTGACCGCCGGGAGCCTGCTGTGCCGCCCGCGCTGCTCGGGGACCCGCCGCACGGTGGGCAAGACAGACCCTGCCCGGGCACAGCCCCTGCGGTACCGTCTCGGGGTCGCCGGGCCCGGTGCCGATGGCGATGGCTCCCCGGCCTGCGACAGGCTTTGCGGGGACACTGACTTGGTGTTTTTCTGAGGTACGTGGACCAGACCTGGGTCACCTCACAGGTTCTGCAGCTGTCCGGTGTAAACGCCAGTTTCTGAAAAAAAAAAAAAAAAAAAACAACAGAAAAGATGAACAGTAACAGTATTATTTCAGGGTAACAACAGGAAACGCGCATTTCCTTCCGCCCCACGGCTGGGTCTCCCCCGGACGCTAAGCTGCTGGTATCTGCACTTTCAGGGAAAACCCGAGAGCCTGGGTTTCGACGTTTTGGGCTTTTCCAAACTCCCCGATGACCCGTTAGCGACGCGTCTGCGCCCATCTGCCCGGCTCCTGGGCGGCGAGGGTTCTGGTTCCTGAGCTGAGGGAGCGCTTTGCGTACCGTGGACACGAGCCCGCGTGGGGCGTGTGAATGGACACTGTCCCCCCATCCGTGAGGGAACGTTCACCATCCCAGGGGTGGCGCTTAAGGAGCAAACGTCTTTAAATTGACCATCTTATCAACATTTTTCTTTTATAACGTAAACTTTGTGTCCTGTTTGAGACCCTGAGGCTGCCCCACGTCACAGACATTTTCCCCTTGAAGTTGTGCAGCTTTGGGTTCATTGCGAGTTAAGTTCTGTGTCTCTTGTGAGGCGGCAGAGAAAGTTCATTCCCCCCATGGAAATCCAGCAATCAAGCGCCACGTATCGAAAAATGATTGAAAAAGTGTTTCCCCGTCGAATTTCTTTGACACCTTCATTGAAAATCAGTGGACCTCGTGTGTGTGAGCCCACGTCCACGCCCCGTCCTGTGCTGTGACCTAGCTGTGCGTCTTTTTACCGACACCAACGACCGCGATTACTTTGGCTTAATCGTAAGAAGGGAGGGGGGCGAGTTTAATGAGTATAATGGATCCTCCAGCTTATTATTTTAAAACTACTCCGGTTATTCCAGGCCCCTGACATTTCCACGTAAATTTTCCAATCAGCCGATCATTTTCCACGACAAAAGCCTGCTTGAATTTTTATTCGGGGTGTTTCTCTCTCTATAAAATTCTGTGCTGGTTAATATATTTTTAGTATGATGTTTTTATTTCATTTATTTGTTTAAAATATATCTTTATTGATTTCAGAGAGAGGAAAGGAGAGGGAGAGAGAGAGACAGAAACATCAATGATGAGAGAGTCATTGATCGGCTGTAGCCCACAACCCGGGCCTGTGCCCTGACCGGGAATCGAACCCCGATCGCCTGGATCCCAGGTCGACGCTCAACCGCTGAGCCGCGCCCGCCGGGCAGTTCGATGTTTTTAAAGGGCTGCTGCCCAGTGCTCCCGCCTCGGTGGCTCCTGATGGGAAAGCGGAGGGCCCCAAGGCTTTGTTCCCCTCTGTAATTTGTCTTTTTACTCTGGCTGTTTTCAAGTTATTCTTCTGGATCTTAAGCTTTTAGGGTTTTTTGTGATGCGATCAGGCCTGGCTTTCTTTCATTTTATCCCATCTTGTTTCCCAGGCCCCGAATCTGTGGATTTATGTCTTTCTCCAGGTCGGACGTGGTTTCGCACGTGCCGGCCTCACGAGCTGCCCTGTGTCCCGATGTCACTGTCCCTGCTGGGCTCCGGCGCCGGCGCCGGCGCCGTCTGGTCCTCACTGTCCGGGGCCTCGGTTCCTCCTGCTGCCTCTCGGCCTCCTCCGGCAGGTCCCTGGTCTGTTTCGAGGTGACGGACTCTTTCCTCCGTCGTCTCCACTTGCTGTTTGTCCGTTTGGTGAGTTTTTATTTCAGATATTTTAGTTTTTATTTCTAAATTTTTCATGTTTCTTTCCTTTTTTATCCTACCTGAGGATACTTTTCCATTGATTTTCAGAGAGAGAGGAAGGGAGGGGGCGAGAGAGAAACGTCGATGCGAGAGGCACATCGATCGGCTGCCTCCTGCACGAGCCCCAACGGGGCCGGGGACCGAACCTGCACCCCAGGCACGTGCCCTTGGCCGGCATTCAACCCGGGACCCTTCAGTGCCCAGGCTGACGCTCTACCCAGCGAGCAAACCGTCCAGGGCGGCTTCTTTCTCATCGGTCCCTCTGCTGGGAAGGCCTTCGTCTCCATCCCTCTGCCCTGTGGCTCAGGCTACGAAACGGCTATTCTAGGTCCTCCTGACGCCCCGGCTCCTGGGCCGGGCTTTGCAGACACCGGCTGTTCTGACCCCGATCTCGGGTCAGTTTCCCGGTCCTCGCAGGCCGGTCATTCTGGCGCGTGCCCTGGATACTGGAGGGCGGGCGTGGAGACCCTGGGCCTCGATAAAACCCGGGGAGAACGCTCGTGTTTGTATTTTGCCAGGCGGTCAGCCCAGTGGCCCTGAGCGGTGGTTCAGGTCTCACTTCACTACATCTAAGCTTAGTTTTATTTATTTTTAAAACGATTTGGAATTTACATTTTAGATCAAATTCTGTTCCATGATCACATGAAACATTCACATTTCCAAAGGGAGGTCGTGACGTGGAGGCTCATGCCGGCTCCGGCGCCCGCGTGTGCTGGGGCCCATCCTCCCATTTCTGTGCGGGGACCGAGCTCCTTGCCCAGCCGCCCCATCTCCCAGACGCGAGAGCACATCCCTCCCCTCCCCTGCGTCTGCAGGAGCTGTGTGCTGCTGAATTCTGGGCGACTGCGTGAAACAATTTGCGTAATTATGACAGAATATTATTGAAAAATCTTTAAGTCAATAATTGTCCCATTTCCTCATTAATATCGACTTCGCTGGATCAGTGGTTTGTCTCATTAAGTTCTAATGTAGCTAAGATTGATATTATGTCTTGGTAGCAGAATTTTCATGTATGTCTGCTCTGGAATTGAACTTTCCATCGTCAACACTTAGATTTTTATTTAAAAACTGGAAAAAGTCATTCTGTCAGCTGTATCTCACTTTCTCACTAACAAGAGGGGCTGCAACCAGCTTTCGGAGCCGTGATTCCTTTACTTCTGCGTTTCACTCTGACAGGCATCTTTTTTCTGTTTTACATTTTTTTTCTGTGTTTTTTTTTTTTTTCTTTTAGATCAGAATACACTTCAGTAAACAAACACGCAGGGATGCACGGACTGTTCAGAACAGTAAAGGGCCGTGAACAGGCAGGTGACAGGTTGTTAACTCACCTGCTGCTCTCGCCTGGCAGTCACCGGGTGGCACACGGATTGTGGTTAAGGCTCTGACCTGGCCGTGCCCAGCCGGCTCCAGGACAAACAGCGCCGTCCTCCCGCAGCGGCTGACCCTCGAGGGGGAGCGGGAGGCCTCCCGAGGCCTTGCCGGGAGCATATGGCAGGCTCTGGTCTCCCCCTAAATCAGCCAATATCACCAGAACTGGGTTGTTATGCACACGTTGTAATCTAGCGTTGAGCCCCACAAAGTAATATCCAGCGAGTGCTTTAATTGTGCTCCTGGGATTTATCTCTGCTCCTCAAAGGAAAAAGCCAGGCAGGAGGGGATAGAGAGAAGCAGTGAGTTTTCCATTTTGTTAACAGAGACTTGCGCCCCGGCCCGCGCGGCTCAGTCGGTTGAGCGCCGTCTGGTGCACCGAAAAGTCGCTCGTTTGATTCCGGTCGGGACACGTACCCAGGCTTAGGGCTCGGTCCCCGGTCGGGGTGCACGTGGGAGGCACCCGGTGGATGTTTCTCTCTCACGTCGGTGTTCCTTTCTCTCCCTTCCTCTCTCTAAAATAAAGGCCAACCAAGGGCCTGGGTCGAGTGGAGGAGGGAGGTCTGGGCTGGAGGTGAGCCGGCAGGACCACCGATCGTGTCATGAAGAAGAGCCTCCGGTGCCCTCGACCCGCACCCAGACTTGACTCGCTGGTCTCCGCGCTCAGGTGGGGAGAGGTCACAAGGACCGGGGACGGCGGGAGGCGCACAGCTTTTTCAGGCAGAGGCCTCCCCGCTGTCGCTGGAGCGTGCGTGGGATTTCCAGCGACAAAGGTTATGAAATATTTCAAGAATTCTCAAGGCACAAAGAGGCTCTCCGCGGCTTACTTCTGTTTGCAAGGTTTCAGGAGCGTAAGCCCAGGGAAGTAAAATCAATGGCCTCGGGGGCCCACCTGCCCTCGGCCGTGAGCAGGACGGAAACGGAGGAACGAATGCAGCCCTCTGCCCGGCTCCTGGGGGGGGTCAGGTGCCCCGTGTGCTCCTGCCCCTGGTTGGGGGGGGGTCAGGTGCCCTGTGTGCTCCTGCCCCTGGTTGGGGGGGGGTCAGGTGCTCCATGTGTACCTGCCCCTGGCTGGGGGGGGGTGTCAGGTGCCCCATGTGTACCTGCCCCTGGCTGGGGGGGGGGTCAGGTGCCCTGTGTGTACCTGCCCCTGGCTGGGGGGGGTCAGGTGCCCCGTGTGTACCTGCCCCTGGCTGGGGGGGGGGTCAGGTGCCCCGTGTGTACCTGCCCCTGGCTGGGGAGTCAGGTGCCCTGTGTGTACCTGCCCCTGGCTGGGGGGGGGAGTCAGGTGCCCTGTGTGTACCTGCTCAGGTGTGTTGTGAGAACAAGGTGTCTGTGAGGATTACCTGGGGTTTTGTCTTGAGCAATGGTGGGTGCGCCCCGAGTTTGTCTCAAGAGGTCCAATGACCGGGGACAGCTCCTGTGTGCACCTGGAATAGCCCCAGGGACTTTTCTCTGATGCTGAAAGCGTCACTGCAGCATAGCACCAGGGGAAGCAGCTCCTTTCCAGTCCACACGTCACGTGTAATTTATAACTTTCACGCACTCCCAGCTCCCCTAGGTCTTCGTGAAGCTCAAACACTTCAGTCGGCCTCTGAGAGTTTTAGAAAATGCACTTGTCACCAGGCGTATAGCATGTTCTAATCTTGGACTCAACGTGTCATCTCACTGAACCCCGAGAACAATCCTGGGGGCGGGGATGGGCTGAGAATTACATCAGGAACGACTGGACCACCCTGGCTGGTGTGCTCAGCGGTTAGTGTCGGCCTGAGCACCGGAGGGCTTCAGGTTCTGTTTCTGGTCAAAGGCATGTACCTGGGTTACAGGCTCGATCCCCTGCCCCAGCTGGGGTGTGCGTGGGGGAGGCAACCACTGGGTGTGTCCCTCCCTCCCTCCCTCCTCTCTCTAAAAATCAATGGAAAGAATATCCTCAATTGAGGACCAAGAGCAGAAAGAATGAGCCTTTTACCCTGAAACAGGGCCCGAGGCCTGCTCACGTTACGGTTCTCCCTATTTACCTTCTCCCCTCTCGGCGCTCGGGGTCCTGTCTCCCACTGTGCCCAGGACGTGCGCTGCATTTACTGACAAACGTCTGCAATTTCTTTCTGTTCAGTAACACGTCTCCTCAACTCACCCTGTAAGCGTGAGCGTCTCCCCAGGAACACAGCTCCTGTTCGCTCTGGGGAGCAGCCGCGCCTCGGCTGAATTCCTTGGCATCGAAGCCGAGTTTGAAGCCTTCAAAACAGGGGGGAAAAGCCCGAAACCCTGTCCCGTCTTCACAGCCGGCTTCTTACGCGTGGAGGTGAGCGTGTTTCCGTAGAGCGACGTGCTGATCGCGGGTCGAGCGTATTTAATTTGGAGGAACGGGTCTCACTCCCCCGTTCGGAGCAGTGGGAACTGACAGGCGGCCTCCCCGCAGCTGCGCCCCGACCCCGGGTTAGAGCTGCCCCTCGCCGCGGGCCGACGGGTGGGGTCCGGAGGGCTGGGGACCGAACTGCCTTCCGCCCCCACCCCCCGGCTTCTGGCTGGAGCGGTCGTGCTGAGAACACCCCACTTACCAAGGGGTCCCCTCCCAGAGGGGCGCTGTGTTCACAGCAACGCTTTGCAGGCTCCGCGGGTCCAGCCACCCCGAGGCTGGCAGGTTTGGTACTTTCTGCTTCTCCTGGGTGACGCTTATCTGCCTGGTATTTAACTGGCAACTTGTCCGTTATTTGAGCTTCCTGCTGTTGTTGGATTAACTCTTTACTGCGATATGCCCGGGGAGGGTGGGTGCCGCTCAGAATACAGGGTTTGTCACCTGAATTTCTCGTTGCCCCCGTGGTTTGGTGTTTTATAGGTTATAAGTCAAGTTAATGTGTAAAAAGATTTACTGCTATAGCTGTAATGCAGCCTATCGATCATCTATCATCTATCAATCATCTATCATCTATCAATCATCTATCATCTATCATCTATCTGTCATCTATCAATCATCTATCTATAATTACACAATACATACACATACTCCATCAAATGTATAGCTGGGGGTCTTCTTTCCTTCAAAGCAATAACAAACTTAAATTTCTGGTTGTCAAGATTATATTTAATTTAACCTTTAAAAGACAGCATTTAAATTCCCGTCGTGGGGTCCCCCGGCCGGAGCTTTCTTGGGCATTTAAATTCAGCTCTGCAGGCATTTACTTTTTTGCTTCTATCTTATCTATTTTTTGAGTTATTTATGAAAAGTGAAAACATTTATAAAGAAAATGTATTGTTTATTATTAAAGTTATCTCTTATTCGGCCAGCGGGACCCACTCCTTGCCGGGAACTAACGTTCCCTTTCGTCCAGTAAAGGTTAAACGAATATTAGATACTGGTCAAGGGCGCAAGCCCAGTTCTAGGTGAGCAGGTTCTGCAGACGGCAGGTGTAGCGTGGTGATGACAGTTAACAGTGTTACTTGAAGCTTGCTGAGAGGACAGATCTAAACGTGCTCACCACACGCACACGCATGTACACGTGCAGATGCACACACACCACACGGTAACGTGGGAGGCGATGGGTGTTAATGAGCTGGACTATGGTGATCGTTTCACAATGTGTATTAGAGCAAAACACCATATTGCTCCCCTGAATATACAGATTTTTTGGTCAGTTTCACCTCAGTAAAGCTGGAAAATTTAAGGAAATAAAACTAAAATAATATCTTGTTTTGTGTGCGGCTCTCACGCAGGTATTTCAGGCTGCTTAGAGGAGCTAAATGTCAGTGTGCGTGTTAGTGTGTTTGTGCGTGAGCGTGTTTGTGTGTGTGTGTGTTAGTGTGTTTGTGCGTTTGTGTGTGAGCATGTTTGTGTGTGTGTGTTAGTGTGTTTGTGCGTTTGTGTGTGAGCGTGTTTGTGTGTGTTAGTGTTTGTGTGTTTGTGTGTGAGCATGTTTGTGTGTGTGTGTTAGTGTGTTTGTGCGTTTGTGTGTGAGCGTGTTTGTGTGTGTGTGCGTGTTAGTGTATTCGTGTGTGTATATTTGTGTGTGCGTGTGCACGTCCATCCACATGCATGTCTGCATCCGGACCTACACCCCTGCCCATATCATACGTACACATTTTTTGGACACGAGCACAACTCTATTTTCACCTCCGATAATAAACTTCGATGGACAAAAGCAAGGAAGGCTGCAGCTCACCCCCCTTTCTAATAAAGTCAGAACATGCGCAGCACCTCCGGTGCTCACGTCTCGACCCGTCCAGTAAGCAGCTGCTGAGCTACAGCGACCGGGGCCTTAGTCTTCAGGTCAGCACGTGTAGCTCCCCCCTCACGTGACTTTGGAGCTTTGTTAACTGAGGTTATTGCTCAGTTTTATCGCCGAGCCTACTAGTCACCGAGGAGGCGCATCCGGCGGAACAGCCGCAGTGGGAGGTTGCAGGTGAAAATCTGTGTCTGCGTTTGTATCTGTACCTGCCCAGCTCACGTGTCCCCGTGTACACGCCCCGCACACCCAACCACGCTCATGCCCATTCCCACGGTATTTCTGTACCACCTTCTGATCCAGACCTATACCCACACTTGCCCTGTCCGCTCTGTACCTGCCCCCATCTCTGTCTCTGTGCCTACAGCCACCCGCATGACCTCTCTTTATACGGGACCAGGCGCATCTCTGTGTGTTGGAACCAACCGACCCGGGTTCTCTTGATGAGTTGCCACCCGAGCGCCCCCGTGTTACAAGCTGGTTGCAATTAGGAAATCAATTAATAACCACGGAGAACTTGACTCAGGTGCAGAGACGAGTAAATTGAGGGTGAAATTAGATTATAGACACAGGTTATGATGGGTGAGGCGTTTTTCTTTAACCACAGATAAATGTATTAAGTGAACACTTAGGGGACACAGACGCTGAATTTTTTATCACTCGCAGTCCCCATTTTTAGGGTGCTTCTAGGACACCCTATAGGTGTCCACTATGGAATATTTCTTGACCTTTCAGAAACGGGAAGATGGTTTGTGTGTGTTCCTGCCTCTATGGAGCGAAGGGCAGACTAAAATAGGTCCTTAATTTTGGGGGATGATTTCGACTTTTTAATTCAACCCTGTAATGGTGTGGCTTCCAGTGCTAACTGAGCTTTTGTTTCTCTGAGGAGTGAGGGGCCCGGCCCGGCCTGGGGATGTGTTCGCTGCTGGACGGGGCCTGTGGCGGCGTTTGCTGCGCCCGGGTTCTCGGTCCCGCGGACAGCATCTCCTCCCGCGAGCAGAAGCTGCCGTGTTCCTTCAACCGCGAAGCCCCGCACGGCCTCCCGCGTGTGCCGGCGAGCGGCAGGCTCAGCCTGGGGGGGAAGGGAGCTCGGGGGCGCCCTGTTACCTCTGACCTTTGGCTGAAATGGCCAAAGCCAGGTGAGCGTTGGGGCTGACGCTCGTAGGAACAGGGGCCTCATCAGGAGGTGCGGGGGCCAGCTCAGCGCTCCCGGAGGGGCCACCCCCGTGGCTCCCCCATCCATCTGTCTGTCTGTCTGTCTGTGAGTCGCCTTCTCCTCTTTCTGTCTCACCTGTTCCTCCCACCACCACTCAAGGTCAGGCCCAGACCTGCCACCTGAAATGGGGCGCGTGGTGTCGGGCACTCTGGGTTTGCTACAGTGGCTGTAACCAAAACCAGCGATTAGGGACATTTCCCCCTGTTCTCTTCCGGTGTTTACTTTGTTGCTGTTATTTTGTGTTTCAAGCTTTTTTTCTTCGGGTGTTTACTTTGTTGCTGTTATTTTGTGTTTCAAGCTTTTTTTCTTCGGGTGTTTACTTTGTTGCTGTTATTTTGTGTTTCAAGCTTTATTCAGCAGAGAGTTTATTTTGACGTCAGCAGCAAGGTAGGGATCAAACCTGGCTTTTGTCCGAGTGCCACCCCTGTCCCTGTGGTAATTTCCTGAGGCGTCTTTTCCTCCACGATAAGAAATGACACCTGTATTATACCCCAGGCCCCCGAGAGGCGTTTGGGCTGTCGATTTATCTGTCATCCGGCTCAACGGCAACGGCAGTGACATCTGGGATGTCCCACGTCTGGTGGGAACGGTCCCTCCTTATCGCTTTTATTTTTACCACGGCAATTTTATAGATATTATTTTATGGTTTATCCCGTGGGCATGCTTTATCAGGGCTTCGTGACATTTTTAAATTAATTCAAGTAGAACTGATGTCTTCATGATACCGGCTTCCTGCCTAAAAGTGGAACGTGACTTTTAATGCAGAAAACGCTCCTTTTTGAACATCGGTCAAGGTGCAGAGTGGTTTTCACGCATGTTGTTTACGGATCATTTTACCTTTATTTCCCTACCATATTGTTTATCTGATCGGTGATGACACACGGAATGGAAATGACGTCAGTGTTTTAGTTTTTACCTGGGCACCTGACTGAATTGTTTTGTAACTGACGCATAACATCTTCCAGAGACTGACTCCTTTGGGTTTCCAGGTGTGCGATCCAGGTGTATGGCACCTGCAGGCGACGAGTGATCGTCCCGTGGCCTCGGTTCCAGAACCACCACCCTCCCCCCCGACAGGAGAGCTTCGCTCCTACCCGAGTCGCACAGACTCTTCTTAAACGTACCCAGGTCTCCTTTCCTTCCCCCTCATGGTCGGCATGTCCTGTCCCTACTTGGCCAGTACCTGGGACTTGCAGTCACTTTGCCAGGTGCCAGGAGTCGGGGGCCCTGGGCCTCCGGGTGGAGCCGGGAGGCAGAGGTGGTGCCTGCAGGGAAACGTGGGCCCTTCGCTCGCCGTCAGGTCCATGTTCCCGCTGCCCACCGATCGACACCGTTCCTGCTGCTCCACAGCCCTGGGGGCTCTCCTTCCACCTGGTTCTCCACTCGAGTCGTCACGTCTGCTCTCCTGGACTTAGCTCTGACTCCAGGCGAGGCTGTCACATCTACTGTGCGGTTCTCACCCCCCTCTGGTCCCCAGGCCTGCACACCCCACGCCCGTGGCCGTAGCCCCAGGGGTCCGACCGGCGCTGGGACCCGCCCCTCCTCAGTGTCTGCTGCTCACAGGTGCCAGGCCGGCCACCCTGAGACACCCAGGTCCTGCCCAGTGCGGCTCCCGCAGTCCTTGCAGGACCCTCATCTCGCCACAGGCTCCGTCTGTGCCCTCGGCGGAAACCCTCTGCGGGCAGAACGGCACCGTCACCTTCGTCGCTGTCGCTCTGCTGTTGGCACAGCCTGGGGCACACTGTGCACTGCAGGGCGGGGGCTACTCTGCTGAACGGATCTGGATCACAGTGCAAACCCAACTGAGAAAACAGAAGGATTTCTCTGCAAACATCAGCTACCCCCCCTGGGAGGGGAACCTTCTGAGTTCCGGTCCTGGGAGGATCTGTCCCTCGCTGCTCTCGGGTGGGCCGGCCGCCCGCCTGTGTGTCTGTGAGTCTGAGGCGCCGCGTTTTCCTGTGTGATGAGCTGAGTGTTTCTTTGCCACGAAAGCCCGTCCGTCTCCGCAGAGAGCCCGAGACCCAGGTCGGGCTTCTCTGGAAAATCAATGGTGGCACCAGCAGCAGATTTAAGACCTGGACCGAGGAGATGATGCACCATTGGACTGGGGAGCTGTCCACCCATGGGTGACCCGCGGGGACAAGTCCCAGCCCCAGAGACAGGGCCCCGAACCAAACAAACACACTGACAAATGTTAGATAAATGTCATCTGTAGTGTGAGAACCTGACATTCAAGACACCAGCGACCTCACAGCTCACTTCCTCCATGACTTCACGTAAATACTCGCCACCCGGTCCCTCTGTCCCCGCGTCCAGGAGCGGGAGGGCGTGGACACCCCGAGACCTACAGCCAGGTGCTGGGCCTGAGGATCGTCTGCGTGAGGCTGACACAGAAACTGGATTTTTCTAGGTTTCCTGAGCTGTTGTTTCCAAAGGTAACCGATGTCCGTCTTGTCCAGAGAACAGAGCTCCAGACAAACATCATTTTAAAACGTCCCTTCCCCTGGCTGGCGCAGCTGAGCGGCTGAGCATCGACCTGTGATTTCCTGATGTTATGAAATGTGCTTATTTTTCATTCCCCCCCGCCCTTTGCTTTTCCTAAATAATTAAGATTGTAGAGGGACCCCCTTTACGTGCCAGGAGAAAGACGGGCAGGTTTCAAATCAGAGAAACAAAATCACAGCCATGCACGAAGGCGGCCGATGGGGAGGAAGATACATCACAGCCCTTGATACATTGTAACAGCTTCCAGACGGCCCGAGAAAAGAGCCTCTCAGATCACAGGGCTTCAGATAAAGATTGGACGTAGCCAGTGATTATATTTCCTGATGTCGCAAGAGATAAAATCTCTCTTAAAAATGGTTTTCAGACAGTTTCTTACGGCTCACGCTCTGTTATCGGCGCAGTCAGTCCAACTGCCCAAGGAGCAGGTGTGCGGCAAGGCCGGTTTTTATAACTCATTTGATTCTTATGTTTTCAAATGGGAAATTTTGCCTCCTATTTTCGCATCAGGATGATCTCTAATATTTCTTCATAGTATCTACATTGTTAGATTATGTTGAAACTTTGTATAGCAAGCCATGCAAGTCTTCATAGATGGGGAAACCGTTTTCCACTGAGAGTCAAATACCAAGTACGTTTTATGATAAAATTGTATTATTGGGCACGGTTACGGCTGCCCTGAGGAGCGGCTTCTATTCTTATTGTTTGTTCAGAGAACGTTACCGGGTCCCTGAAAATGCTCCCAGGCTGTAGCGTTTCCTCACCTCGGAAGATACCATGGGAAACAAAACACTAACATTGTCCATTTATTTATTTTTCTCATTTATTTAACAGCTGTGTATTCGGTACCTCCTCTGAGTTAGACAAGGGGGACACAGAAGGCTCACGGAGGAGGTGAATGTAGCCTGGCCTGGAAATAGGGGTGGGAAGGTTGGAAGAGGGGGGTCTGGGCAGAAACTGACACATGGCAGCGTTTCAAGGTGTCCAGGGTGCAGGTCGGCACCCACAGGTGGCTCCGGGCAGGGCTGGGCTGCTCCCTTCCCTCTTCCGCCACCCGCGGGAGGCACCTCCTGCCCGGGCCACGGGCTGGCAGGGCGGAGCCCAGACCCGTCGCCTCCCAGTGAGGACGGGGCGACCCTCCTCCCTCACCCCGAGCACCACGGGCACCTTCCGTGCCCACAGGTTCCTCCCAGGAGACGCCTCGCCATGCACGTCGCCCGGGCCTCGGGCAAGGGAGCGCCCGCCGCCCCGAGTCCCCCCACCGCGGGCCCTGCGCCCGGCTTCACGTCCTGCCAGCATCCCCCTCAAACTCCTTCTCTCTGCACTTCACGGAAAATCAGACAACTGTTCTTACAAATACACAGGGTGGCGCAAAAGTAGGCCTACAGCTGTTCACGTGGCAAATAATAAATATTAATAAATAATAGCAAGAATAAACTGTGTTTCAAGCACTCACAGCTGTAAACCTACTTTTGCTCCCCCTCCCCCCGTCTTTCTCTCATGGCTGTGAGTAAAATAGATTAATAAAATTGGACATTGAAAGTAAGACTACTTTGGAAAAAAGAAAATGTTTACTAAACCTCTTTTAAGGGTTTAAAAGAGAAATATAGCATTATATGGATATCATGCTAATAAACTGGTAAATACAGGGTGTCCCCAAAAAATGTACACACTCTGTCACAGCCGATAGCTCAATTTTTAAAATAAAATTTATTTTAATAGACACCTCCTTTATAATCACTCAGTGTGTTTATACATTTTTTTGGGACACAGTATTTGCAGCCTCTCTTTCTGAAGGTTTATAATCAGCTGAAGGATGTCACGGAAATAAAGTAAAATACATGTTAGGGGTCCCCCCACCCCCCATTGTCCATTAGTCTAAGAAATCGCCCGAGCAGCATGCATTATTCTAGTTAAACAGTTAAACGTTTTATGCGGGAACATCAAAACCCTATATGCTTCAAACACCAAACATTTTTTTAATGGCTTTCAGATAAAACAATTTATTTATGCAATTAACAGCAACATGCAATTTCTAATAATTAGCAGATAATAGTTATCTGCAAAGTACTTTATAAAATTGCCTTTGAACTGCATCCGTTCTGTGGGGAATCGCTGGAAATTGGACCATAAAATTACCAGAAAATGTACTGCATTAACAAGAATTTTCTGTATTCAGTTTCTCTTCAGATTTATGGGCTCGAATATTTGTAAACATTTGGTTTCGTGGACAGAAACCCTATCCCCTCGCCTCTCCTTGAAAAGGGGGAGCCCAGTGTTGCGTGTTTGGTTACCACAGGGCTTTTATTTTCTTCATTTTAACTTTGCGTTTTCCTGTCCGCCCACCACCCCCATGCCCAGGACATTATTCTGTTATTATTTCTTGTTTGGGAATTAAAAAGTAAATGCCTGATGTGCCATTATTGGCATGACACCCGTTTTGTCCACGTCCCTCTCGGAAACAACACTGTACATTCAGAATTGTAAACATTTCTATTAAACTGAACTGTCTTTGAAGAAAAACAGTAAAAACATTAAAGAAATACGCTGAGCAAATGCCTGGAGGACCCTGAGCGTGAGGAGACTCCCCGCCCCGCCCTGTCCTCTGGGGGCGCTCCTCCCTGCAGCCCACAAACACCCCGACTACCCTGCAGAGCTGGGAGAAGTCGCTAAAGGCTTGTGTGACCCTGCGGCCAGGGCACCTTGGAGTGCACCCCAGGCCCTTCCCCAAGGTTGGAAGGTGATGCCAGGAGCCCAGCTGGTGGCCCGATGGGCAGGGACCCCCCTGGACCAAGTGTGGCCGCCGAGGCGCTCAGGCCCAGCAGCGTCCAGAGGGTCACACGCGCCTCCCAGCTGCCGGCCTGGTTTCCAGTGTCTCTAGGAGATGAAAGAAAACAGAGCCAAACCTCTTCAAGGGCATAATTGTGTCACTTCATCATCTTTAAAAAACGTACCGATTCGAAGTTGGATATTTGTATAAAAATAGAGTTGTATTTTTAAAAATATGTCTATTGATCTCAGAGAGAGGCAGGAACAGGGACAGAGAAAAATCATTGATGAGAGTCATTGATCGGCTGCCTCCTGCGCGCCCCCTGCTGGGGGTCGAGGAGCCCACAGCCCGGGCCTGTGCCCTGGCCTGGAATCGAACCGCGATCTCCTGGATCCTCCGTCATTGCACAACCGCTGAGTGAAAATCGAGGGGTTTAAATGATTTGCGTCTACCAGAGAGATGGACATACTAAAAAGAGCCACGGAAGGACATGAGCATTCGTAGGAGGTCGTCTGTTCCGTGTTTCCACACGTGGGCTCCATCGTATGTATTCTCACGGCACCTGACGGACAGGGTGACCACCCCCACTTTGTAGTCGGCCCTGGAGGCCAGAAGTGGGGGCTACACAAAGTGCCCAAGGACCCCTGACGGCGGGGGGGGGGGGTTGGCCTGTAGCCTCACCCATTTTGCAGGTCCCGTGATGATGGGACTTATCCAATGTAAATTCCCTGATCATTCTGAGAAGCACAGCTATTGCCTGTGGTCTTGGGGTTTACGGTTTCCCAGGACAAGGGCTTGTACCAAGAAAACGAGAATCCACCCTGTGTGCTGACGGGCAGGACTGCCGATGACAACGCCCCCACCTGGCCGGCCACGAGCCATGGAAACGGCACTCGGAGGCGCAGAGTCGCCCATAGATAGGGAGGAAATGGAATCTGAAGCAGCGATTTCGCTTCCCTCACCACCCAGCCCTTGATCTGCTGTAATCACTCGACACAGTGAAGACAGCAAATCACATTACCAACCTGCTCGGATTCGCGCATATTAAGCGCCTCCCCGCACCCACTGCAGTCCCCGCGCGGGCTCCTCTCGGGAGGGTTATTGACATGTGTTCTTAAGATGCCGGAATGTTTTATTGACTTCATAATTATTCCGTGTGTGTGGTTAGTTTAGTTTATATGTACGGGTAAGCTTATTTTATGCTCTTTAAAATGTAATAAAACTAAATTATATATGATTCTTGGAGAGCAGAGAGGGTGTTGGGGGGAGTGAAGAGCCCTGACTTTCATTGTCTTGAGTCACTCGCTTCAAAACGCAGAGGCCCCTCTGAATGCTGGTCGTTATGGGGAATTAAAAACATAGCAGGCAAGCAGAGCCTCAAAACAAGTTCATAGCTGGGAACATAAAAAAAACCATGTTTGGCAGAGACAGTGCTAGGGGAGGTGCGGAGCAGGGCAGGACTCAGCGGAGGGACGGTGCTCTCAAGATGAAGGTTCAGGGAGGTTTTGGAAGGACATGCCCGATTCTGAGAAGCAGAAAAAGAGAGTATTGCTGAGGAAAGGAGCAAAGGAGGAGACCTTTCGGAGGGGAGATAGTGCAGGAATCACTGAAACCACAGGGGCGGAGACCAAGATGGACAGAGGGGGTCGGACGTGGAGCCTGGCTGTCGCTCGGCGTGGGCGAAACCTCGGCTTACGTCCCTCCGAGTCAGGAAAACCTGGTGTGAGGGCTTATTCTGCTGGGTATTGATGGGGCAAATTGTATTTCTCACGGAAGCCTCAGTTTGCTGACCTGTAAAATGGGGTTGAAACAGCTCCTGACTCAGGCTGTCATTCGGAGAGTTAAGGGAGAAGGCGTGTGTGAGGCGCTCAGCACTCTGCTGGCATTTGTAAGTGGTCCCTGGGCGTGAGGTGTGTGTATTAAAGGTGGAAATAGAAACACACTTGTTGAGATCCCCCGGGAGTGTGGAGAGGCGGAAACGGGAGGGCGTATTGAGATCAGGTGAAGACGCAGAGACCCGCGGAGAGGCCAGAGGAAGGCTCTCACAGGGTGGCAGGGCCGCTTATACTAAGATGCCGGGAGGGAAAGGCACATTGAGGGAAGAGCTGTTACACCTTGGCGATTTGGGAAGGTCTCAGCCGGACCAGATTACAAAACCCCCTGAAAATAAGAGCTTCACCAACAGGAGAGCGTGCTCTGCCGAGGGCAGGGATGCCCCGTCTTTTGCTAGAACCTCAGAAAGATCACCCGGCAGCGAGTCAGTCACTAGAGGCTCTTTGAAGAGCTTAAGGGTGAGACACGAATCTTTTCAGTCAAACCAAAGGGTGTCTGGGAAACACGGGGTCCCCCAGCCATCTCAGCAACAGCCACAAACAGGGGCGGTTCTGCAGGAAATCTGTGGACGAGCCTCCTGTCTGGGGCAGTTTGTCCCTGTGACATGCACAGGAGATCTGCAAGGTTTTCGAGAATTTTATATCCGCAAAAACCGTCAGCTTGATCCGAAGGAAGAGAGAGAGTAAAATGAGAAAGAAGGCTGTCCGATCTCCAAGTTCAGGCTAAAAACCACTCAGCCGGAAACAAGCGCCATCTCTCAAGAGACACAGAACGTGACTCGGAGCCACGGGACCTGGAGAGTTGACCCCAGACCTGAAACCTAATAAGTTTCCCATTTTGTTTTCTCCCCTTTGAACCAAAACGTTTATAATTGGCACCCTCATTGTGTTGTGAGAGCAGGTCACTTGTTTTCTAGCTCCCACGTCCAGCGATGGGGGGGACATTCCCTGGGTGGGTGGTGCCCAGACTCCTGCCCATATGGGATTTAGATGGTGAGTCTTGGGGACTAATACAATGTTTTAGAAAAAGGTAACACGACAGAAGATCAAGAACTGCCACTTGTGTTCAGTAGACAGTCAACAGACTCTCTTGCTCGTTTATTCTACGTTATTTATTTGCAGGTAGTAGTTGCCACCATGGTTTTAAAGACCAATATAAATGCAAATCCAACATGAGAATCTCTATGAACTTCCATTTTCCTCTTGGAATAAAAATAAGGATCATGATAATTCTTCTCATAAAAGATTGTCATAATCTCATATTTTACTAAAGTTATTATCACCAATTAGCAGAAAGCTGTTTACATATAAATTTTAGACTAGTGTAGTCTCATACGAGCTCCGGGCGGTGAAATGAATCCGGCACTATCATCTCATTCCATAGAAAGGGGACACCCCCGGGAGAGGAAGCCTGTCTGAGGAGACACAGCGAGCGAGGGGCTTGCTGGGGGCAGGACACGGTCTCCGAGTTTCACACCTGACGTGGGGCTCAGCTTTGGCCAGACCTGCCTCTTGTGACCTTGAGTGACATTGCACTGAGTGACATTCCCAATTTATGGAAAGTCATTCATTGTGCAAAGGGTCTCCATTAGACTCTGAAACAATGTAACTCTCGAGTTATATGATACTGTACCCGCAAATGGCACAATTACAAACCAATCCCCAATCTGAGAATTCCAGAGAGTTCAGAGAGGTCAAGTGTTTAATTGAAGTGGAATATTTAAGCTGAATTGCCAGTGTGCTACTTCCATATTATTGGAGTACTAATAAATAAATACATTAAAAGACTGTTAGCACAAGTACTTCCTGCGAGAATGATTGTCGCCAGAAACACATCAGCTCGGCTTGTAATATACGGAGACTGTTGTTTCCAGCTAATTAAATGCATGCATTTTTGATAGCACTTAACAATATGTGGTTAATTATTATGATGCAGGGTTCGTTCTATAGCATTAATTATGATGAACTCATTTGGCTTTTGTAAGGAGGGGAAATGTGTTGGTTTGGGGAGGTGCAGCCCTTGTGGCGTTTTATTGTCATTTAGGTTTACATTAATAAACTTTGGAACTTTGCATGAAAAACAGAGTTTTCTAAATATGTTTTAATGTTGAGACAAAACCCCAAAACCCAGCAGAGTTGAGGGAAGGATCTCATAGGTTTGACATCTTTGTACCGACACGTTAATTCTACATTAAAACCATCATGTGGCCCGGCCGGCATGGCTCAGTGGCTGAGTGTTGACCCAGGAACCAAGAGGTCACTGGCTCGACTCCCGGTTGGGGAGCAGGCCCGAGTTGTGGGCTCGAACCCCAGCAGGGGGCTAGCAGGAGGCAGCCGACCGATGACGTTTCTCTCTCATCCATGTTTTTCTCTCTCCCTCTCTTCCTCTCTCTCTAAAAATCAATTAAAACTTTTTTTTTTTAAAAAACCTCATGTTTATGTGAATCCCTGAGACATGTAGCCATGAGGCGGGTCACGGTGGCTGGACTCAGCACTGGGGTCTCCACGGTGATTGGAGGAATTTTCCGTCCCTCAGGAGGCGCTCCCGTGAACCACCCTGGAGGTGTTAGAGTGCACAGGTGTGAGGGCCCAGACCCACGCCCCTGCTTCAGGGGGGCAGCAAGGCACACTGGCAATTCAGCTTAAATATTCCATTTCAATTAAACACTTGACCTCTCTGAACTCTCTGGAATTCTCAGATTGGGGATTGGTTTGTAATTGTGCCATTTGCGGGTACAGTATCATATAATAACTCGAGAGTTACATTGTTTCAGAATCTAATGGAGACCCTTTGCACTTTTTAAAAGTGGCCAAGTGCCTGCATGGGGAGGGGCTGGGAGAGGGGGTGTCCCTGGATCAGGTAGTGAGGGTGACCCCACATCTCTAAATGTGCTGGGAACCCTGGCTGTGCACTGAAATGAGCTCATGTGGGGGTATGTGAGTTGTGCCCCCCAATTCAGGGTCAAAAGGAGCAGTGGGTGGAGGACCCCCCCCATCCCAGCCGTGCCTCCCTCCCAGCTCGAAAGGCCGTCCCCACAGCTCCTGGGACCTGCCCCCTGCCCGGGCACCGGCACCTCCCACACTCAGGTGGCTGAGGGTGCCGGGCTCCAGGTGCACCTGTGTGGACAGGCGTGGGCTGATTTTACCCAGGCTTGTTCGAGCGTTGTTCATACAGCACATGCCTGTAGTGAGAGGTGAACTGTTTCCAACAACGTGTATTGTGCTGAGCTTGTCATCTCCCAGCAGCCTGGGCAGTGAGCTGAGCGAGCGCCGGCCTGTCCAAGGAGCGCTGGGCGGGGGCAGCTGAGCTGCTGGCACTGTGAGTGGGCCAAGCCCGTGGCATCGCTGTGGTGCCCAGTCCAGAAGTGGCCCGTCTCTGCGGGACCAGCCCCCACACCTAAGGACTGTGCCTTCAACAGCTCACAGAAGGCAGGCCTTCCGTCCGGGGACACCCCCAACCCACACTGTCACTCTGTCTTCAGAAAGGCAACCTCGGTCACCCCCACTCTAGTCTGAAGTTTTCGGGGCCACAGGCAGCCTTATGGGCAAAGAGACTTTTAGTGGACAGTGAGGATGCTTCAGGTTTCCGGGGTCAGTTTTAAGTGTCACGCTAGTCAAATGATTTAAATAAAGTATGTTGTAGAAACTATTCTGTACAGTCAGATTACGGGAGGGCGTTTAACTCAAGGAAGATTTGTTTTAACTAAAAAATATTAAAACAATACCATCCGTGGACCTTGGCCTGAGTCTGTCTGTGGGCTGAGGTCTCGTTCTGACCGTGTTCAGCCCAGAGCAGGACCGTGGGGCAGAGGGGGTGCAGCTGGCGTCCACGTCTGCCCGGGGTGCGGGGCCCCTGCCCGGGAGCCTGTAGTGTCAGGTGACCAGCAGTCTGGAGCAGGTCTCAGAGCGGCAAGGATGACCACCCCACTTTCGTCCTGGGTTCATTTCCTCCGTCAAAGCCCTTGACACGGGCTTTTCAAACATCCACGAAGAATTTCCTGGCAAGGTCCTGCTCTTTCCGTTTTACAGATTAAGTCCCAAACCGGGGAGGGTGATTCGGTGACAGGTGGCAAAATTAGGCTCGCGGTGGGGTTTTCGAGAGAGCAGGCCAGGCAAGCAGAGGAGGCGGCGGGGGGGGGGGGGGGGGGGTGACTCAGGGCCCCTGCACCCGTGGAGCCGGGACCATGCGCGTGAGTGAAGGGTGCACCCGCCAGTCTCCGTTCCGGGCGCCTGCTCTCCGCAGGCTCTAGTCGGCCGTCCTCGGCCCTCGGGAGCCTCCTGATGTCACAGCCTCACCTCTCTCTGCCTCAGCGAAGGGAGACTCAGTGCAGGAGAGAGGGAGGTAAAGGGCACGGGGAGAGGATGTCACCACAGGGTCTCCCAGCGACCTGCCAATCACGGGGTTCTGGTCTCTCTCACCTGGGCCCACCTGGGATCCCGCCAGGTCCAGTCCTGTGACGTGCAAAAGTCGCTCAGCCTCCCCGAGTCCCAGTCTGCCATCTGCGGCGAGCAGTCGGTTGTTTCGTGAGGGTTAAACATGGTGAGGTGGCAGGCGCTGGGCACGTGCTCAGTGTGCCAAGGGGGACTAAGGGGATGGGGAGCTGGCAGGGACCCTGTGCCCCCCCCATGTGGGGTCCCTTTACCCCCGGAGCAGAGCTGTGACCGTGACAGGGCCCCTGGTGACTCAGCCACCAGAAGGAGGCGCTGTTCCCGCCTCAGGGAGGGTTTCAGCTTTGAGCGAAGTTTCCTTTTGTCTGAGTTACACGGGCGCTAAAACAGCGTCTGTGAGTGTGGACGGTCGCCTGATGCTCAGGGACACCCCGAGAGGCTCCTCGTCTGCGCCCCCATAGGTTAGAGCGATTAGCGCTGCTAGACGGCAGCCAGGTGCACAGCGGCGCAGCGTGAGCGAGCGTCGGCTGCTGCCCGGGGGTGTGGTCCTCTCGAGCAGCTGGAAATTTCCCCTCATTGACGACGCCTCAACACAAACCGAAGAGCCGGGTTACTGTCTGATAATGCGCCTGGTTTCTAAAATCCAGGTTTACGTCTAAGCGATTAATAGTTACCTCAGACCCGTCCCCTCGTGCTAATTGCCAGCAGAGGAAGGAGGGAGAAGCTAATTTCCTCTCTCCCTGAACGTGTTAATGGAATGAAGTGGAGATGGAAACATTGTATCAAACACCAGCAACATGTCCTGTCTCCACCTGCCCGGTGGATGTTAAAAAGTATGTAAAGTTATGATGACTGTAGATAATGAATTAAGAATCTATTTTTAAGAAAAATCTCGGCAGCAACACTGTTTTCACAGCGAGACGGTGATACGAGATGCTGACGAAGATAAACTGCAGATGCTGGTTGAAGTTTGAGGCTTCCATTTGGAACCAAGTGACAGTGCGACAAGCCAGAGGCCTTCAACGACTTTTTGGGAGACGACTGTCCTCCGATCTCACTCTGTCCCGGGACGTATCGGCCAGAAGCGGCTTTGGGATCGCAGCCCGAAAATACACAGACGCAGATTCCGAGGCTGACGGAGGGACACAGAGGGACGCGCACCAGGCTGAGCGCCACCTGCTGAGGCCTGTGGACGGCCCCCGGCCGGGGCTTCCCCAGCCTGCCGCCCGGCCTCCGAATGGATTCTCGTGGCCGCTTCGCTCCCCCGGCTGGGCTCGGGCCTTGCTCGCTCTCCCCCTCTCTCCGCGTTTCCTCGCTTTCCCTGCTCCTCCTGGCGTCTAATGTAAGCTTCCTAAGAGTGGGACCTCCATGCCCGTGGCCTGTTGGCAGAATTAAACGAGGGGGTCAGGCGCCCGCTGGGTTGGGGTTAGGGGTCTCCTCTCCTAGTAGGAGAACGGGACTTCTTTTAGTTTTAAAAGTTTTATCTTGTTTCTGAGAGGAGCAGCACAAACATAAACTGGAACAACCTGTCGTTATCATCGATCACGGACAATCTTGTCCGACACATTTGGGTTCGCAGCAGAATATATATTTTTCTGAGTGTCGGGACATTACTTCCTTTTGCCGTATAATCCTTTACACACAATCCAATGATTTCTTTGTCGTTGTCAGAAATACGAATGACGCGACTTCCTTGGATTTGCCGGCACAACAGAAGATGGGGGCGTTTTTTCCCTTCCCTCTTAGGAAATCGCAAGTGTCGACAGATTCTCTCTCAGGAGGTGCGTGGATTGTTTTCACGGTTCCCTAACTTTCATATGTTGGAGGTGGCTTTCCCCAGCCGCCTTGCCGGTTTTTATGCACGAGCTGTGTGTCGGTAGACACTGGCACCTGTATCTGGGGCTGCGATCGCTGGTATCAGGCGCTTCACGAGTGTCCCTGCGAGATGCTCCTCGATACCTTCCGCAGTCCTGCAGGAAGCACACTGGAGACTCCCGTTTCCCAAGCAGCTAAACGTATTACAATAAATTTGCTTTCTCTGTGCCGTGGAATTGGAAACCTATGAGATGTTGAGTAAGAAAACTGATACCACTGCTTATCTGTCCGAGAGCTAGTGGTGTTAGGAAGCCCAGTAATTGAAAAACGGATAGCATTGATATTTGAAGCTTTTTATATAACCTTTGAAGTGTAAGCCTTTTGGGGAATAAATTGCTTTTTGTAACAAGAACAATGTCAGATCCCATATTTAGAAGCCGCGCACTTAATTCATTTTCAGAAGGAGAAACTCATGTTGTCTTGTTGGGGAAAACATTGCAAAACGGATTAAGCTTCACCCCGGAGAGATGATAACCTAATATAAATAACTAGCAGCGGATCTTTATTAGTTACCGAGCAAATATTGCCCAACAGGACAGGCGACCTTCAGTGGTGATGGATCTGGGATAAGTCATCGGCAACATTGTCTTCGGAGAATAACTTTGGGGCATTGGGGGATCTTTAGTCTCTTCTAATTTCAGGGGACTCGGTGAGGCTAATGCGTGGAGAGAGTCCGTTCATCTTGTTTAAGGGTGGGGGTCAGCGCTCACAGCGGGCAGAGCCGTGCCGGCCAGCCGGGGCCGGGCAGGCGGCTCCGTGCTTGGGGAACTGACCAGACTGCGGGACCCAGGCTCAGGCGGGAAACCCACACCTGACAGAGCTCAAGTTCAGGGGCGTCGCCTGAGCTCTGCCCTAATGAATGATTCACTCAGCACGACGCGGGGTAACTGGAGCGCCGCGGGCTCGGCCGTGTGCCGGAGCTCAGACCAGGGGGAGGGTGGGGATGGCAGGCGAACATCGTGTCTGCAGAGGCCTCAGAAGTCCTTCCCTTCGGGGAGGGGGCAGAACTGTGGCAGGGTCAGGTGTGGCCCCCAGACGAGTGGCTCAGGGGAGGAACGGCCGCATCTCTCCACTTTCCTCTCCTCCCCTTCTTGAAGCTTGTTTAAAATGTAGGTTTCCGCATTTCAAGGCTTTGGCGGTGCCTTCACAGTCCCTAGCCTTTCCTTGTTTTCGGTGGCATTGGCAGTTTTGAGGAAGAGACAGGTAGTTTGGGCCACGTGCCTCTCCTGGGATTGATCTCAGCTATTCTCACGATCAGAGCGGGTTACCCCTTCCCGGGGAGGCAAAGTACCACCCACGTCAGGCCAGGTCAGGACGCGCACACTCACCACGACTCAGCACCCTTGGTGTTGCCCCCATCACCTGGCCGAGGCATGTCTGGCGGGTGTCCCCCCGTAAGGCCCCTCTTACCCCCCTTTCATTCTGTGGCCTCCGGGAGGAAGCCAGGCTCTGCCCCATTCCAGCAGTGATGGAATTAATTACTCTCTGCCCCTTGAGGACAGGTGCCTGATGAATTATTTGGAATTTTCGTGCACAGGACACTTGCCTGTTCTCTCCCATTCATACCTGTTCAATCATTTCTTTACGTCCGCACGGGTTCCCGGACATTTACTACACACTTTGCACTATAATCCAACACCTCTTTATTTAGTTTCCTGTTCAAGTTGTTCCAGCTCTTTCTCTTGTCTCCTCTGTCCCTTTGACATCCCCCCCCCACACACACTATGCATTTTTTCAAAGCACTTTATACTTTTTGTCACCACCAGAGACTCCACACTCATCCTGTCCCAGCCGTTTCTCCAAGGAGCCCTGGTTCCTTTCCTGGGAGAGAACCTTGGGAACTAGGGCCCGGGTGCCAGGTGAGTCATTCTGCTTTAATGGAAGGAAACTAGAAGCAGACACGTGGGTGCAGGTGGCTGGCGGTGGCCGTCAGCCCTGAGAGCAGGTGCGCGGTTCTGCTGAAGTGGCTCAGGAGCTGGCGGGCAGGCTGGTCGGTGTCTTTGTGACTTTTCGCTTTCACAGGCTGCTCTGAGGACCGACTGAATGAAAGCCTGTGTGGTGCTTACAGCAGGGGCTGGCGCACAGCTCGTGCTTGACAAGCGCCAGCTTACTTACCTGCTGGGTCCCGGCCCCATCCCTGCCCTGCGTGTTCTGCTCGCGGCTGGGTGGGGGTCAGCAAATTCCAACACCCGATTCTCGCCAGCTGGCGTCTGGTCCAGATCTGCCCACATGAGGCCCTGGCTGGGAATCAAAAGCCAGGCGGCTGAGAGGGCTTCCTGGCCGGGGACACCTGTGGGCAGGTGCTGGCAGTGGCCGTGGCCAGCAGGGGTGGCAGCAATCCAGGGTCCCGGTGAGGGCACAGCAGCAGCTTTTCTCTGACGGGGTTGGAACTTGCCCGTCTCCTGGGGACAAAGGGCCGAATCAGGCGGCGTCCGCGGCAGCCGGGCCTGCGGAGACCGGGCAGGCGGCAGCCTCCCTGCCGCCTCTTGTCCCTCTTTCCCTTACAGGCATTTTAATCCTGGCAAACAACCTCGTGTGTTGAGTCCCTCCTCTCGCAAGTGGCTGGGGAAGTGTTTGTCGAAAAAATTTTAAATCTATAAATTTTCCTCCAAGTACCGCTTTAAATTCATCCAATGATTTTTGATATGCTGTATTTTTTATCATTCCCTTGACCGTATTTTCTAATTTCCCTTTATATTTATGTTTAGTCCTATTTAGGTGTTCTAGAGAGAAACAGAACCAATAGGGAATAATAGTCTATTATTAAGTCCATAGTTTTCACTAAACTGGGAAATTTTCACCCACTATTTCTTAGATTTCCTTTGCCGTCTCTCTCTGGGACTCCAATTGCATGTGTGTTAGACCCCTGGGAAGTCTCCTTCGGGTCCTTGACACCCTCTCTCCCTTCCCCTCTTTCTGTTACTCAGGTTGCATTATTGCATCAACCCGTTTTTAATACACTGAAACTCTTCCCTGCTCTCTAGTCATATTCAGTCAATTTTCATTTCAGTTACTGTAGTTTTTAGTTCTATGGTTATTTTAATAATTTCTCTTTCTCTGCTGTGTCTCCCCACTTTTATCCATTCGTTATGACCATCTTTCCTATGAGATTTTGAACTTATTTGTAATATCTGATTTAAATTGTCTTCTACTCCTTCAAACATTTAGGCCACCTGTGAGCTGATTTTTAATGACTGCTTTTTCCCTTAAGACGGTGGTCACATTTTTATGTCTTTTTCTTGTCTACTGATTTTTGGTTGTGTATTTGAGAGGGCGGGTGTTACGTTGCAGAGACTGCATTTTATTATATTCCTGTGAAGAGTGTTATAGCACTCAACCAACCTGCCCAGACTCAAACTCCAAACCTGTCTTAAAATCGCCCCTCCTAACTCCGATTTTCCTGAAGTTTCCCCTCTGCATATACAAATCAGCCGAGGATTTGGGCAGAATTTATATTTGTCACTTTAAGTCCAATAGTTGTCTTCTGAATTCCCTGTTAGCTGTAATGAGCTGATTAATTTTAAATTCTCTTAGGATATCAATTGGGATTTATGGAATTCATTAATTCAAGTTGGAAAAATAGCTAAGTGATTTCACTGAGTCATCTTAAGTGATCTTGCTGAGTCACCCAAGTAATTTTGCTGAGTCAGGTAGACAGGATTTTGTGGAGCCATCCTAAAGTGATTTTGCCAAGTCATCTAGAGATGCACTTAAGGAGAGAATTAACAGTCGCTCAGGCCGGAGGTGATACACTGGAAAAATTCCAAGAGAAGTTGTTTTCCCAGTAAAGTATAATACAGAGGTTCTCCCCCACTCCCCCCACTGTTCATTAAATAATAGAAATTATATCTGGAGCAAAAATGGAAGGAATTATTAAAAACCAGATTCACATGGGAACCACTATTAAGGTAACATGTGACCTAACAGGTCTCCTGGTTCTGGGGAAGAGCTGTGACTAAGTTTACTCAAGGAATCTGGCTCCTCTTGGGGCATCGGTTTTGTCTAGTCCCCCCTTTTTTTGAGCCCCCCAGCCCCATGGTTTCCCACTGGAGGAAGTCTCACTGTATGAGGCTGGCAATTAAATAATGTGATTAGTCTAAACTCTCAGAATGCTTGGCCAAAGTTCCCAGGTAGAGAAACTATCACCTTTGCCGCGACCTAATCCCTAATTCTGAAATGAATAGATATTCAAGGCATTAATTAGAGAGATGCTACCTTGTAGCAGAAGGAGACTGAACTCAGGCAGACCCGCAGAGCTTTGGTTTTCTCATCTGCAAGAAAGGGCTGAACATTTTATCTCCCTGGGTATTTCTGTGTGACGAGCTCCAATGGGGCAGCTGCTGTGAACAGGGTGGAGTGGAGGACGCCCCCGGGGCCGGGAGGCCCCAGCCCCAGCAGAAGGTGGATGACTGGGCGCCGCTGGGACCCGTCGGCACAGGGCGGGGCCAGCACACGTGACCCTAAGAGACAGAAATGTCCAAAGTACGGGAGCTCACGAGCCTCTCATAACACGATTTTCCGTTGATTTATATGATCTTTTATGTGGGAGAAGTTTGTATTTTCTTTAATCTAGGCACTGCCCATTCTTATTAGTACGATTCCGGGGGATGTGTGGCTTCGACTGTAACTAAGAAGTGAGTGTTCTTCCCTGTTCCCACGGTTCCTGCTCATATGTTAACTTTCGTGTCACCAGTGGGGGGCCCAGTCAATGGCTAGGAGTCCTCCTTGGGGATGTTCTGTAAGGACACCGTGAGTCTGCCTTTCTCTGTATCTCCTGTTCCCTATCTCACTGCGCTGACTAAAAGGGAATTTTGAATAACGGTGGGGATGGCAGGGTCTATTTTGCTCGGATTTTAATGGAAAACGGTGCGAGTGTGGGTTCAGTAGGACTTTTGCTTTGCATTTCTGATAGGCCTGCATTGTTTTTTACGGAATTAAAATGTCTGGGGTTGGTGCCCAGGAAATGTACTTTGAGGGTGTCTTTCAGTGACGCTAATACCGGCCGGTTTGGGAGCCCACCAGGGCATAGGGGCGACGGACATAAATTCACTTGGAAGAACAGATACAAACAAGGCTGCCTCAGTACCCTGGGGGCCACCTAATTATGAAAAGACTAAACACCGTTCTAAGGGGCCTCCTCCGTCGAGCTCTCAACAAGACCACCAACCGTGTGGACGCGTTTCCCCTTCTGAAAAGGAGACTTCAGTTCACCTTCAGGAGGGGACTCACTTTACTGTTTCTTTAAGACCAGCGTTTCCATTTTTTTTTTTTTTTTTAAAAAAAGAGGTTGATGTTGCAGGAAAGGTCAGGGTGATTATTTAGTGGAAAAATTGTATTTGCTGGGACTTTATTGGTTCTCTCTCCGAAGCCCGACTTGTTTATGACATAAGTCATTTTCGGGCAGTTGATAGAAGTTATTTCTCTTTCATGACACCTTTTCCTCCGTGTAAAATTGTGCCATAAATGATATTGACGGTGTCACGGTGCTACTGTATTTTTGTATGTTGTAAAACTTTGCTACTTTGCGGTCAGACTAAAGTGTGACTGTCAGCTTCTCTGCAGCAGGTTTTGAAGAGTGTGTTTCAAGGAGTAATATATGGAGTAGAAAGTCCATAGAAAGTAGGGCAACCTGAGCCTTTACTTTTATGATTCCTCCTAGATGCAGAATTAGTTTGGGGTTGCAGGCGTTGCTGTGGACGGTACACACCCAGGGTCATTGCTGGTTTGTCCTCGAGCTCTCCGGCCCCTGTTCTGGTTCACGGGTGTCCAGGTTCTGTCCCCCGCACTGGGCCTGTGGCGTGAGGTCTGAGCTGATGAGTTTCTCCATCTGCCTGGACAGTCAGATTTTACTACCCCGGGCAGACAGGGGCTGACAGGGGCTACTACCCTGCCAACTTCTGAGTCAAGGGGGAGAAATGGCTCCGAGTCCCCAGGGACTCTCCCCATCAGTGGCTTCAGCTGGGGTCCACTGGGCTCTCCCGGCTTCCCTCCAAGGTCGAGCGCACCTCAGGGTGGCCGTCCCTGCCCATCAGAGGGGCCTCCCGTGCGGCCGAGGGGCCTCTCGGACTCAGCCGTCATCCATTTATAACATGAGTATCTCCTTTTGCTAAATATGATCTTGTGCTGGTTCCTGCATTTTCCCCGATTACTGGTCTAAGGTAAACACACAACAGCACAATGAAGCACAGTCGTGACAAGGGACCATCGCAGGCGGTCTTCTGTTCATGCCGGAGTTGGTAGTTTCCCTGGGATGTCACACAACTGTCATCCATCCATCCATCCATCCATCCATCCATCCATCCATCCATCCATCCATCCATTCTGCTTGGCTCTCCCTCCCAACACCAGTCGCCTTGGGGGGCTCCCCGTGTGCGTGACCCTGAGCGCTGGATGCCGTCTCCGCCCTGTCCCCTCATTTGACGTCTGGCTTCCCTCATCCCAAGTGCTGCAAAAAGTTGACATTCTGCCCAAATGCTGCGCCCATGTTCATTCTAATTCTTCAATTCCTACATCTTAGTTCAACCTAAGTGGTGAACTCAGCTTTTAAAATAAAACAGTATTTCCCATTCTAGGAGAAGATTTTGTAAAACAAAATATCCAGGCGTTTTTAAATAAGAAAAATAAATGAGTTACTTAGAGTTCCTGCAGGCCATTGTTTGTCAGTCATTTAAATGAAGGTTAGTAGTAAATTTAATATGTGGCAATAAATAAGCTCTGTCTTTTGAAATGTCGTCAGGGGTTTAATTCTGTATCGTTCAGGGTGCAGGACACATGCGTGTAGAAATGCCAGGAGGACCACTGGCCGGCGGTTGCCCACAGTCCCTGACTCAGAGCCAGGAGGTCAGGTGGCAGCGTTTGGAGCGGAAGCAATGGGATCGCCTGGGACTCAGCACAGCCACTGAGAGCGAGGCCTCCGGGCCTGGAGAGTGGTGATGTTTGGCTTCCACTCTGCAGGGGTCCTGTGCATGTTCATGTGTGTGTGCATGTGTATCCATACATGTACATTCATGCGCACACATTTTCTCACAGGCATGCATGTACTCACATGTTCACGTGTGAGTTTATGCACATCTGTTCACAAGTGTGCTTGTGCATCTGTGTGATCACGTGTAGGTGTGCTCATGTGTTTGTGCATGTGTGTGGGCATGTTCATGTACGCACATGCATATGTGTTTGTGTTCATGTGCGTGTGTGTGTTCATGTGTGCATGCGTGTGCCCAGGGACTCCAGGGCAGGAATGTTTTTCTGTCCTTTCAGTCAGCCTTCCCAAGGCCACTCGGCACCACGTCAGCCTGAGCGGAGCCCTGTGTGTCCCAAGGGAGGCAGACGGAAGGAGGCTGGGTCCCCAGGACAGAAGGAAGGGGGCAGACCTGGAGGACAGGAGAGAGAGGAAGACACAGAGAGACAGGGAGGGCACAGGGACAGATGGAGACAGACAGAGAGACAGAGCATGGGCCCCTCTGTGCTGCAGGCTCACTCACTAGAGGCCTGGGCGAGGGAGAGGAGATGGGACTTTCACGAACAGCGCAGTGCGTTGGTTCTAGAGCCTGCTGGGCCCCCGCGGAGGCGGGCTCCGCTCCGCTCTCGCGCTGTTTTGTTTCCCTTCCCGATCTTGTCATTCCGGTGCCCTCGACAGCGCGGCCGCCAGCCTGGCACTCCGGGGCCAGCCAGCAGCACGGCGCGAGCTCCTAATGGCTTCTTTTCATTCCAGCCTCCCTGAGAGACCCAGTGGCAGATTGTAGACTCAATTACTCTCGTGTCAGGTGATTACCCGAGGTCTTAATGTGATCTTCCATTCACACATACCATATTTCAATTACGGCACCAGAAACAAGCTGTGTATTCAAATCGCCAATCACCTTATCACTGCTGAGCAATGTCAACTGTAAGGAATGCCAGCTGAAGGCAATTACACATGTGTCGAGAACCGATTATGATGACTCTCTGTGGTATTTGTGATGAGCTGGGGAACGTTCTGAAAATTTAATTTAATGACAATATGCTTGCTGTACAATCCATAATACCTCCTGAATCCAGCATGGGGCTATTAAAACTGATAGGAGCATATTATCGCCGCGCAGAGAGGCTGGGCCGGGCTGCGCACTCGATGCCTCTACGGGGAACGTAGGTAATTTCTCCCCATATTTCTAACGGCTGAGGCAGACAGCTCCCAGCTCCAGCTGCACGCGGAAGGTGGTCCCCCCTCTCCCGAGCTAAGTTAAGGTGGTTTCTGTGCCGCCGCAGCTTCGGGAGCCAAGGGGACTCTGCCCTCCTCGCGTGGCCCAGGAAACCCTCTCCCTGGCACAGGCGAGCAAGCGAGGGGGTCCCGGATTGCCACTCTTGCACTGATGCCAGGGTCTCCTGGGTGCCCCGTCCTTCCCTGTCTAGAGGCGTCTGCAATCCCTACGCCACACCATGACAATTGCGCAGAACAATGGCCCTGTGAAGGGACCCCAGCTCTGGGTGCCCGCAGGATAATTTCCATAGCCCATAGCCAAGGCCCAGCAAAGGACGTCCACAGAAGAAGGACCTGCCTTCCCTCTGGCTCCTCACCAGCTGGGCTGGGGCTCCCTCCCTGACTAGGCGAAGCCATTCAGACGTACGAAGCCAGGCCCAGAGGACGTGGGCGGAGGCCAGGGAGCGTGGGGGGTGAGGACAGGGGGCCCAGGACAGGACAGGTGAGCAGAGGCAGGGCGGACATGGGGAGGGATGTGGGACTTGCTTCCCGAGGCCACCAGTGTGACGGGAGCGGGGTGTGCAGGTGAGCTGGGGACACCCCGCTATGTCTTTGAAGACACGCGTGACGTGGGTGTGGTGCCTTCAGAGTTGTCACAGAGAAAGCCCTGCTGGGGGTATTTCAATGTCCTGCAGGTTTTCCTCCCCATCTGACCCAAGTCCACACTTCGCTCCATCTCCTGAGTGGCGAGGGCCTAGTTCATTCAGGAGCAACGCAGCGGGTCCGCCTCACCCTGCTCATTAATGGAAGTGGGACACGGGCTTTACCTGGGGCCGAAGGCTTTTTGAGTTTATTAATTGAAGAACAGGCCTGCTATGTGGAATCACCGGCTCAGTTCTTCAGATCCATCACCGATCGGCTGCCTCCTGCACGCCCCCCACTGGGGATCGAGCCCACAACCCGGGCCTGTGCCCTGACCGGGAATCGAACTGGGACCTCCTGGGACATAGGCCGCTGCTCAACCACTGAGCCACGCTGGCCGGGATGGAGCATATTTTTAAATACTGTGTGTTTCTTAAATGGAATCTATGTCTTTGGAGTGTTGTGGTGTTTAATTCTTTAATGACCTCGTTATGACAACCAACAACCTCCAGGCCCCTTCCCGCTTCGGTTTCTCTCTGCCGTGGTCTTACCATCCGACGTGGCAAACACTTCCCTTGTTTGTTTAATCGCTTGTCTCCCTCCACTGGAACAGAAGCAGCGTGGAGACGGTGTGTTCGTCGGGTGTTTTTTACGCAAACATCCAGTACATGTTTGCAGAATGAGCCATAAACCCTTCAGCATCAGTACCTGCTGTTTACATCACGTGATCTTTGCACTTCGGCTTCTGTACGATGAGAACTTGGTCTGCTGACTTTTCAATGGGTAAATAGCCCCCCAAATGATTCTGACTGTAGTTCTATTTAAACAGATACACGATGGTTTTAACACCTGGTGGGCTAAGAGTAAGTGAAAGCATTTCTAGTTGGTGCTGGGTTTATCCATAGAACTGAAGACAGAACGGGCGGGAGGCCCTGCCGGCCATGAATGCCGGGCCTCTGACCGACAGTCGGGATCCCGAGGCAGGGAGGCTTCTGTGGGGACGATTTCACAGCGATGAAACCTGGGGAGGGGTGTTTTGCTTTTAGAAATTTTGTTACACAGACACTGGATAGATCAGAGCTGGCTGCGAGCGAACAGATTGCTGACGGCGATTTGCTTAGAGTTTATGTAACAGGCGAGATAATTAGTGTAAACATAGGTGGTTAGGAAACAGGTCCTGCAGCCACAGGCTTGCTCCTGAAACCCCATCGGCGTTTCGCTTTGGTAGCAGCCAGAGGCCCTGCTGCACCCAGCAGGGAGGTCAGGTGCTGCTGAACTGCCCGCTGTGCCCGGGGCACCCTGGGCGTCAGCCGTGCCCAGGCCGAGGCACCTCGAGGCAGGCGGGCAGGCCTCATTATCGGGGGAGAAAGCCCCTGGGAGAAACCCAGCCAACGAAGCGGCTTTTAGGGAAATTGGAACCCGTCTTCTAGTCTTTAAAATAGTTTTTCGCATAATCACCATTTTTTATAATTTTTTTTCTGTGAGCTGCTTTTTCTGATCCGTTGCCCGGTTCCCCTCGGCTCCTGCTTGTCTTATCACTGTGTGATCTCTACCCAGGGAGGGCGGCGGCGACCTGTCACATTTGTCATGTCTGTGCCGTCCCCACGTGTGTGACCCTCTCCAAGGGACCTTGCTCGCCAGGCCGAGGACGCTGCAGGGGACGCTGAGTCAGGACGTCTCCCCTGTGGTCCCGAACGCGTGACCAACGGGAGCCCAACGAGCCTCTGGGGGATCGTGAAAGTTGACATCAGGGCCACCGAGTCGTCTTCCATAAGGGGGCCGAGGGGGGCATTCCGCCTGCCTCCCACAGCCGCCTGGCGCAGCCCGCGTGCCAGCCCCTCGCTGTGCCGCTGCTGGTCACGGGGACCCGCAGGCCCAGGGCTGCGGGATCCGCCAGCCAAACGAAACCTCAGGACACCAAGGTCACCCTGACTCGTGGGCGAATGAACACACCCTGGGAACACCCTCGGGGGCTGCTCCATGGGGCACATGGAAAGAGGGTCTTTTATTAACCTGCGAGCCGGTGAACGTTGCCCCTGCACGCGGACCCAAAACTAACTAGAGCTTTTACAACGTATTTCAGCAATTTTCCTGCGACTACTTTAACGTGGAAATCAAAAGGCCACACAAATTCAGGAAAATTAATTTCCTAGGCACCATGCTTCCTTTTTTAAATTTTCCTCCGACGTCTGCAGGTGAAGGAATAGTCCGTTGTTTATATAAAGGTGTCAGAGAAGCTGCTCCCTTCTGCGTCGGTTGGGTTTCGACCTTTCGCGGTTTTTGAAGCTGCGTCGTAAGCGTCACGGCACCTCCACTCGGCACACACGGAATTTCCCTAAGCGTGAGAGGTAAAGCCGGCTCTGCGTGCTGTGGCTTAGCTTTGACCTTTTAGAATAAAATACGTAACGCGGGTTAACTATAGGGCGGGGCGCGGCCGCTGGGTCGGCTGGCGTGAGCCTCATAACCGCGCGTGGAGAGAACCGGCGTCTGCCCTCCAAGGTGGTGGTTTCCAAACCCGAGCCGGGGGTGAGGCCGGCCTTCCCAGCAGCCGCTTTTCTTCGCTTGGAGAAAATGCTATCTGATTACAAATTATGTACCTATTCTCACTTCTTTTGCCCAAGGCGGCAGTTAATTTTTGCCATAGGTCATAGAGGATAGAGCCCCGAAGATCCGGGAGCTTCTTAATTGCTCTGCCTACGAGAGCTGTCGCCGCGTCTCGCAGGAGTTATTGCACCTCGCAGATAATGCCCTTTCCCTGCGAGCCACGGGATGGATGCTTCCTGCGCCGCCGTATTAATTAGACTTCAAGGATGTTAGAAAAATTATAGCTTGGGCTCCAGTTCAAAAAATTTAGGCAATATTATAGGAGGAATCTTGCCAGGACGTACAAGGAAATGAATTAACCTTGAGGCTTTCTTTTTTCGGTTTTGTTTTGTGTGTTTTTTTTTGTTTGTTTCGGAGAGAAAAGGGGGGGGGATGAGCCCCAACCTCGCCCGCTCCTGGTCCCCTCGCAGCAATAGACACGTTTTGATAGGGTCCCAGGTTAAGTCGGCCAATTCTGACGCTGTGAAAAGGGAGCGCGTGGGCAGGACCTGCGGAAATCGGGGAGACGTTAGGAATGTCCTGCCCGGGCCGTATATCAGGCGCGCGGCGAGGAGGGACGGGAGGAAGGCGGCAGAGAGGGCAAAAGGCAAAGTGGTTCGTGTCCATTTAAGAAAAAATCAATAATGGCATAAAATTGATTTAGTGCTTGTCATAAAACATAAGTAAGTGCTGGAAAATGGAGAAAATTGAGTCTCAATTTAATCTGCACAAAAGCCGCACCGTCCCGAGGAGGCGGCCGGGCGGGGGCCCGCAGCCCAGAGACCGACACTTAATTGTCATATTAAAGACTCTTCTCCGCAGCCGTCGGGGGGAGGGCCCATTAATCATGTGGATAAGGGGCATTGAAATCAAATCTCAATTAAAATCTGTTCAATAATGCCTCTGATATGTTTCTCGAGCATTAATTTTCCCCCATCGATCCCGCGGCCCATAAATCAGCGAGGCTGTGGCCCGTGTGATGGTTTGCGGAGGGCGATTACGGCTTTATGAAGTTAATGCGGCGCGTCCGTTTCATTCAGGCTGAAGTTTTATGTCTGTTGTTTGTTTCCAATATTTTCTTCAGCTAAAAATTATCTGGGCAATAAAACGGAAACCCAAGTGCATCCCCCCCCCCAAGTCTCTATATTTAGCAATCAGGTTCCAGGTTGCCTTTCCCCAAATTTAGCCCCGGGAAGCGACGCTTTGAACCCGGGAAAGCTGCGCGCCTAGGGGTTCAGAGGGACATCGTGGAGACCCCCAAACACGGCTTCCCCGCCTCTGCTTGGAGCGTCCTCGGGGGCCTCCGAAGGCTTCACGCCTGAGCCGGAAGCTGCGCTGACTTCCCTCGCCGGGCTCGGGCAGGGACGCTGCCTGTGGTGAAATGAACGTGAATCTGCGCCTGGAAACCAACGACCCAGGGGTCTCGTTGTCACCCCGACATTCACGGAGGGGGCGGGGCTCCTCATAAGAGGGGGCTGCTTCCTGGTGCCCCGTGACCTTGGCGTTAACACTGGTCAGACCTGCAAGTCGCTGAGGAAGGCGGTGGGAAAGCGCGGGTTCCCCAGACGCCGGCTGCGCCGCTCGGCGGAGGGCGAGGGAGAACCTCAGGCCTCAGCCCCACCTGGCCCTGTAACGACAGCGAACTGCTCCCCGACGGTGTCTGGCCGCAGAGTCAGGGGTACGGCCCGTGAGCCCCACGTGGCACCGGCTCTGGGGACACGTGTTGGAACCGGCTCCTGCGATTCCCGCGGCTTTAGAAGGCGGTCTTCTTGAAGACGGTCGAAAAGGCAGCTGGGGCCCTGGCCGGGGTGGTTCAGTTGGTTAGAGCATCACCCCGAGAGGCCCGCGTCACGGGTTTGATCCCAGGTCAGGCGCTTACAAGACTCAACCAAGGGATGTGTAAATAGGGGGGACACGGATAGACGTTTCTCTCTCTAAAACCCATCAGTCAGTGTAAAAGGTGGGTTTGAATGTCCCCCTTTCTGCTTGAGGAAGTTGTGTGTCTACATTTTATACCACACTGGGTGTGAATTTAAGACTCTGTCATAAGCATTCACTTATTTATCAATCATTTATTTTAATCACTATGACTCAGGGGCGTTTATTCTCTGGGCTGTAGTCCAACGTTGTTTCAGTCATTTTCTTGCCCCACCGTTACCACCTTGGCCCTGGGACCCCTTCCAGTTGGCTCCTGGGTCCCCTGACGAGCCCCTGCCGCGGGCTTTTGTTTTCGTGTTTTCGAGCAGGTCCCCGCTTCCCAGCAAGACGCTCAGGCGCCTGTCTCCTGCCCAGTTCTAGGGCCCGTTTTCCAAGGGTCTCTGGTCGCTTTGCCTGAATAATTGCACCAGAATCCAGGATCTGGGCCCCAGGCGTGCTCCTCGCTTCTCGACCCTCCCAGCCGACGGACAAGGGAATATGTGTTTACTAAGCTCTGTATATGTGAGTGTCCATAGCTATTTCTCTAGGTACCTAGGTGTGTCACAGACACGAATTCCATACACAACACACACACATGCACACACACGTGCATACACATACACACAAATACACACACACACATACACATACTGTACACATACATGTACATATACACGAGTTCTCCCTTGACGTCCCCAGCTCGAGCCCCCACCACAGGGACCGTCCCAGGCTCCCCGTGCTAGTGCGTCACCTCCCATGGACCAGTGGGGACCTGGCCCCAGCTGCCGCCCCGGACACAGCTGCAGCCTCCGTCTGGTTCCCTGAGGTGCATCCTCAGCTAACTTTCAAACCGCTTATTTTGCCTGACAGGACTAATCTCACTCGCCTCTCTTTGGAAATGGCATCCAGGCCTGAGCCTGACCGCGCTGTCCCCTGTCTCAGGACATGCGGCACCTGCTCAGCTCTTCCGAGGACTGACCTCCCTCCCGACCCAGCTCCTCACAGCACGCAGGGGGCCTCCCAGCGAGGACGGGACGGCTTCACTCCAGCTCCAAGGACCCAAATGCAACCTCTGTTTTGTATTTAACCATTTACCAAACACCTCAGTGCCATTAGCCATTTCCATACCTTATCTGGTCGCTGTCCTGCACCCCACACGCCTCGGGGTGCTCTGCACAGGGTCTGCTGGATGAGCAGGGAGCTGCGAGCTCAGGGGGGGCATCTGTGAGAAGCCTGGGGACCGAGTCCCCTGATGGTGATGTTCACGCGGAGTCAGGAAGGGTCAGCAACTGCTCAGAGTGATCTTCGGAGCAGGCCGGGCTGGGGCAGACCCAGGAGTGTCCCCAGGAATGGGCAAGTCAGCGGCCAGAGCCCAGGACAGACAGGACCAAGGCTGCCTGGGGACCTGGGACCTTGTCGTCAGTAAAGGACAGAGGCTCGGGCAGGGTGGCCGTCCTGCTGTGTGGACTGGAGAGAACAGGAGTGGGGAGGGACACGGTGAGAAGTGTGGGAGCCAGAGGGAGACCACGGGGCGGGGCTGCATGGGGATGGGCCCGAAGGAAAGGGTACCCTCAGGGTCTGTCCGGGGCACAGTGGGCAGGACTCAGTGAGGGTTTGCATGAGGACAGGGTCAGGGAGGGACCTCTGATCTTGGAACTGGATGGCGGAGGTGACTTATACCAAAGCGGGCAAAGAGATGGAGAAGGAAGGGGGACCCTCAGATGTGGGGTTTGGTGGTGCTCAGTGTGGCCTGCTCATGGACGTGGGGAATGGTGGCCAGGCCTGAGCACACGTGGATCTGAGGCTCAGCGTGGGCTCTGGAGGCCAGAAGCAAGGTGACAAGGTCAGATGGGGGTTCTCGAACATGATACGGGGGGGCCTGGGGCTAAGACGCGGCTCCGGCATCCCACAGCATGTGGACTCCTGGCTCCCTAAAACATACAGGGCAATAGGAATTAGGGATGGATGTCAACGTTTAGGCCAGTGCTGCGTGGTTCTCGCTTCTCTGGCCTTACGCAAACAGCCCTGATGGGGGCAGTTTCCCCCCGAGCACAGGTCCCGAGACCAGCCCGCTGGGCACCATGACACTGACCAGGGAGGGACACAGCCTGAGGCCCACACTCCATGCTCCCTCACTAGCCCCTCCCTCCCCGGCACTTGCTGCCATGAAACCAATCACGGTGGAATCACCCGATGTGTATGTGACTCGCAAATATAGTCCCGGAGCACGGTTCTAAATTAGTAGTAGCTAAGTCCCCACTGGGGGGGGCTTAGAATAAAGGGCTCCCCGACCGGCCCCCCTTCAGCCCGGCATCACCCCAGATGGCAGAGGGGCCCTTCAGAGGAGCTGCCGTGAACGGCACACATTTGGAGCCCCGCCAGGAAGGTCGGGGACCCGTTCATTCTCCCTTCTCCTTCCCGCGATGAGATAATGATGTTGTCACCAGGGCGTTTTCATGCCAACAAATCGCGGCGTCTCGCGGGCCCGGCTGGAGGGCCGTGTTTTTCTCTCCTTTCTTTTCCCCTCGGAGCCTGTTCAGGCTGGAACTCCGGGGTCTGAATCAGATGCTGACGGGCTCTTTCAGAGCCTCCCCGTGACAGCGCGAGCTTGAAAGGAGCGTGTTTGAAAGCTCAGGCTTCTGCTCTCCTGCAAAACGCTCGGGTCCCCCGAGAAGGCCAATTATACACCATCGTGCAGGTGAACTCGCTCCCCATTCAGGGAGCGGAGTCGGTGTCACTCACGCTGGGCTGATCCTGGGTAAGTGGAGACGGAGCTTTTCATTGCTCATTAGCATGACACAGCCCCTGGGCTCCAGGATGCAGGAGGCCGGCAGGCAGAGCCACTCGGCTCCTACATGTGAACAAGACCCTGGCCAGGCCTCTCCCCTCGCAAAGGGCCTTCTCCGCCTCCCTGGTGATTTCCGCTGACCTCTTGGCCGGAAATGACATTGGCCCGGGGTTTCTGCTCCCAGACACTGACTGACATCAGCTGTGGAATTCCAGCCTTGAGCTCTCTGTGCCAAAATCAGGCCTCGGTGACCTCCACCCACGTCACCCAAATGCCCAACAGCACCAGGAAACCGTGGTCTGAGGAAGGAGCCCCAGGCAGAACCTGGGAGGAAACCAGCAAAGTGATAGACGGCTCAGGGTCGTACCCGTTTCTCTAACTTCCTTCCAAAAACACACAGTGAGAAGCAAACCAGACAGAACAACACCATCCATCTCGAAGGTAATTCATGTCCAAGATTTTGGGAGTTCTGTGGTCACCCACCAGGACCCTAACCCTGGCTGGAGATTCATGAACTGTCCCTTAGAAAGGAGATCGGCTGACCTTGAGACTGACCTTGAGAAGAGCTCCCTGTGCCCTCCGACTGTGCCGAGAATGCCATCGCCGGTGTCCATGGTTTAGTAAATTCTTAACTAGACCAAGCTCCCAATCAATGCATTTCGCTTCCACGGGGTGTGGCTGCTTCCTACTTATCTGCTGTAAATGAACAGGCGAAGCCGAGAGGTGTTTCCAGTGAAAAATGGAGATGTTTATGTCTGAAACTCTAAATTTCACATCATAAAAATACCCACAAGCAACAATACGCTAATTAGATGGAAAGTGACAAATCAACAACAAAAAAATCTGACACCTACCCACTATGCGATAGATTTATTTTTGAGTTTAGGTAATTTAAAAATATAATTGTTACCTTCATAGTTGATTCTAAGACGCGCCCCCTCTGAGACCAGCAGGGTGAGATCTGGCTGCCGCCGTCCCGTCGGCGGGAGAGTCCTCTGGTCCTGGCTGTGCCCACAAACACCAGATGCTTCCGTCTGCTGAGGTCCGTTAATTAAATAAATTTAGAAACGTGCTCCCCTTGCGGTAACATCGGCCTGTCCAGTAGAGATTTTGGCTGGCGGGTCCCCAGCCCCAGTCCCGGCCCCCTGAGGAGGGGCCGAGAAGCCCGTTCACTTCCTCCAGCTCCCCCATCGGGCCCATTGCGTCTTCCCAGCGAGCAGAGGAGCCAAGGTTCGACCCTGACCACAGACTTGTGGCCACCCACACAGGGAGGCACGTCTCCCACGGCCCGTGGCGTCTCCTCGGTGTCTCCTGCTGTGTCTCGGCCAGGCTGCCCTCCAGCCTGCAGGTCTGCGGGACACCGCGTCAGGGTGGGATCCCGGGTAGAAGACGGGTCTGTGGATTTCGGAGAGTGGTGGCTGCAGGGTCAGCAGCTCCCGCTCTCTGAGGCTCGAGTCAAGGGCAGAGGCCGTCGTGCCCCAGCCGAGGACACGGTGAGGTGCGGTGGCCGGGAGGCCGCGGAGGAGCTGAGGCTGAGAGCCGGGGACGTGCGCTGTCCCAGTTTAGGGGGACACTGCTGGTGCCATCACCAGGTGGGTTAGTCTCAGGCAGTGAGGATGGGGGAGCAGGGGACTGGGTCCCTCAACGTGGACCCCGCTAAAACTGTGACCTCGCTTTGTTGTGACAGGTTGGTGAGGGCCGAGAGGCCTGAGGCCTCACAGAGCTCAGAGCACAGACATTCAGGGCTGCCTGCGGGGCCGAACCCGCCCCATCCGGGCCAAACCTGCCCCAACCGGGCCAAACCCGCCCCAACTGGGCCGAACCCGCCCCAACCGGGCCAAACCTGCCCCAACCGGGCCAAACCCGCCCCAACTGGGCCGAACCCGCCCCAACCGGGCCAAACCTGCCCCAACCGGGCCAAACCCGCCCCAACTGGGCCGAACCCGCCCCATCCGGGCCAAACCTGCCCCAACTGGGCCAAACCCGCCCCAACCGGGCCAAACCTGCCCCAACCGGGCCGAACCCGCCCCATCCGGGCCAAACCTGCCCCAACCGGGCCGAACCCGCCCCAACCGGGCCGTTCCCTGAATAAGCCGGAGGGAGGCGGTCAAACGCGAGCCCACAGCGAGGCCAGCGCCCCTCTCAGCGCCACGGACTCATTCTGTGGGCTGGAAAACAGCCTCTGAACATCAAGGGTTGAGATGAAAAAGGCTTCTTTGCAGAAGCAGGAAACCAATATCAAGACTGACAGAGAAACCGATGGAGGGGCCACTGAAGAGGCCCAGGGAGAACGTTCTGGAAAGACACAGACGTTCTGCGGTGCGCGGGGCCTAGTGGGAGCCGTGAGCAGCTCTCCCGTGTTGGACACCACGTTGCAGACTCACCTGCCAGTGAACGCACGATCCGTCCTTAGAGGCTTCATCTCAACGCGTTTCGTCTTTAAGCGCAAACCAGGGCATGAAACCCACCAGACGGGCAAACGGCCGACCGCATCGGTGGGTCCCGGCTGTAAAATGAGGCAGCAGAACCCGCTCCTGCCAGGGCAGCCACTGAAAAGCCACCGTTATTAGACACCAAGCCCCCCCCGGGTCCCTCGCACATGGTGACGACGGGACGCGGACACCCCTCCCCTGGTGTCTAGGTGTGAACACGTCCAGCCCGGAGCAGCACCCACGCCCCCACCCCCCCGTCAGCCGTCACGAAGGTCCAGAAACTCGTAGTATTTGTGGATCGTGTGTGATGCTGAGAAAAGAAGTCCCGAGTGAGCCGGGGGACTGTTTGTGGACACGGTTGGAGAGCCCGTGAGGGAAATCCGCTCCTAGGTTATTTCCTGTGAGCACCCGTGTTCTGAGGAGACTGTTCCCACGTGAAGGGCCTGGTCCCGCCGTCTTCAGCAGGGCAGGGGACTTTCATTCCCTTCGTTGTTCATTGTCTTCCCTGGAGCGTTGCAGAGCACGGCCGATGATCTCGGGCATCCGGTACAGCCCCCCGAAACCACCTGCCCTCACTCCCACTTGACACTCTTCCTGGTACGTTGAGTTAAGCTGACCTGTGAACGGGGGCGACGGTGTCTCTCCTTGGGCGACAGTAAGCTTCAGACCACGTGTGCTCCTAGGAGTCACGTGGCTAATGGCTCCCGAGTCTTTTATTAAAAATACTTATCATGTGAGTGTGTGTGAGTCTGTGTGTGCATGTGTGTGAGAATGTGTGCGTGTGTGTATGTATGTGCGTGTGTATGTGTATGTGTGTGTGAGTGTGTGTATGTGTGTGTGTGTTCACTTCAAGAGAGAAGGAAAATGAGAGAATGAATTTCGGTTGCTACCAAAAGAGACAAAAAGCAGTTTTATGTTTTTTATTTGTTTAAATGACTTAGATTTTGCAGAAGGGATTAAAAGTGGCTTCCTGATGAAAAACACGTTGGCTCACTCTTATTTTAAAAGTCAATGTGGACCCACAGTGAAAGTTGGGTGCATTTAAAAACAGAAGTTCTGTGCATTAAGATTCCTGTGTATTTCCAACCCTGTGGAAATGCGTGGTTGGGGGGTCGATGCTGAGCTGGGGCCCTCGGAGGGGGCTGTTCTTCTGCCTCGGTGGTCTCCCCAGGGCTCCCACGCGGGGTCAGGAAACGCGCCAGGTCAGGGTGGGACTCGCACGCGGGGTCTGGCTCCCCCTGCGGGGAGATGCGCCTATGGGCAGCTCAGAGCGCTGCTCGCGGTGGCTGGTCCCCTGAGCTCCCACCGGCGGCTCCGTCACGCGGGGGCGCCTTCCTCGGGGGCTCCGGGGCTGAATTTGCAGGCGCCGTTTGCTTTTCTCACAAGTACAGAGTGTGCCCCACAGCCTGCCCGGGGCATCTCGCTACTAAATCCACAGGACAGTCCTGACCGGCTCCCATGATCGGTGACACGAGTGATTTTCCGCGGCCGACAGGTTTCGTACTGAGTATGGTAACGGTTGCTAGGCCTCCATCCCGGCTGGAGCGTGATCTCAATCTGCTCGCGACCCGCCGCAGAGCCGGCCCCTCGCACCCATCTGCGGGGAGGCTGCCTGTGGCCTGGCGAAGGCCGGAGGTGACACCACCCAGTCTCTCTCCCCCGGCCCCAGGAGGAGCCCCTGTGACCGCCCCCTCCCCACGGCCACAGCCACGGCCACGGCCACAGAAACACCCAAATGCCTGGGAGGAAGCCAAGGGTGGAGAAGGGAGACCCAGGTGCTGCGTGTGCGTCGCTGGCGGGGGAGGTGTGTGTGCGCAAGCTTCCTGCAGGACGAGTTCAGCTGGGGAGCGGTCATGCCAGTCCCGAAGCGATGTTCACTGTCCCCGTGAATTTCAAATTTTCTTTGGTTGTTAATCTCACCTGAGGAGATTTTTCCATTGATTTATAGGATGGAAAGGAGGGAGGGAAGGAAAGAGAGAGAGAGAAACATCGATGCGAGGGAGACGCGATCGGTTGGCCTCCCGCATGCACCTGACCAGGGCTGGGTGGAACCTTCCCCTGCCAGGCCGAGGCTCTAACCACTGATCCTCACCGGCCAGGGCCAGACACGCTTAACCAGGGAAACTGTCTTTGTGTTGGATGAGCAGCTACCTCTGAATAGCTTCTTGAGCTTTCCCTGCATTTAAAACAAATTAACATGCTTTCGGGACGTAAAAAGCAGGAAGAAATGCCTCGCATCTGAGAGACGGACGGGTGATGGGAGCGGGCAGACTGCCCGATGCCACATGCTCGATGCTGAAACGCCCGCGGCGGTGGGGAGGGGACCAAGCCGGTGTCTCCACCTCCTCCCTTCATTCCTACTCGATTCTGGGACTTTTTGATCCTATGAGAATGGGTTTCTCTGTGTAAACAAAGAAAGTAAAGACCAAAGTGATCCCTGATGCATCTAGAAACGTTTCCCCCAGTAAGACTGGGGCAAATGGTGCTGTGCTCAGAAAGTGGAAATAAATTTCAGGACCACGGTCCTCAATTTCTCGCAAAGGAATCTGAGGTATGTCTACGTGTATATTGAGAATTTTCAGCATTTAGAATGTGTTGAAAATTTCAACTTCCTGTCAGTGCAATAACATAGTTTTTAAGAAATAAAGGGAGCCTAAGTCATAGTTCGTGAACGGAGCCTTCAGTTGACCTTGAGTGCCCTTGAGTGAGGTGCTCGCACGCACACCGGCGAGGTCAGGCCCCATCTCCATGCGCATCCCTCTCGTCTCCGAGAGGAAGGCCGTGTTATTACAGCCGCCCTGAGTCACTCGGGAAGCACTCAGGGGACGAGAGGGATGAAGAGAGATTCTCCCTTTCAGGTGATGTCGATCCCTGCTGGCCAGGTACCAAGAACACGTTAATTGTTTCCCTTAATACCAAACCTTTATGCTTTAAATACAGTCTCTCAGAAACCTAGGAAACAGATGCGCAGCCATATAACACACGGAAGAGCCCCAAGGATGTGACGAGGCGAGTCTGCGGGAATCCCAGGGGTGCCAGTCCTGCATAATCGGCCCTTTCTGCACATCTGTGCCTGAGGGTCTGACCCCTGTCTGGCTCCCACACATTCATTTTTCTCCTATTTGTAAGTAGCACAGGACAAGCAGTGCTTCAGGTTGTTCCTTCCTGATTTAATTTGGCTGTAATTTCTACACATGCACACACAGGCACACACAGATGTGCACATACATGCACACACAGTGCACACATGCATATATACATGCATGCACTGTGCACACACATGCACACACATGCACATACAGATGTGCACACGCATGCACACACAGACATGCACATGCACACACAGTGAGCACACAGGTGCACGCACAGGCTCACACAGGCACACACAGGCTCACATGATGCACATACATGCACACACAGATGTGCACACGTGCACACAGTGTGCACACAGTTTCACACACACAGTGCACACACAGGTGCACATAGGCACACACAGCCGTGCACACACACAGTTCTTGGTGCAATATTAGAAAGATGTAAAGTGACATTAAAGCACAGAGAATTCATATTATGCGTGTACAAGTGAATCATGAGAGAGAAGGTGCAGGAATCATTTTCTTATTTTCAGAAAAAAATTGGCTCTTGGATGACATTAGAACCAGTTTTTAAGAGTTGATGAGTAGCAAAGCCATGAGCAGCGGGTCCATCACGGTCTCTGAAACGTGTGTGAAGAAAGTAGCATCTCTGCCCACCCAGCTGCTGCCCCTGGTCCCCGCACAGCGGGCGTCTCTGTGCCTGAAAGTCGAGTGGCCAGCTTTGCGACGTCACCGATTCTCCCATCATTCGAATGCCTCCGACTCAGTGAGGCTCATCCGCTCGGCGCCCCGGTCCTGGCGGACTCACGGCCTGTGTGAGGCGCGTGGACCCCGCGCTGTCCCCGTGAGATATGGCTCAATCACCGGCCAAAGTTTCCGTGTCAGTTTTGATATATCCGATCATCGCCGTCGGTTGTTTGCGATGTCCAATGTTCTGTGAAGAGGGGCTTTTCATATTCTTTATTGTTTTTTACTGACAAAATGTTGCCGGGACCTCTGCCGTTTTGTGAAATGAAACAACAGTAGGAACAATAGATAATTGAACCCCGGCACACCTGCGCGGCGCCCCATCCTGCGGCCGCTCTCGGCGGCCCTAATGCGTTCCTGCTCATTGATCCGTCATAAGCCGGCTGGGTGATTGAGCGCAGCCCCTCGCCGAGCGCGCAGCTCACCGGGGCCCCTGCCCACGTGGCCCCCGCGTGACACCTGGGCCGCGCGGCCATCCGTAATCATGTTTCACTGCCTCTCAGGCCGGGCCTGACAGGCGGAGGATAGAAACGGTGGCCCCGAAACGTGTAGCGGCTGCGACGCGTCTGCTTCTCCTGCGGAGCTGACGCACGCGCGTTAATCCTGCGGCGCCTGCTTCCTCCCGCCCCATTCCTTCCTTCCTCCTGTTTTGTCTGTCTTCCGTTTCACGTGGCGACACCACCACACAGGGCTTCGGACGCCAGTCAGCAAATTCTGTCGCTCCTGCAGCCGGCCCTGGCCACCCCGTCCCCAGGGACACGCACACAGGTCAGCACAGGTGAGCACAGAGGCAGACACACACCTACACACAAACCACAAACCGCAGACACACTCGCAGATACAGACGTGCAGACACACACGTACAGACACACACAGACACATGCGCAGATACACATTGACACGTGCACACAGGCACACACGCACACGCAGACACATGGACATATACACAGAGACACACACGGATATGCACACGAGGCCATGCATGTGCTCCTATGGCAGGGGTGTGGTTGCTGATACTATGTATCTGTGCACACATTGTATCCATAGCTGTGCATTCACCGTCTCACACACACGCACACACACACACGAGTCTATCGTCTGAGCTTTGTGGTCAAGGACACAGATCATAACTGTGGCAATTATTTCAGACTTAGAGCCACTTCAATAAAATGACCACGATCGATGGCTGAGTGAAATCCACGGAGCGGCGTCCTTGGAGTTTGTCTGTCAGTTAACAGGTGCGAATTGGCGCTTGCGGCCTCGGCTCCGCTGGGGAGCCCTCTCCTCATTAGACGACTTTCCTCACTTCATCAGATCACATTTCCCGAGCTCCTCACCTCGGCGAGCTCATTGGGACACGAGCGCTCTTCCTTCTAAATGGATTATGTGCCAGTGTATCCCACAGGCTGCTAATAGGAGCACATGCGATTCCTCAAAAGCGAGAAAAATATTCTCGGAGGGTCCAACCGACGTTTCACGGGGGGGAATAAGCGGGAACAAAGAGGAACGGGTTATGAGCAGGTGGTCTCCGCGCCTGGGCGGGGAGGGCGGCTGATCGCGTGGGGACGAGCTCGTCCCGGGGTAACCTCACCCCCACGCCGCAGCCTGGAGGCGGAGCCCTTGTCCACGAGGAAGAGGCGGAAGCTGGAGAGGTGAGAGCTGTGCCCGGGAAGGGACCTGGAACGTGAACCGGGCCCGAGGGAGCCCAAAGCCCACCTGCGCCTTCTCGGTCCCACGAGAGGCTCCCGCTTTCTCCCGGACCGTGTGGGAGCCTCCGCCTGGTTTCCCCCTCAGACAGTGAGGTAGGTCGGCCCCCGGGGTCACACTTCATGGGCGTTGAGGCCACGGTGCTGGTGTCATTTCAAGGCCTCGCGGCATCGTGGGGCCGTGTCGGGCAAAAAATACCCTTGATCTTTCATATCCGCTGTCACGGTCACCAGACCTCACTACGAGGCTCACGAACAGCGCTGACGCCTGTGACGGTTCTCCCCTCGGGCGCGAGCCGGTGGGAGAGGGAAGCTGGGCTGGGGCCCTGCAGCGGGGGGGCTTCCGGGGCTCAGGTGCGAGAGCCGCTCGCGGTCACGGACACTCAGACAAGGGCGTAGGGACGCCAACCTCACGAAGTGACTTTTCCTGGGGATGCGCGAGAAACGTGTAAGAGTTTTATCTTACGTGACCCGCTCATCAGTCTCAGTTCCACGACCATAGCTAAGCACGTCTGCGGGAGGCTGTGGGGAGGGGTCTCCCCAGACCGTCAGCCGTGGGGAGCTCAGTGTCCTCCTTCGCTCTGTGAGGATACTTTCTGCTGACAACGGCTTTGCAGCCACAACCCATAAGGAGCTCCTTTAACTTAATTTTATCAGAGAATCACATAGAGTGACCTTGGGGTATGTGCGACCAAGGGCAGGCCGTGGGCTTTGATCCGCGAGGGGATGTCTGGTGCGGCCTCTGGGATGGTCAGAATTGAGCTGGCGTGTGACGGAAGGCCACCCCAAGAGGCGATGCCCAGGTGTGCCAGGTGTGCCAGGAACGGAAGGGGACGGGACCCTGGGCAGCGTGGCAGGGACGGAGCTGGGCGGGTGGCAGGGCCTCTGCGGGGAGGGTCAGCTCCTGGCAAAGGCGACGCCCGTCCTGGCGGATGAGGCCCCTGTTTGCCCTCTGGGCAGAGACCAGCGGCGTGGGGACGTGCAGGGCGCAGACACTGCTGAGCTGGCTTGTGGGGCGAGAGGAGAAACTGGGCCCCTGGAACACCTCAGGCAGCTGCACCGATCCCGTCGAATCGAGTATTTTCTTAGGCTTGGTTTATTTTTGTTGGACCAACACCGTGTAGCTGGCACTAAACACACAGCGAATTAGAGGAAACCTACTTTCAGGGCGCTTACTCCCGGAAGGTGAGGCGCTGGGGGGATAAACAGTCCCGCAGGAAGTGTTCACTGCGCCGCCCGCAGTAGCTCGAGCTTCTAATTAGACCCTTTAAACACACAGTCAATGCAGCCGGGATGCAAAATGTACTGAAGTTAATGTCACAATTAGAGCATTGGCATCTGCATTTACCGGCGGTGTTGTGCTTAAATTTGTAATCTTAACTTCTCCTTAACCGGTTTTTCTGTTTAATTTCTTCTCCATCTTTTGAAGTAAGAGAAAGACACAGACAGCGCTCAACACGTTTGCATTTAAACAGGCCGTGTGGGCTGGGAGCCGGCACCTCAGTGACGCCAGGCCGAGGCGGGAGACGGAGCTGGAGCCGCTTCCGCGGGCCCCTGCCCTCAGCGGGGGCGGACGGGCCGCTCTGTCGCCTGGAAACTGCTGAGGGAAACCGGGGACACAGTCAGTGTATAAAAAGCTTGGGTTTGACAGAAAAGGACAGGAGGGAAAACATCGGAGTGAAAATAGCGAGACCATCGCTCCTCGATCGCCGTAGAAAGTTGGGGGAATTGCTGAGCTGCTGTGGAGACCGGCCGCTGGATAAGTCCAAGGCCTCTGCGCCCATCTCCACCTCGTGTCATTAGTGTCGACAACCGGACGTGAGGAAGGGCCGGTGGACTCGGGGAGACTGGCGGCCGGCGGCCCTTCCTTCCTGGGTGCCTGAGACCCGCAGCCAGAGACACCAGGTGCTGGCAGAGTGGACGCCCAGGGTGGCCGGGCACCAGCCACACCCTGAGGTCGCGGAGACGGGGAAAGAGGGCGAGAGCCCCGCCCTGATTCTCAGGCGGCCCCTGCGGGTTTGGCCCCTGAGGGAGTGGCTGTTACAGCAGCTGTGCCAGGCGCCACCGCCCTGGGGGACACCTAGAGCCCCGGGCCACAGCCTCTGTCCCCAACCCCAGACTTAGGGACATGATGGGGCTGGAAGGAGAGGGAGGTGGGGAGGTGGGGAAACGGAGGCATCGGGTGGTTTGGACGTTCGCTGAGCTGGGTGTGACAGCTCTCAGGCCCCAGCCCCGGGATCTGTAACCCCTCCCCTGTCCTCAGGTACGGCTCCAAGGCCGGAGCAGGGGCACGGGGTGTGTCACCCGCTGGGCCCAGTCGCGGGAGCACCGGCCCAGGTCCCTGCTGCACGAGCCCTTCCCGGCTGGTTCCCCACAGCACCTTGTCACCCACAAGGTGCCCGCTCTGTGCTTTTCGGGAGACCTGCAGGCCTCCGGGCACCAGTGGAGAGGGGACGGCGGGCCTCGGGGGCGGGGTTCAGGTTGACTCTGTGGCTCCTTAGCCGCGTGGCCGTGGACAAGGTCAGGCTCTGGGCCCTCCGGCCCCTCTCCTGTGCCCGGTCCCCGTGAAGAGGCTGCGTTCAAGGAGCAGCGTGAGCTCCGGCCTGCTGGTGGTCTAGGCGCTTGTAGCCTCAGGTGGAACTTACAGAGCTGATGCTTTTCCCTGGACGTTATTTTCAATGAAGAAGATGCCCGAGTGGCCAAAGGCTGGCTCTGGTGGGCGTGGGGCCCCGGGATGGACGCATGCAGGCGGCTGGGTGGTCACCAGTGACCTCTACCCCGGAGGCGGCTCTGACCTCGGAAGGGCTGACGGGAAGGGGGGCGGCCAGGGAGGCTTTTTGGGAGGGCCTGGCCTCAGGTCAAAGCCCCGGCCCCTGCTTAGTGCAAAGAGGCGATGGGTTCAGGACCTGTGTTTTGTGTGATTTGGGAATCGACCTGGTAGTATTTAGTGGAAGGTGTTTTAAAAAGTACTCATGCAGGTTTTTGGGTTTTTTTAATGCTCACCTGAGGACATTTTTTCCATAGATTTTCAGAGAGAGTGGAAGGGAGAGAGAAACATCGATGTGAGAGAGGCACGTGGACCGGCTGCCTCCCGCAGGCGCCCCAACAGGAGCTGGGATTGAACCCGCAACCCAGGTGCATGCTCTTCACCAGGAATTGAACCCGAGACCCTTTAGTGTGGGGCTGACGCTCCAACCACTGAGCCACACCGGCCAGGGCTGTGCTCATGTGGCTGTGAGTGGATCGGCCACAGATATTGGTGCGAATTTCCTTTCTTTTCCCATCAGCTCCACACAGATTATGAGACGCTGAGGTTCCCCGAAGTCTCGGCCGTCACCGGAAGGCCCATCCGGCCAAAGCGCCGGTGCACCTGCTCGACTTCCTGCGTCGGGCGTCTGCTGTCACGTAAGCGTCGGCCTCGGTTTCCGGGCTCCCTGTTTCTGGAAGTTTCTGGGGCAGGGTTGCCATAGGAAAATATCAAGGTCTGATTTATTCATTTCCTCCCGGGATCCTCGGTGGGCACTTAATGTGAAATAATGCGACCAGCGTGGGAAGACACCTTGCCTGGCGAGGCGGATCCCGGGGAAATTGCCCGTGGTATTGGGAACGCGCAGGTCGTTGACTACCCCGATTTAATCTGGGCAGCCCGGGACATTTCTAATAATTAATACTGTAATAACACTTAATGGTCTGCACTCACGCGATCTGAAAATCTGGCTAATGGTGCAGTTTTTAGCGATTGCACAAACAGCAAGTTTTAAATGTGTCCAGCGTTGCGTTTTCAGCATTTGGAGCCGTGCGGACGACCCCGCCGAGGGGCTGCCACTGACCCCGATTCCGCGCCCGGACGTGGGGAGGGGGCGATGGGCTGGGTGCGGGGAGGGGGTCCCGCTGGGGCCGGGCGGAAGGCAGGAGGACTTGGGAGCCGAGCCGCTTCCTCCAAAGGGGAGGGACATTTAAAAGCTGGGACGACCGTCACTAGAGCGGGAGCGAGAAATTGGAAAAAAGGAAGAAGATTGTAAAAGCCGTTTTACAGACGTCAGTGGGGAGGAATTAATATTTCGGAAGGTGTGTGGTGCCCAGTGGACAGCGATGCGCTTGCCAACCTTTGTCTGCCAGTCTCGCTGTTCCGAGGGCACCACACGCCTTCCGAAAGGCCCCCCAGACACGGGCTCAGGCCTTTCCTGGGGACCCCCTTTCTGGACCCCAAGGCCGTGACGTCATGTTGCGTCAAGGACTGTGGAATTGCTTTCGTTTTTTCTCTTTTTTTTAATGGAGATGACGTTAACCTGTACAGCATCCTTTATTTCCCAAAGAACAGAAAGTGGTAAAACTGAACGTTAAAAACTGTGTTTGCAGTGACACCGTAGCTGTTGGCTGGGCAGTAATTCCGTTTGCTCCCTTGTGCGTGGACCTGCGTGGAGTCCGCTGGGGTCGTGGGGCTGGGAGGCGCCTGGAGACACAGGCGAAGCCTGAGGAGTGGCTGAGCAAAGAGGGGAGACGAGGGCCAGGGGGTCCAGGTGGACTCAGGCCTGCCGGGTGGAGGGGCTCTGACCTCTGCCGGAAGCTCTGTCCGTCCATCGGAAGTCCTGGTGCCTCCCGCTCTGTCCCCCGGCCGGCACCCTCGCTTGGGAGTTGCTCTGTTTACACAAAACGACTAATTTTCAGCTCCTGGGGTTCCCTTCTGTTACAAGGTTAAGCACTCACCTGGTCCCTCCGCTGCTGTGGCCCCCCTGCCCTGCTGGGTGCACCTGAGCAGGCCCAGGGGGCTTCCTGCCAGCGGAGCCCGGGGGGGCGGGGGGCTGGCCAGGAGGCGCCAAGGGCGCCGGGCGTCTCCCGCCAAACCCAAGGCTGCAGCGGATGGGTCACGAAGCATGAGAGGGGCTCTGCGTGGGCGGGTTTTAGTTTTAAATGGAAACTCTAGTCAATGTCAAATGAACCTGGAAAAGGTCGACCTGGGAACTGAGCGACTGGGGTGCTCTGTGGACCCCTGTTCCAACACCAACAGGTTTCCTAGAAATTCATGCGTCTGCATTCGCAGCTTTCTCTGCTTCAGCCAAAATTTTCCTGCTGAAAGAGGGGAAACGGGCCCTTTCCGCCCAATCGGGTCGCTGTCATATCCGCTGTGTCATCAACAGCTGCACTGATACCCCCGAAGGTGCCAGCTCGGGTTCTCCAGTGTGGGGGGGACGGGGTGCCCCGGGGGATAACCGGGGAAGACGGGTCCCCACCTTCATCTCCTAGGAAGCCGGCTTCTGGCTGCAGCACAAGCCCGTGAGCTGCTTCCTATGGATGTGGCTCCTGAGCCTCAATCTGCAGACCCAAGAGTCAGGATCCGTAACAGGTTTGCAAGGGGCTGGAGTGTCCCTGTGGGACCTCGCAGCTCGGTGTCCGTCGTTGCAGAGAACCGAGGACGTGGGGAGCGGCTGAGGTGCTGGGCCACCTGACCCACCGGCAGACGCTCTGGCGTGGAGCAGACGCGAGGCTGAGACTCCCCGTAACTGTGCCAGGAAAGCGGATCGTTGTGTAAAGTAGGTCCTGGCGTCCGGGTCACGAAAAATAAAAACAAAACCAAAGCAGAAACACACGACCCTGGAAGGAGAGAATGTGTTTCTAGGTTGAAAGCACATAGGATACATTTATACCTTTTCAAAATATCATGGGTCTCCTTTTTGTTTTGCTCCTAAAAATACAAATACAAAATTTGAAATGATTGTCCCTGTTTTAAATCTCAGACGTAGCCCATTTAAAATAACAAGCTAGTACGCTTTGACAAGACACAATACTTTTATACCCCAGAGAACTGACAGACAGCGTAATGCGTTTCTGTTACAATAAGCATTACAATAGATAATATAAATTTAAATTTAAAATTTGCAAATACAGATTTTAATCATTTAAATATCAGTGTTTTATAAAATTTCTTGCATTAAGAAGCAGGCCGGGCTCTGCTAGCATTTCTGTAATTTGTTGACACGGTTTAAATTCCTCCCTGGAAAGCAGGCTGGTGCGTGTTCAGACGTCCACGCGAACCGAGGCTGTCACGCCCACCACACTCGCACGTTCGCATCGCTGTACAAAAACCTTAGTTCTTGCAGCCCCCCTGCCTGAGGGGCATTGATTCCAGGCTTTATTAGAACAGGGGGTGCAGTGCCCAGCAGGTGTAGGACCTGAGCTCCGGTCGCAGAGGAGTCACCTGCTCAGAAACGGCGTGGCCGGGACGGACGGGTTCCTTTCATTTTTATTTTTTTCATTTTCTAAAAAATTATTTTTACATCTGACCTTTTCCAAACATGCAATTGAGACCCCGTGCGCCCAAGGAAGCTGGGCTCGTCAGCACTAAGATATAAATGGGAAATAAGAATCCAAACAGCAAGTAAAGCCGATGTGGTTTCTAAAAGGAAACAGTATTTCTAGAGGATACAAGCCTGGCGCCCAGGGAGACGCAGCCCGTTGGTTTCTCAGGGGCTGACGTTTCCATTGTATCTCAGGGTTAGGATACAAAGTTGCGAACGCTTGGGGAAGTTAGTGTATCAGGGAGAGACCCGGCCTGCAGTCCTCAGGCACAAACCAAAGAGGCACAAGAAGCCTCCGGCTTTCGCGTTCGGCTCCACGCAGAATGCCGGCCCCGTGGGCGTTTATGCTTCAAGAGCACCTAGGGGTCTCTGAGGAAGGTCCGTCTCGGCTGGATTACCCTGCCCACGGCAGCTGCGTCCGCGGCGAGAGTGTTACCTCCGAGGGACTGACACGCGGAGCCGGGGCTTCGGGAAATAACATCTCTTAAGAGGGCTCCAGTTCACATCAAGCCCCTTTTCTATTGTTTTCAGATTCCTTTCAAGGTTAGATCAGAAAATTAGTAATTATAGTTAAAACTAATAACAGGAAAGTGTCAGATTCTGTGGAGGAGACTCTTCCAAGTGGATAATTTCAGGGCTCCTTTGTACCAGAGATTAAACAACAGTGCTCCCCCCGCCGTTTATCTGCTAAAAATAATGTCCTGGGAACAATGAGAGGTTCGTAATATAAATATAACGAACAGAAACGCAGGAGAGGGGAGTGAACCGGGGGAGCTGTCGGTCGATGTTGACTGATCCTTTGGACCATGGACCTGCTTTTTCTGTCGGCCTTGATATTTTTATTCCATAGTCTTTCCAGATGGGCTCTCGTCTCTTGTTTATACATATAAAAAAGCAAACACAGTCATCTTTACAGAATCAAATACATCCTAATAAGGTTTTTGTGCCTGTTCAGCCTGAGATGCACGGAAACGTATTTTGGGGCCAGGACTCGGCTGGGAAAGGCAGGGACGCGTGACTTGTGTTCTCTTTGAGTTAAATCCCAGCTTCCGTAGCTGCTCCGTGATTGTGGGCCCGTCAGTTCCACCTGCTGGGTTTGCTTCGACCTACAGCCTGCAATGGGCAGGGTCCCCTTTGGGTGAGCAGGGGCGCACCGGCCTGGGCAACACCGCAGGTGAGTTCGGTTGGTTGCACTGACGATACCTGGGGGCGGCCACCTGCTCTGAAGCCTTAGTGCCCAGCAGCCTGGTGGCCGTGTCTTCCTGGGATGAGCACTGTCCACGCCCCCGCCTCTGGCCTGGGGGAGGGGCGCTGAGGTGCTGTGCTCGGTCAGTGACCATGGTGAGGAGCCACAGGCCGTCTCTCCAGCCCGGCGGTCAGCGGCATTCAGCGACGTCCTCTGCCCTGTGCCCGGTATCAGGGAGGGAGGGCACGCTGGGTGCAGGCGTCCCCGACACCAACGAAAACAAGCTCATCTGCCTAAACCCAGGGGTCGAGGGGCCTGGCAGTGACTCCGGGTCCTGCTTCCCTTGTATGTGAGAGAGAAAAGCTGTAAGTGGCCCCAGAGAGGACGGGATGGGCAGGAAAGACCCCCCCGGGCTCGCGCTTCACCCGCAGAGGCACTTGGCCTGTGAAAGGCACTTCCGTCCGTGGCTCTAAAGCAGCCCTGGGCTCAGAGGTGCCTGGTCCAGCCCCCTGTTCACCCAGCTCCTTTCGCTGATGGGGAAACTGAGGCCCAGGCCAGGGTCCTGCCGCCGTTTAGCCTCAGGGCGGGCGGAGAGCGGCCTCCAAGTTCCTCGACTTAGAAAAGGGTCCGGGAACGAGGACAGCAAGTTTCCATTCGCCCACACGCGGGACCGTGTGCACCCGGGAACCCGACTCCCTCGGACGTCTCGTAACCCATCACCCTGCTGTGTCCGGGCCGTCAGGACAGCGTGGTCGCCTGTCTCACCTGGGGGTTTGGGGAGCCCCCCCTTTGCCCTGACATCCCAGCTGGGCTGGTCCTTAGGCAGGTCCGGCCACCCTGTGTGCAGGTGGGACGGTTTCTGTTTACACGCGTGTGTCACGCGACACTTGGTGGCACAACCCCCCGAGATAAACTCCCGAGGCCCTCGCCTGCTGTGACACAGGCAGGAAGGGCTGGCAGTGACCCCGATGTCCGGGGCCCAGGGCGGGAGCCGGGGGCAACGGCGTCGGTCCAGGGCAGACGCCGCCTCCAGGCTGCCCGCTGCTTGATTTTACACCATTTAAGATCTTCGACTGCAGCCAACCTTCCCTTCGACCCGGCAGCTTTCAAAGGCGCCCCCCCCCCGCCCCGTCCAGAGGCTTCCTGGGGACCCTCACACGTCAAATTCGTCGTCTCCGTGACGATCTCGGGGGGCCTCGGCACACCTGACGGCCCGACCCTGAACGCCGAGGCCTCCGCCGCGGGTCCGGGCATTTTCCATTATCCGCGCCTCCCTGCCAGCGGGGCGCAGCGGCGAGGGCCACGGGACTGGCCACGTGCACAGGCCCGTCCTCCGCGTCCCCTCGCCCTCGCTCCCGCCTCTCCGCGTGGCCACCGTGCTCACGAGCTGAAAACACCTTCTGTGGGCAGAGACGCGCACTTATTAATATGACGGAGGGGTTGGCGAGAGATTTCCCCCAGCTCGGGCTGACAGGCGGCCGGCACCTTGCCATTTGTCATTGTACACCAGATCTGTCACCGCGAGAAACGATTTCAATACAGAATTTCTGCATGAAATTACCTCGCCGCAGAGCCCGCCGGGCCGCCTGTGTGCCCCGCTCGGCATCTCCGCGTCGCGTCTGCTCCTTCCTGTCTCCTCTCCTTTTTTTAATTTTGGCTGTGAAAGGTACTTAATGTACCAAAAACAATTTGTGGAGACATTATTTTACCCACTGCAAGCGCGTACGCCTTGCTGAGGTCCCCCGATCTAACTGTTGCTAATACATTTTCATGCTGTGCTCTTACGGCTTCATTTTACAGTTGAGGAGATCACCCACTCCATGCTGTGCGGGAAATGGGACCCTCGTCACCGGGTCCGCCGAGTGCCGTTAGCGCCGACGAGCGGCGCAGGGCTGGGCGCCGGGCCCCTCCTCCCGTTCGACTTCTGTGCAAACTTGGCTCCTGGGATCCTCGCTCGCGGCCTCCGGGAGCGAAGCGCAGCCCGAGGGCGGCAGAGCCGGTGTCTCAGAAAGGGCAGGACGCCCGGGGTCGGCGGCAGACAGGTGGGCTTTGCGGGGGGCTGGGGGGGGACCTCCAGACAGGAAGCCACCGGGGGCCGGGGTCCCAATCTCGCCACCACGCTCCGCTCTGCAGAGAAGCCAGTGGTGATTTCTGGGGCTCACGGATGACCCCAAATTGTCTTGCACCCGCTGGGTTTCTCGTGGGAGCCCCTGTCTGTGGAGCCAGCTGGGGGCCGCTGCTGTGGAGCTGCGTTCCGGACGGCGGGGACGGCGGGGCGGCCTCCAGCCCCGGTTTTCCACCCCGTCAGGTTTTCACTGAGCTATGGATTTGTTGTCATCGGCTCCTGATGATCCGGCCGACACCCCTGTCAGAAAATAAATTTTCCGCTCCCCACTTGGTTGGCTCCGTTCACAGGGTGTCCGTCCGTCACAAACGCCACTCTCCAGCCCGCTGACGCGTGGGTCCGGACGCCGGCCCTCCTCGGGCTCCTCTCGAACCCCCGCGGTCCTCACCCGGCCGCTCAGAGGGAGGCTCTGCTTGAGCAGCTAATTCCGTTAGATCCCCGTCTGCGCCGGCGAGACCGCGGAGCGCCAGGTGTTTACGTAAACGAGCACCCGAGGCCTGGTGAAGGGACGGCGCCCGCGCAGGTCTCACTTCTCAGGCACCGGGTGTAAGTCTGCCCGATGCCTTTGCCTCACCTGCAGTAGCCGAGTCCTCGCGCAGTTAGGGCAAAAGAGCCCGCGGAGGCCGAGGGGCGAGGCCCCGTTCGGCACCGAGGAGCCGCCGGCGACCCGAGGCCCCTCTCCCTGCTGGGTTTGCACAGTGGTCCCAGGGCCTCAACTGTGGTCGCCGCCTGCAGGGGAGACGCGGGGAAAAGCGGTCAGCTGTCATCTCGCTAACGCTGAGTCCGATAGGAGGTGCTGGGCGCGAGCTGGGCCAGGCGCTGGACGGAGGCAGGAACGTGAGGGTGGGTCACGGATAACTCAGGCCAGCCCCGGGCAGCCCAGGCTGAGGGCAGAGGCCCAGGTGGGCAAAACCAACAAACACGCCCGGCTCAGCGGTTGAGGGTCGAGCTGGGATCCAGGAGCTCAGGGTTCGATTCCCGGTCGGGGCACAGGCCCGGGGTGCGGGCTCCTCGATCCCCAGCAGGGGGCATGTGGGAGGCGGCCGATCAGTGACTCTCATCATTGATGTTTCTCTCTCTCCTCCTCTCTCTGAAATCAATAAAGACATATTTAAAAAAAAAACACCCCAAAGCCCACAAGCGCTGCGTCTGTGGAGCACTGACCCGGCACCTGCATTTGTGGACCTGTCATCACACCGTCCCGGCCCCTCAACATCCCTACAGGGCGAGGGCTGGGGTTGTCGCGTTACATGGACGCGTGTAAGGGAGCGAATGGCGCCCGGCCGCCGACCTGTGTCCCAGAACCTCAGCGCGGGGCCTGATCGGGAAACGGGATCGTTGCAGGGGTCCTAAGTGAAAGCGAGGTCGCCCTGGGGCGGAGAGGCCCTCCTTCAATGAGCGGCGTCTTCAAAAGAGGAGACGGCCCAAAGGGACGCCTGAGGGGAGACCACGAGGGGAAGGACACAGGTGGGGTGAAGCCTCACAGCCGAGGTGCGGGGGCTTCTGGGACGGGGGGCCGGGGAGGCGGGAAGGACCCCGCCTGGGCCTTCGGAGGGAGACCCTGCGGACACCCTGCTCATGGACGTCTGGCCTCAGAGCTGTGAGGGGATAAGTTCCCGTTGCTCTAAGACACCCGTCGGGGGTGCTTCTTGGTTACGACAGTCACAGGACGTAGCAAAAGGGGGGGAGTGCAGGTCCTTGGGGAGAGTCGCGGTGGGCCGGTGGGTGGACCGTGTTCACGCCTGCCCCCCAGACTTTCAGTGTCGCTGCGTTAAACCCGGAGCCACACGGAGGACAGCGCTGAGGACGCGGCGATGCTGATGTCACCGACGCTCTGCGGCCTTCGTGACATTTCAGAAGGTTCGACATGCCTGGCGCTGGACCATTCTCCCCAGAGTCACCCACGGAAGGGCCGCTGGACGCCAGGTACCGGGGGCGGGTGGCGAAAGCAGGCAGGTCAGAGGCCCTGCGACCAAGGCTGATGGCAGCCCCCGGTGGCTGTTCCAAGGCTTGTCAAACATCGTCACACCCACGGCCTCCTGGAGACAGCCCCTGGGCTCTGACCCAGCAGGTCGGGGGTTGGGCGGAGGGTCTGAATTTCTGCGTCTTCCTGGTGACGCGTCTTCGCCACAAGCCACATCCAGTCGGCAAGATTTTAGGTGCTGCTGTTCTAAAAATATGTGGTCTGTTCAAAACGGTCTGGGTCGGGACACCCGAGGTGTCAGCTTTACAAACGGTCAGTAAGTTAAAAACGAGGCGGGAGGGAAACGGACGGTCCCGCGGCCTGGGGGCTCCTCCCTGCTCTCGGCGGCTTTGTCTCCAGAGCCGCCTTACAAGCGCCAGCGCTGCAGAAACTGTCCTCTGCGGGGGTCCCACGAGGGCAGTCGTCACCCTCGCGGATTCATTGCTTTCGTCCTGTAATTCAGTTTCTCACGAACACAGACCCTGTACCGGCCTGGGCATGATTCTGAAGATCATGTGATATATAGAATTGACGAAGTCCTTATATTACGGACAAATAACCAAAAAAATTATTTTTGAAGCGCAGAGTGTGACAAGCAGCGTGACCTTGAGCACGTCTGTGAGCAGAGGACTGGAGGCCCCGGGCGGCCTGACATCCCAGCAGCGACAGAGACACGGCCTCGGGATCCCCCGACCACCCTGCTGGACTTTTACGCCGGCTGGAGCGCGGGGCAGAAACCGCCAGCACCCCCCAGACCCTCGGTCCCAGCGGGTCTCTCCTGGCATAAGAACCTTCTCTCCTTCCCTTCTGTGCTTTACTCCAAAGGTGCACAGGAATTCAAGTTCTCGAGCCCTCACCTGTCTTCAAAATGTCTTTATCCTGTGTCCGTACCTGAGCCGGGTGTAAAATTCTTAGCGAATTCTGCGGAATTGCTCCACGTTGGTTTAGCTCCCGGTGTAGCCTGGGGGGCCTGACCTCTCTCGCAGCAGGTCCTCTGCTCGGGGTTTCGGGGCCTCTTCTTATCCCTGGTGACAAGAGACAATGACGGGCTTCGCTGTGCGGCGTCCAAAATTCATTGTCCGGGTAGCTCCTGCCCGGTGACCCCTTCAGTCCAGGAGATTTCCTTACCTTAGGCTTCGCTAATTTCCATCATTGTTATTATTATTAATTTATCTAATTATGTTATTGCTTCCATTCTCTCCTGAGCTTAGAAGCTGCAGCTTCTGCATTTTCACGGAGCACATAAGCGGTGACTTTCACGGGACACTCCTTAGGACGTGCAGGCGGGAGGTTGTCCGGTGGCGCTGGGGGCGGGGGCCATGCCCGTCCGGCCTCCCCGAGCGCCCTGGGCTCAGGGGTCGCTGCGGACTCCCCGCTGCGCAGACGCTCCGCTGGGGTCGGCTCAGCGGGGCCCCCGGTCTCTCCCTCGGGCCCTCTCACCTCGGTCCCACGCCCTGGCCCCCGGACATCCTGCTTACGGTCTGTTTTCTGGGCAATTCTCATAATAAAAACAGAACCTGGACAAGTCCAGAAGGTTCGTTTCTTTCAGAACCAGGTTGTTTCGGGATTTCCAGTGAAAACAATGAACTCTCAGACGCAACATGTAAAGAATATATAAAGGCAGCTTTGTATCTGTCTGCTTAGCAAGGGTTTATGACATCCATGGATGGCTGAGCATCTGAACTTTCTGAAATAGATGCCGTATTCTGCATGTTTGGTCCCAGGTGCAGTTTCCCAGGTTCCAGGCCCTGTTCTGAGGAGGGACCTCGACCCAGGCATGTTGGACACCAGCCGCCTGCATTCTGCATGTTTATGTCCCTCCTAACGCATGTTAGCCCACGACTCTGGGTTATACGACCATTTACAGGATAATTTCTGAACCGTCCTTTCTCAGTGAGGGTTTATGGATAATTTCCCTTCCAAATCCCTCGTGAATAATTTCAAAAAGGCAAAAACTAGGAAAGATACGGTGTTGTTTTTTTTAGGTTTGAAACGGCTCATTCTCAAATACTGAACTGCCGGACTATTGTCCTTACAACGCAAAGACGGTCTCGTGCCTGCAGGAGTCTAACCACGTTTTATTATCTCGGGAAAATGCACCCTAAACAGACATTCGGGAGGTAAGTGAATTCCTGGTTACGAGGAGAATTTGATGCAAACACCGCACGTCACTCACTCTGGGGCCTTGGCCGCGACGGGCCGCCGGTGACCACCTGCGTCACGTGCCTTCTCCGCGGTAATTTCCTCGGCGATTTTATATAAAAGACAGTTTCTAATGAACCTGGCTCCACAATGAATGTGCAGCGTGAGTCGTGACAGGAGGAGCTGAACTGGAAGTAATGAAGGTTTAAAAATAGAGAACAGATGTAATATTTTAAATGACACTTTCTTGGTACTGTATTTATTTCCCTCGTTCAGTAATTAGTACAACATTTTTGGTTTCTTATAACAGCTTATTGCTGTGAACACAATAAACCCATATGTGTAAAAAACAAATAAAAAATTCTGAGAAACAGATGATACATTCTGTGGGTTGTGTGAAGAAGAAGAAATAATAATAATAAAAAAGTAGCCACGAAAACATAAGGTCAAACCTATAAATAAGTAAAATATTTCAAACAAAAAGAACCAGTATCCACGTGGTTCTGTGAATTTGTTCTTTAATTGTGCATAAAAAATTTGTTGTGAAGACAAAGATTATAAATCAGAAAATAAATTTTATTGGGGATTTAAATGTTTTCCCCACAATTTAAAGACTGAACAAATTCATCTACACTGCTGTCTTTTGTCATCCATGGTGGCATTAATTTTTTTAAAAAATTTATTGATTTTAGAGAGTGAGAGAAAGGGAGAGAGGAACATCTACTTGTTTTTCCGGTTATTGGTGCGTCATTGGTTGATTCTTGTATGTGCCCGGACTGGGGATCAAACCTGCAACCTCAGGGATCAGAACAGATGTCATCAGAATTGAAAACAAGATTCAAGAGAGAAAATCAATGAAAAAAATGACAAAACAGGCTCACGCACACACACACACACACACACACACACACACACACACGTGCACACCCCCCTTCCCTTTCCTCGGTTTCTCTTTATCTCTCTGCCCAGGGCTGCTTCTCTCTCTCCTGCTCTTATTTTTCTCTCTCTCTGGGCCTCTTTCTATCTCTGCCCCCCTCCCCTCCCTCCACAGCCCCCCCAGCTCCCCTAACTCATGTGGGTACACACACACACACCACATACACATTTTCTTTTATACCATATATTTTTACTGTATTTTTCTATGTTTATGTTTAGATGTGTTTAAATCCATGAATACTTGCTATCGTGTTGCGGTTGCCTGCAGAATTCGGCATCACGGGCGGCCCAGTAGGCGGGACACAGGCCTGGGCGTGGCGCGGACGGTGCCCCTGCTGTGCGTCGGTGCCGCTGTGTGTTTGCATGACGAGGGAATCACCCAGTGATGCATTTCTCAAAACACATCCCTCCTGTTAAGGGTCCCATGACTATGCTGAAAAGGAGACAAAACTCCTGCAAATTTTAAGCAGCGTTCTCCATATGATACAGAAATACGCGTAGGCTCCCTTCATCCACAGTTCTTATATTTCATGTGCAGTTACATATGGACACATTGTTAACTATACTAAAATAATATTTTGCCACAGTGAAAGCGATACATGGTTGCCTCAGCATTTTTAGTACAATTGATACTATGTAACATTCAGAGGCCTGGAACTGTCATGAAGTTACTGACTATAAGCATCTGCTAAGGCAGCGACAGAGAGAATGATCCTACTTCACAAATAAATCGGAACTGGAGTCGCAGTGCTGAGTAATTCGTGTTCTTCGCTCTGCGTGATGCACCCCGGCCTCCGCTCACAACACGCAGACCTGGCGCTCCCCAGGTTTCCTTCTGTGGCGTCTTCACGGAGGGGGAGAGCTGGGCTGCCCCACGGCTGGGGAGACACAGTGAGTGCAGGGAAAGGCGCTCTCATGCAAAAGGCCGCCTTTGCTCCTGCATCGAATGATCACACACACGCAGAATTAATTTTACTACAATGCAATTTAAAGATATTTTCAAGTAAACTAACTAACAAAAATTTACATTTGTTTCAAATTTGGTGTTTTCTTTTAAATATATTTATTTAAGTCAAATCTAACTTACCGTTTTAATTTTTTAAAATAATAAAACGGCTTGTAGCAATTTAGCAATGGAGCGTTTGTGCCGAGTGAGAGAACACCTTGGTTATTTTCAAGATATTGAATCATAAGATTGGTGACAGACAAGGAGGGACAATGCATTTGTGAAATTACATGATGTCTTGAAAGGATTAAAACTCGTGAGCTAAACCGTTGTATTTACAGACACCTGGCAGTTCAGAGTAATGAACTCTAAGCATCTCTTCTACGCACGCCGGTGTCCTGGGGTCGCCAGGTTCACTAGTTACTCAGCTGGTTACTAATCGCGCTGGAATCCAAGGGCATGTCCGAGCCCACTGTCAGGTTCTGTTCTAATCTCGGTGGGTGATGGGATGACCTGACCCAGCTGGAATTCTTCCCCCACAGGCCGGGGGTGGCGGGGTATGGTTCAGGTGTTTGGTTTCTGAAGAAATTACTTGAAAATGAGAGCCTGGAATTCAACCAACACCAAACCATCAACGTTCAGCACCGGAGCCATCGTGTGGGGGGCTGGAGGGCCGATGGCAGCCTCTGACCAAGACGATTGATGGGAGCCCAGCTGGTTCAGTGGTTGAGCATCAACCTAGGATCCAGGAGATCGAGGATCGATTCCCGGTCAGGGCACAGGCCCGGGTTGTGGGTTCGACCCCTAGCAGGGGGATCGAATGATGACTCTCATCATTGATGTTTCTCTCTCTCCCTCTCCCTTCCTCTCTCTGAAATCAATAAAGACTTTTTTTTTTTTTTTTTAAAGTGATCGACGGAGAGGGAAGACATTGGCCTATGTGCCCCCTCGTCTGAAAGTGGGATCTATGTGAGACGCAACCAGACGGGGGGGGGGGAGCGCGGGGAGAGCACTCAGCCCCCGGCTGCCGCGCTGTTATTTACCGCGTTACAATGTACTAACACGAGGTCCGCGCCGCGTACACACAGGTGGAAGTGTGAGCGCGAGGGCCATTGCAGCCGTGAATTTTCCCAGCGAACTACAATTACAGCTCCGCGCCGCGCAGCGCCGGGCAGATTCATAGCTGAGGAATTCTTGAAGGAGCGCCTGCATTACACCTGTGCCTCATTAGCTAAATTGATATTTGCCACATCGGAGGGAGAGCGAAATAGACTTGAAAGTTTCTTCCATTAAATTCCAAAAAGAGCACAGAAAACATTAGTCAGACTGGGGGGTAAATTCCAAATTCTCACATGTAGCATAAAACAAGAACGAAGGCCCAGGCGAGCGCGGAGTCAGGAGCCTGGCGTCCTGTTCAGTCACCCGTGTGCCCTTTCTGGACAGGTGAGAAGAAGTGACCGCGCCGAGCGGCGACCGGGGAGGGGTGGTCCTGACCTGCTGGGCACTGACCCCCTGCGGTCTCGGGACCCCACCTCCCACGTCGGGGCTGAGCCCTGATTTCCCCGTTGGGGCTGCTGGGCGCTGCCCTGAGTCCCTGCCCCGGGGCACCCTGCCCTGCGCCTTCACTCCGTGTGTCCTTGGGGAGGTTTCCCGAGTGCTCCTGTCGGCTGCGGCCGGGGGCTGGGCACGGCGGAGGCGACCGAGGGCCTCTTGGGTGTTGTGGCGACACCTCCCTTGAGGCCGAGACCGTGGTCCTGCCCAGGTGGACTCCGCAGCTCAGGTGACGGCTGTTCTCTGTCCCCGAACCACCGCAGTGGCAGGTGCCATTCTGAATCGAAACAGGTGTCTTTTAAATATTTTTTGTGCCTCAATTTTTGTGCATTATTGAAGCCAGGCTTCGGGGTCATCTTGGTCCTTCGCTGCGGCCTGACTCCTCCCGAATCTTCGGAGGCCTCCCCATCGTGGAGCCGCCTGCAGACGCCAGCGCCCAGCTTTGCCCTGAGAACTCTGCCCGCCTCCCTGGTCTCAGCGCCTCCACGCCCACGCGGGCTACTGCGGTGCGTCAGGGAAAGGGCATCTTCGGCAGGACTGGGACTTTCTTTCTGATGTATCTGTGTTCGTTAGGGTGGCACCTCTTACCTTTTTGGATTTTACGTCAAACATTTCTAGGGTCCCCGGGGGACGGCAGTTTCACACGGAAGAGTCAACCGATGGCCGGTGACGCCAGCTCTCGTGAGCCAGCAGCACCCTTAGGCCGAGCCTGGCTGGCTGACCACAGCGGCACCTGCACGGACGGTGCTGGTCACCTCCTGAGGCCCGCAGGCCACGCGGCTGGTTCTCACCGCAGCTCAGCTTCTCTCCCAGCCGCGCCAGGACCCCCGCCTTTCACGGCCTTGTGGCCCTGGGTCCGCAATTTGGAACAAAGCACAAGGAAGTCGTGCAAAGAAGGTCAAACGGGTGGGCCCTGTCCTAGTCTTATCGCTCAGGGAGAGGATGCCTGTGGGTAGAAGCCACACCTGCAGATCTGAGGGGGTGGGCTCGGGGGGCCGAGGGCGGGCTCGGGGGGCCGAGGGCAGGCCTGGGGGGAGTGAGGGCGGGCTGGGGGGCCTCGGGCGGGCCCGGGGCCTCGGTCTGGGGTGTGGACTCAGCGTTCAAGCCTATGCGACAAGCCTCTACCTGCTGAGTTCCTGGTATGAAGAAGGGAAAAGCCGAACAAAATGATGCCAGCAATGAATGACCCGGAGAGTAAAGGGTGACGAGCGTTCATACCAGCTGTCACCACGGTGGCTTGTTTGGGGGGCTGCTGTGTGGAAGCAAACAACCTCTTTAAAGCAGTCGCTGGTGGTTCCTCGCTGATTTCTGACTTGTCCTCACGCTGGGGGGCGAGCCCTCCATCTCCACTGCAGAGGGGGAGCAGCAGCTGCCCCCGGCTCCCGCCTTCCTCCCTCTCAGCCGGAAATGAGAAGACAAGGGAGGGGAGGCTGCCGGCCGGGAGCCGATAAAGGACAAGCTGGCCGGCCGGCCGCAAGCAGCGACCTCAGCTGCGGACAAAATCCACCGTCTGAAATTCCCCAGCCTTCTCAGCATTTACAGAAACCAGGGCACCTGGTCGGCGTCCAAAACCTCCTGCAGGAAGCAAGGCCTCGGGCTCGAGGGCGGAACGGGAAGCGCCTGCTTTTAAGCCTGATAGCGCTTTGGGGAGCCGGGGGGCGAGGCTGCGGGCTCAGCCCCCCTCTCTGTGCCCGTGTCCGCAGACAGCCCCGGGGCGTTCCTGGGGGGCCGCGCCCGGTGTGCGGGGTCCTCGGGACGGACCGACGGCAGCCCCTGCGGCCTGGGGTCCCGTCCTCTCTGGCTGCTGCTGACACGAGACTGACAGCTGGTCTCCATCACCTGGATTAATGGGTTAAAACCTGACATCCTTTTAGTATTTTAGGTTTTATTTTCTCTATCAGCCTTTCGTGTCCAGCGTGCTCCTGCAACAATATTCTTTTAAAAGTACACTTGTCAGGGTCTGTTTGCCGCCAGCCACCTTGACGGTCACACCGGCCATGCCTGCGGTTTACCTTCTGACCTTCTGGAGGCAGCAGATGGGCCGGGTAATAAATCCCGATTATTAGTGAAGGAGCCGATAGCTGGGGAAGGCAGGAATAAAAGCCGGGCAGTTTTACAGGGTGATGCTGGTTGTCTGCGGTGACAGGGAGTCCTGAGCCCTTGGGGGGGTGGTGACGGGCGACGCAGGCAGATGCATGGCCCCCTCCTTCCGTCTTCCATCCCCCTTTCCTCGCTCTCCCGCTCTCTTCCCCGCTGGGCCCCGCAGTGGACGAGTGGCTGACGCCCTCTCTGCTGCAGAGACTCGCCGAGGGCTCAGTCCTCACCAGGGGCCGCTGTGCTGTGTGACCCGGGCGAACCCCACAGGCTCTCTGGGCTTCCTGCCCGTTGCCTCCTAACACCCAGAAATGGCATGTGAACAGCGAAAGCACAACGCGGGAGCTTAAAACTAATGTAACAGGGCCTCTTATGTCTTCTTATTATTTTTGCATGTGTGCGAAGCCCCAAGAGGATCCTGCAACAGGCCACACGGCAGAAGCAGGGCCGTGGTGCCTCCGGCTCCGGAGACAGCGGATCGCGTGAGAAGGCCTGGCGTCAGCGTGCACACGGGGTGCAAGGTTTAAAACTTCTTAGGTATAAATAAGACATTATATATATGTGCGTGTGTTAGGGTTACAGCTCATACGGACTTATGAATTTATAATAATTTATATAAAATGTCAAAAACCTCTGTTAAGTTTCCTCAGGCAAAGGGAGCCTGAAGGAAGGTTACTGAGCGTCTGTCACACTGTTTCTCCAAAGAGGGCCCCAGGGTGACCTGACTTTAGCAGGAAAGTTCAGGCCGTGTCCTTTCTCATTCGAAACGTGCCTGTAAAGGGTCCCCCCAAACACTGTATTTTTAAAGGGTTTTGAAAACTCATGATATAAGTGTTTGCTTTTGTGGAAGTTTTTTTAAGGGTTGAAATCCTTACAGAGCTAAAAGTTTTGCCGTTATATTTATAAAGCTATTTTCATTTTTAGCCCCATGGCTTCTGTGAGTAGCAGAGTCTGACAGAACCCCGGCGTGGCCAGGGCGGGGCCCGTGTGGTCGCGGGTCCACCGGGCGCTGCGCCTGGGCCACAGCCGCCAGGCTGAGTTTTCTACCCTTTTCTATTAACATGCCCCAAGGGCAAGGGGAAAATACTATTTTGCAAGTACAACCTGGAATCATATCTCAAAAAAACCCACCTTATTGTCACCAAATTAGAGTTATTTTCCTGCTTGATAGAAAGTTAACTTTCAGACAAAAGAATGAACAAATAGAAGGTTCTTTTCGGTGTCAGTTGTCCTGTCGTTTGTTACTATGTTTCCACTGCGTTGCCATGCGGTTCCTCTCCCGGCACCGCGGCGTGGCAAGGGGATGGCGTCTCCTCCTCCGTGACCACAGCGCCCAGGCTGCTCTCGGACCTCACGTGGATGCTAATACAACCCCAGTGAAATGTGACCGAGCCAGCGGATGGCGTCACGGGGATGCTCCACAGCAGGCCGAGGCAGAGCTGACCCCCGGCAGGAGGAGTGGGGTCTGTAAGCCCATCACGCAAACGGAACGCTCGTTATTTATTATACGTGTGTGAGACGAACGTTTTCATTGGAAATTGGTGCAACGTGAACTCACGGGTTTCCTCTATCAGCGCAGCGCTGCACAAATTCTGTCACCTCCTGGAGGAACCAGGAGCTCGCTGTCTGTGGAAGGGGTGGGCGTCCGTGTACTGAGTGTGCAAGCGCGGGCGTGTGCGGGTGTTTAAATTGCATTCGCCTTTTGTGTAAATACGCAGGGTGGTTGTTTTTTTAACATATCCAGGTGGTTTGTTTTTTGGTGTTTTTTTTTTTTTTCCTTTTGCAGAAGCAAAACTAGCAAACAACCCAGGGCGAATGTGCTAATTATCGGAGCGTGTGCAAGCCTCCCCAGCCCATCCGCATAACCCCTGGAAAAATTCTGACATATTATAAACTGTTTGAATTAGCGTAAACCAGTAAATGACAAATGGGTGCCAGCCAGTGACAGGAGAGTGTGGTGCATACTGAGTGTCGGTGCAGCAGCCAGAGCCTGCACCCAGCGTCGGGAATTCAGCCCCACGGGACACACCTCCCCCCAGAGCAGGAAGGCGTCGGGGTGGGCGGCTCGGGAGCGTCGGGAAAACAGGGAAGGTCCTCGGATCCCTGGTCCACCGAGAATGTGAGACTAGGCAGAGAGACAGCCACAGGTGGCACAGAGGAGCGATGTTTCCTTTTTATTTTATTCTATTTATTTACTTATTTTTTTGTTAATCCTTGCCCGAGGATATTTTTCCATTGATTTTCAGAGAGAGTGGAGGGGAGGGAGGGAGGAAAGAGAAAGATCGATGTGAGAGGGACACATGGATTGACTGCCTTCTGCACCCGCCCTGCCTGACTGGGGCCCGGATTCAAACCCGAGACCTTGGGGACGTGGGCCGACACCCTCACCATGAGCAACACCAGCTAGTGCTCCATTTTATTTTATTTTATTTTATTTTATTTTATTTTATTTTATTTTATTTTATTTTATTTTATTTTATTTTATTTTATTATTTTATTTTATTTTATTTTATTTTATATTTTATTTTATTATTTTATTTTAATTTTATTTATTTATTTATTTAAAAAATTACTTTTGTTGTTGCGAGTACGCCAGCTGCCTCCCATTTCTCCCTTTGCCCCTCCGCCGGGCTCCCGGCCCACCCCAGGCCTTCACCTCGCTGTCTCTGCGTCCGTGGGCTACGCGTGGGTGCCGGTCGCAGCTGAGTGTGGGGGTTGTAGCGACGAGCAGCACGCGTACGGGGCAGCTGCAGTCAGTGATATCAACAGCTCCCCGGTCTAAACAGAAAATTAGCAAATATGTGCATATTAATATTCATAAACTATCTACCTTTCTCTTAACTATCTTGTCCTTCCAAATTTAAACCAACCACGGTGCTAAAACTTTTTCACTGGTAACAAAGACATTGTATCAAGTATTTGTTATTTTTTTATGCAACAGTTTCACGTGACTTCAAAATTTACTTGACTATTTTTGGTAAGTGTGCCTTGGTTTCAATGTATCCTGAGAGACTCAATGGGCAGCAACGGGAGATGTTTTTAACGGTGTTCACCCGGTTTCATTCGTAACGAGGTTCCCATCACCTAAAACGCAGTGGGGCCCAATCTGTCGCTGGCACGGACGCATTTCTAACCTTGGGGACAAACACGGGAGAGGGGAGAGATATTCTCTAACTTCTGGGTAAGTTTAGAGGTAAAACAATTAAACATTCTCGATACTTTTAGGTCTGCTCTTCTCTAAACGTAAAAAAAAATACCCGACGTCAACAGAACCCGTCCCGGCGTCTCCTTCCCTTCTCATTTTAGCAAACGCTAGACGGTGGGGAAGTTCAGAAACATGTCAGCGAGGTGAGTGGATTAACCGAGAAATGGGCGAGTATCTTGAGGGTTAACCGAATACACTCAGTTCCGAAAAGACAGGAGAAGTTTCCTAAGATGATACTGTCAGTTCCCCTGCTAACGGGATTGTGATCTTCATAAAATCTAACCTTTTACCCTTCAAAGGCCTTGGGGAACCGTGGCTGTCACCGCGGAGGAGGGACTCGCGGTCGTCCGGCCTCCCCAGGTCTGCGCATCTGCACAGATTACGGTGCTTAAGAGATGATGGTGGGAGGCATATGGTTTAATCACGATGTGCTTAAGCTTTTTCTTATCTGCTTAGGAATTTATGTTTCCCTCGAATCGATTCATTGTTACTCTGATTTGAGTCATGGTTTGTGTTTCCTGAAAGAAAACATAAAAATATGTACGTGTACATATTAATACAGAAAACCCAATTTTCCAAAGTGCCCCAAACTAGCACGTAGGGAGCCCGACGGCACAAAGGACAGTCTGTCCATTGCTGGCGCCGTGGACAGGGGATGCCGGCGGAGCCCCCACGCGGCCCGTGGACGGAACCGCCGTCCCGAAGGCAGATAATTGCAGTGGCCGGAGGACGCTGTGGTTTCTATCTTGACTTTATTATGTGGGTGTCTGCGCGTTTCTCTTCATTTCCCTAAAACTCTGCCCTATTATTAATCCTGAGAAGCCCCTTATTTTTAGCATAGATTGAACTCGAGTGACGTGAGGTTCCAGGCTGGCTCCTCGTATTTCCGATGTTTTGGGTGTTAGCGGGGTCTCCCCGTGGGTGTGAACCGAGCAGAGTGGTGACAGTCACGGCAAGGAGCTGGGCGGACGGGAGGGCAGAGGGCCCGACCCCCAAGGCCGTGCCCCGGTACCTTCCGCCCAAGGAGACGGCAGCTCCCGGCGGTGCGGAGGCTGTCGGCCGAGCGTGGGCTGAGCGGGCGGTGGTCACGCAGCGAGGACGAGCCCCGCGTGGGCTTCAGTGCGCAAGCTGGAGGCGCCGACGGGGAGTCCCGGCCACGAGGACCGTGACTGTCACTTCCATTGGGCTAAACTTACGAAACCGCTAATATTCTGACATGTTGCTGACTCTCCGACCTGTAAAAGTAGCTGTTTCCTGAGGTTCAACCTAATAGTTCACAAGACTCGCATTTCACCATCAGAGGTTTTTATGTCTCAAAAATCCAGCGTCCGGCGCTGCTTTCGCAGTTGGGGACGCTGTGACTGCCAGCGTGGCAGAGAGGGGAGGGGACAGGGTTTCTGCCACATGCCCAGTGTGACCTGAATGACACAGAGGACAGTCCCCTGCTCTCTGGGTTGGGACTGAAGCGCGATGACCCAGTTCCCTAAGTGCTGGAAATGCTCGGCGAGGGGGGCTCGCGGGGGGAAGGGGTGAACGAGAACTTCCTGTGTGGCCTGAGGGACCCACGTCCGAGGTGCGGGTGGGTCTTGCAGCCGCCGGGACGCAGACCGGGCGTCCTGGGCCGGACAGTGACCCTGAGGTGCGGGGTCACCTGTGGTCACCAGGGCGACGGCCTGAGAGGAAGAGCAGTGGAGTCAGGATGAGATTTGGGGACCCCCGCAGGCGGTGGCCTCAGGTGGGACAGGCTGGGGGCCAGGTGCGCTAGGTGTGCTTCACCGCCAGGTTTTTAACAAACGTCTTCCCTTATTTAGAACGTTCCCGATTTCAGGGGCAGAAGGAAATGCGACGGAGGTGCCCCGTTTCTCTTCTCTCGGACAAGGTGGTGTAGAAACGTAAACGTATTAAAGAGAGTTAAGCGCACACAGGAAGGTCACACGACTCCGTTTTCCCAGTTGGACGACCTCGGGTCTCACTTGCAGGCGGGCGACTGGCAGGGAGACCTGCCCCTCAGGTAGGACCCTGGCCCTGCCCCGGGGCCACCTGCTCCCAGGCCCCTGGGCCAGGAAACGTCCCCGGGGTGGGGAGGCCCGTGGCCGCGGCTTTTCCTGCGACATTTGCCTGGATCCTCTGAACTCTGAGGGGAGCGGAGGCGACGTGGTAACAGCCGCAGGGAGCCCAGGACGCCCGCGGGCCCTGGCGTCGGGAAGGCGCACGGGCCTCGGCCTCTGCGGCTAAATCGCGCTTCATCACGCTTACATCTTCCTAAGTGGTTTCCGTATTGACCGATTGATTTCAAACTCGTTTTATGGAAATCTCTCGGTTTAATTAGATGGCTTCCCAGACCCGACAGCCACGCTTTTCATTAAGACAAGCACTGGGTGGGCCGCGGAGGCTGCTCTGGGTTCTAAAAGGCCACTTCAGAGCCAGTCGATCAAGAGCGGAGACAGCCCATCTCGGGGGCCCGGACCGCGTGGCCACCTCATCAATTAGGAGCAGATGGCCAGGGAGAGACGCAGTCTTAGCATCTGAGTAAATAAGGGAGACGGATAAATGAAATTTACTAAATCAAGATGAAATCCATTTCTGAGCCCGCGTCAGCCTCGCTCTCGATCGGACATTGATTAGCCGGCCGCGGCGCAGGAGAGAAGGGCTGGCGGAGGCGCCCACGCCTCAGGTGACGCGCTGGCGACGGGCGGACAGGGCGCTGCCCTCCCGGGTGCCACTCGCGTTGTTTCTGCTGGTTGCCTGGTCGCTCTCTCAGCCTTTCCTCTTTGGACCTTATTCTAAAGTCCACGCGTGTGAAAGTTCACGGTTCTCTTAAAATTCCCTAAGCAATCTCTATGTTAATCTTTTAAAAAATATATATATTTTATTGATTTTTAGAGAAGGAGAGGGAGAGAGAGCTGCATCGATGTGAGAGAGAAACATTGCTCGGCTGCCTCCCGCACGTGCCCTGACCCGGGATCGAACCCGCCACCTGGGCCTGTGCCCTGACGGGGAACAAACCGGCCGCCTTTGGTGCAGGTGACACCGCTCGGCCAGCTGGGCCACACCAGCGGGGCTCAGGGATAGTCTCTGATTGGCGGAAAATAGAAGGTCTCCTCCTCCCGCGAGATGCTCCAGTTTTGCGCCAGATTTTATGCGGACGGGGGGGCGTAGGTCTCGGTCACCGGGGCAGGGCCCCAACAGGAGGCCCAGGAGGCTGCGTGCGGCTCGCCGGGTGCGTGGCCGTCAGAGGCGCCCCTGCTGCCCCCAGGCCGAGCGCGTCCAGCTGTCCCTCCCCTCGGCCCGCAGGCGGCTCAGCGTCAGGTGAGAGCCCAGCCGCTCGGGGGGCCGTCCCCTGTCCCTGGAGCAGAGGCGGAGCCGGGACACGAACGCATCCCGGAGCCCCGAGGACCCATCAGCACCCACCGCCTCGCCTCTGCTCCGGTCGTTGTCGTTACGTTTCCATTATTATTGCCATTCGCACGATCATCGCTATCTCCCAGATCCGCGGGGAAGGGGGGACAGAAGTGGGGGTCACCCTGGATCTTTACGCAAGGCTCGCTCTGGTCAGGACGTCACGGAACAGCTGGCACAGCTCCTGTGTCCAAGACGACAGTCACCCGTCCTGCCGGCCTGGGTGTGGGGCCCGTATTTTAGAAAAGTGATGGACAGCGGGAGAGGACGCGGGTTAAATGCACGCGGTCACACAGACACGATCTTCTAATTCTTGTCTTCCCACGGACCGGCCGGATGACCTTGGGCAACTTACCCTCTAGAAGTGTCAGTTTTATGTCCATAGACGCAGGGTTAGAACAGCATTCAGGTCGCCGATGGGACCATTAAATCCAATAACGACTGTGGGGCTCAGCACACGCCGTACGGCCTTCCCTTCCCTCTAATTTCCTTCTGCGACGTTCGTAGTGAACACAGGCCGCTGACCAGCACCTGCAGGCTGAGGAGGGATCCTGCACCTTCCCCGACCTTCCCTGACCTTCCCCAACCTTCCCTGACTTTCTCCGACCTTCCCCGACCTTCCCCTACGTTCCCAAATGTTCCCTGACCTTCCCCGACCTTCCCTGACTTCCCCCGACCTTCCCTGACTTTCCCTGACCTTCCCTGACCTTCCCCGACCTTCCCCGACCTTCCCTGACCTTCCCTGACTTTCCCTGACCTTCCCTGACCTTCCCCGACCTTCCCTGACCTTCCCCGACCTTCCCTGACCTTCCCTGGGAGGCAGTCACGACAGCACAGCCCTCACCACAAAATTAAAGTGGGTCTTCGCCCCAGGCCCAGCCCACACTGCTGACCTCTGGCAACGCGAGGTCCTGCGCGGCGTGTCACAGATCCCTCCCTCCGCTTACTGCAGGAGGCGCGACCTGGAACCGGGGCCACTATGACTCCCAGGTATTTACCCTAAAACGCCTTAAATGCGGAGCTTAAGAGGAATCCTTTCCTTGAAACATTGTTTCCTTTACACTTTTCTAAGTACTGGGAGGTGCCTCCATTGAGAAAACAACTTAACCCTTTAACCGCCCTTCTAGGTACCACCTTTATGCCTAAACTATCGAAGGCACGTGCCTTTTGCCGGTTCTAATGCCCCCTGAGGAGGCTCCAACATGAAGGGCAAAGAGACGGACGGTTTTCAGCTGGTCGGACGTCAGACGAGCGTTCTCTCAGAAGGGCAGGTGTGGAAAACAAAGACTTAAGGGGGGGAGAGCGCCTGTGACCCCTGTGAACGGGTGTGGCCTCGGCACCCCCAGGGACACCTCCTCAGTTTACCTCCCTGCGCCCGAGGCAGGTGGCAGGTCCCGAGGTGGGAGCAGCCTCTTCAGCATCTGAAGCCCCCGAGGGCCCCGCCTGGGCACCCACGGGCCACGGCGAGGGCGGGACGCTCTCCAGGACCCAGAGCCCGTGTGACGGCGCCCGGTGCTGGCACCTATCACCCGGTCGCCCGCCATTTATTAAACCTTTTAACCAGAGAGGAACATTAAAGGGGCCTTCTGAGGAGGAACACAATCGAAAACCTCTAAGAAAGGACGTATCTTATTAATTCATTAAGTCAAACTGCTTGTATCTACACTCGTATGACTGGAATTATGGTTCATTAACTTCATTTCTTTATATGAGTTAATTAGCTCAGAGGAGGCCAGAAATTAATTACCAGCTTATATAGTTTGTGCAGAATGCCGTTCTGTTTATTTAGTTTCTCCTATTAACTTTTAATCCCTTCAAACAATAAAAGAGGTAATTAGTATTTTATAAACAAAAATGAATGCAACAAAGGCAAATAATCCCCAAATCCTGACGCTCGTGAGGACCCCAGAGCCACCGGTGAGGGTTCCAGACCTGCGCGGGGTTAACCCTGGGCGCAGGAGGGGGCGCCGGGGCCTGGGGCAGCACCCAGCTCCCGCCCTCGGAGGAGGGCACCGGACGCTCCTCATGGAGCCGAAGCGCCAGCCTCCCGGCGTCCCCGCCGTCTGAAGGTAACTGCCCAGGTGTCCACCGACCGTCCAGCAAGCTCCCTCCAAAGACCAGGAGGGAAACTCACAGGGAACAAAGGCGCGAGACCCGGCTTAACGCGCGGATGCTTTCAGCCCGTATTTACCCTGTTGGCGCCCAGATTTAAAATAACAGGCCAGCTGATTGTATCGCCCGGAATACAGCGCTCCCTGGAACTGCCTGGCACCCGCGGCGCAGGACACGGTGTCTGTTTAAAGGAATGACAGACGTAAAACCTGGCTGACGCTGAGCTGATCTTTCTGAAGGAGTGAGAGTCGTGCGCATGTCGTCAGGACAAACTGGCGGACCGAGCCGCTGGCCTTTTCCGCGCACTGCGTCCCCCGGTTTGTAATTATGACATAATTACTGTATGATCCTGAAACTTCCAGGGGTTTTCATAGTATGTCAGCCGAGCCCCTTTCTAGCGAGACGCTTAATGAACTACGGGAGTTATTTAATCGACGTATTTTGTTAGCATAACATTAATATTAATTAAATGTTCATTAAAAAAATGGAATCTTTAACAGCCTAAAACCAGGGTCTGGGAACGCGGAGCGGCCGCCGCCTCCCCGCAAAGCTTTCGCCAGATGCACTTGTATTCGCGGGAAACGGCCCCCAAGTTCTTTAATACACTTTTTATTTCCTTCAGAACAATAACTTGAACCCAAAAGGCCACTGCGCCTGATCCCCCTGCGCTGACGGTGGGGCGTGCTCGGCTCTCGGGCCCGGGGGATGCGCTCTGCTGGGTGCGCCCGGCCCCCACGCCCGCAGTGGGCAGCGAGATCATCGCACCGAGTCTCCCCGGCCTGTAAGTAACGTCAGGAAGAAACACTCGCCCTTCCTTCCGGGGGGGATGGTAACAGAAGTGGACCCTCCTAAAGGGCAGTTTAACCAAGATGAAGTCTGGGAGGGTTTCCCACTCTGGTGGAAAGTCCCCGAAGAAAAGGGTTTTCAGAGATGTCAGCGGATACCCCGAATTCCTGTCGATGGCCCGGATTGAAACATGGGGCTCGGCATCAGCGACGCCGAGCGTTAAATTCATTAGACATTTTAAGTCATCAGAGCGAGGTTCCTGTTCCGGGCTGGCTGGGGCCCGAGGGGCTTTTGTCCCGCAGGCCAGGCTTCTTCTCAGCGGCGAGGACAGACTTCGGAACCAGCACCAGGGACACAGCCCCGGACCCGGGACACGTGGTGTGATTGCCGGAGCTCGTGCCTCCTGAGCACCCAGACCAAGCAAAGACGTCGTGAGCCCTGCGGGTGCGTCTTGGGAGAGGCAGACACCAGGCTGGGCGGGCGTTAGGTTGGATCCCTGGGCAGTGAGAAGGCGCTGACACTGTCCCTGCCGAGCAAGAGCGCGCCCCCCGGGCCCCCAAGCTGCCTGCACCTGCCTTCGCCGCGCAGAGAAGCACACGAAGGGCGGCGGCCACACGGGTACCCGGGGCGGCCCCGTGGTTGCATGGTCACTGCCAGAGGAGGGGCTGGCATTTAATGAGAACTCTGGGGGGACAGGTCCAGCCACCGGACTCACACCCGCCGGTACCTGGCTCACCTGTCAAGTCCCCATTTGACTTCCAAGAGCCGGGCAGTGGCCCGTTGGTCCGTCCACACCAAGAGCTACTCAGCTCAGCCGTGTGGGCCCAGCGGGGGCTGTCATCAAGAATGTAAAATAAACAATCGGCCACACATCATGGCAGGAGTTCGGGTGATGGGACGTCATGGGAAGAAATAAGTTTTCTAGGGTATGAACCCAAATCCCACTATTACTAAGGAAAATTTAAGTCATTGATTCAAAAATTACAGCATCAGTGAATGTCTCCTGCATCGCGTGGCCACCACAAGTCTAGACGCGTCTGTTTGATGTCATTTCACTCTAACTTTACCACGTCCCACTCACGCTTCTATGTATTCACACGTGCGCAGAGCAGCCGGAGGCGGCCTCCCCTTCTCGCTCGCTCCTCAGCTGGCCTGTGCCCTTCGTCTCCCGCGGACTCTCCTAGTGCTGCCGCTGAGGGAGCAGGAGACAGACACCGGGGGCCAGGGCCAAGTGCGCGGCCCGGTCTCCGAGGCTCCCACGGAACAAATTGAGTCACATCTACCACTCATCCGTTATTTAGGGGTGATTGGCCAGGCTTGGCCGCTATAGATCTGATAATCATTCAGATGTCCATATTTAATACGGAGCATAAATTCCTCATCTGGGTGTCGATGGCTGTCACCGCGGAACAACAGTGCACATGGAGCGGTGATGTATGGACCCGCAGAAATCCTGGGCGTGAATAAATATATAAGAGGAGCTAATGTGAAATCTGCGCCTGGCCGCCGGGGCGCCGCCTGCGCGTGGGACTGGACAGCCCCATCCGCGGCGACTCCACAGCTGCACCGGGGAACGTCGGCCTGCTCGCTGCAGAGGAGGCGCGGCAGATGGCTCTCTGCAGGCTAACAAATACATCACCCCGATAACGGATGACAAATGTCGTTCCATATTGTGTCAGACAAAACCAGGGCTCTTGTAAAACAAGCGTTACAGCTGGGATAGGACATTTTAACACGGTTACCTAAGGAGCAGACGCACAGACAGTCGCCCGCTCAGAAGGGACGAGCACCGAGCCGCGTGGCCTCGGTCCCCTGCCAGGCCCTGCGGAGGAAGCGCGGGAAGTGCTGGGATGGGCGGGGCTCTGCCAGGACCGTCCTGCCTCCCAGAGGCCACTTGCCCAAGTTTGCAGCCAGTTTCCACTTCGTTACCTGTGTCCTTTCCGTGAGGGCTCGACACACAGACAGGAGACACGCGTCGGGGCGGGACGTGAGGACAGCAAGGACTGTGTGATCCCAGGAGCTCACTGCTTTCTTTGCGCCGAGGACCTCCTGGCAGCCAGCCAAATCCTCGAGCGAGTTGAATGTCACTGGATGACGGCCCCCAAATGCTCCCTTTTATGAAGTATTACCCCAGGTTAATTAGCCAACCCAGCGGTTACACGTTGTCATTTCTCCCTCGATGCTGCACTGAAGTCACCTCCCCTCACTTGAGTGAGGTTAGCATCTCATTTAGACGCATAGTAACACTCAGTAAGTGCCATTTGCAACATTGTTGCGTGAAAATAAATTATCACAGCTCTAAACTCTGATGTTCTATTTCTCTCGATTGTTACCTGGACCATCCTGTCAGGCACGTTGGAAACTTTGTTTCCATCATTGAGTTAATGAGTTATTCCTTTCAAGGAAAGCATGGTTTTTCTATTGTGTTCTATTTTTAATTATCCTAATTTTCTACTCTCTCTGCCTGTGGCAGGCAGAATATTGATGCCCAAGGATGTCCATGTCCTGCACCCTGGAGATGGTGGCTAGGTTTTGTCACGTGGCAAGGGGACAAAGGTGAAATATTAACGTCTTACTCTTTTACCCATTTATTAATTAATGCTACATCTTTTCTCTCTCCCTTCCCTGAAAAAACAATTCTCTGTTGTAACCTTCACCACTGGCAGGCTCCCAGGAAGTCAGTGATCATGTGTGTGGCATTATATATATATATGTGTGGATGTGCTTATTGATTTAAGAGAGAGAGGAAAGGAGAGAGAGAAACATCAGTGATGAGAGAGACATTGATCGGCTGCCTCCTGCACGCCCCCTGCTGGGGATCGAGCCCGAAACCCGGGCATGTGCCCTGACGGGGAATCGAACCCTGACCTGGATCATAGGTCGATGCTCGACCACTGAGCCACGCCGGCTGGGCTGTGGCGTGATATTTAAAGGCTTTGCCTCTCTCAGGACTGGGACCCTGACATCCTCCCAGGACGCTGGACTGTCCACCGTCTCCTTTGCCAACAGAGATGCGGGTCACACGGGGCCGCCTGCCGTCTCTCTCGCTTCGTGAACTTGCCCTCACCTCCCCGCCCGCGTGACTCTGCATCCGAGGCCCGAGTTTTCCCCAGGCCCTTCCCTGCGAGGAGCCAGGAGCAGTTATTTGTGTCCTGTTTGGATCACAGATGTTAGATTATTATTTATTTCTCTCTGAAGCCCACTCTTTCAGTCCCAAATGATCCCTTTCCCCTTTTGCTTAAATTTAATTTGGAATGTATGTTGTCGGTAAGTGACAGGCGGTTTAATTATTAATTGGATCCTGCAATGCTCCGCACCGTAGTTTTAAGCTCTTCGGGGGCTGAAGCCCCCGCCGCCTCCCCTGTGTGCTTGGAGTCCGGGGTGAACACAGAGGTAATCACAGCGCAGGACGAAGGCGCCCGGTCGCCTCTTCCTTCCACGTGTGTGCTGGTCTCCGGTTTTACCAAGTGCCACCCAGGCTGCTGCTCAGGTGGGAACCAGGGAGGCCCCCATGTGCCCCTCTCTCTGGGACCATGATTTTCATCTGTCTCTAACCGTGACTCTAACTGTATTTCACATGCAGATACAAGAGACCACCATGACCTGGGTCCTGGCACTGACATGAAGCTCAGCAGGAGGAGGCGGCCCGTGGCGCATCCGTGTGGATCCAGCTCAGCGGGTCTGAGTGGTGTGGGTCCAGCTCAGCGGGTCCAAGCTGCGTGAGTGCCCTGGTAGCTGGGGCGATAAAAGGAGCCCTGTCGGGTCCCCATGTGGGCCACTCAGGCTCACCGACCACCTCTCTAATTGAAGCGGCGTCTCCCGACGGTCAGCACTGGTCAGAAGGAGGCCAGGTCCGGGGAGAGCTGAGGAAGCTGCCTCATCCCCCGAGTAGGGGGTCTCCCGCCAGGCTCCTGGACCATCACAGCGACACTGGTCTGGCCAGTGGTCCGACACTCCTTGGGGCACATCCGTCCAAGTGTAAAGACTCCTTCCTCCTTCGTGGAGACCGGTCCAGAGAACACCCAGTGGCTCGTCCTGGATCCCGGGCCCCACGTGTCCCTCATACTCCTGAAAGTTGTCTCCAACCCCAATAAATAAAGTGACCTGAAGTCCAGGTGTGGTGTCCATTCCCGATGTGCCCTCGGTCCCCACAGAGGTCCACACACCTGGTGAACGGCGGCCGTCTCCCCCCGTCAAACCACTTCTTAAGCAGCCCAGCCACCCACCCACCGGGCAGGCAATTCATTTTTCACAGGGTACCACAGACATAACTAACAGGCATCGCGTCCCCGCGATTAAAGCTATTTCCTGTGAAATTAAAACACTGATTTTACCGCCCCAAGGTTTTCCCATTAAAATAATCTAAGAATTGCTTGCATAATAAATATTTTAACAACCATTTTACTATGACGTGTGCGTTCTGGGGTGGGTGAGTTTTCACGTCCGTGCCATTTCGGGTGCGGTCTCCTAAGCTTGGGGTTTCCCTCTGACCCTCCTACTTCATGGCACAAACTGGAACATCAGGGTGACTGGGCTTCTGCTCGGACACGCGTGACAGACGGGTGAGAGGAGAAGGTGGGATTACACGGACGCTCGACCGCCCTGGCTTTTAGGGGGATCCTGCCTCGCGGGAGGGGTCGAACCGGGCAGATTATAACAGCCCAGTGCAGACGCGTACAGCTCACAGGTTCCCCATGGCCCGTGCTATTGACATTGCTCAGAGAACCACAAAACGACCCTGGGCGCTTTCCCCACTGGACCTCGGCGCCTGCATTTTGGGGGCAAATAAAATAACACGTTTTCAGTTTGCTCTGTGTATAAAAACGGAACGTGTAAACACACGCTTAGCTATGAAATGTCCAGAATTCAGGTAAAATTTCCCGCTGGCTTTAAAGAGCTTTCCAATTTCTCTTCTGTCACTTTGGACGCAACCAAGGTGGGTCCCGGAAAGGGTCGTCCTCCCAGAAGCTCTTACTCCATTCCCCAGCGGAAAACACGGAGGGGGCCGGTCAGACGGTTGCATTGTATTAGTTTTCCAAATCTGCCCCAGTTTCCAGTTCACCAGTGATGAGAAAGCTTCGGTCCTGTGGAGGGAATGAACTTCCACGATTGCCTGACCCCAGCAGCCGATTTCACCGTCTCCCTGCGGCGAGGGGCCTGCTTCCAGGGACCGAGGGATCTGCTCCCTGGCCTTCCCATGAAAACAGAAATATGGTCCCCGCTCCAACGGGGAGGCGAGCACCCGACCCTCTGAGCGTGTGCAGGCCATTTGCGGCAGGTGTGCCGGCTGGTCTGCCTACGGACAGGCGCAAAGGTGATGTTCTGGCAAGTCTTTGTGCTTCGGAAAAGGGCCTTTAAAAATGAATTTCTCTAAATTTGTAAGCCCTTTTTACCATCGAAGTTGCCTCCGAAGCTTAAACCTGGATCCACAGCCTTCAGCATCTCAAATTAATTGAATCCTATGGCGCCCTGAGGGCCCGCCAGGTCCCACGTGGAATCCGCCCCTTCGTAGCCTCCGTTTCATACTGAAATCTTTACGTGATGGTGATAAGATATATAAACATCTTCAGCCACAGAGAAGAGAGAGGGAGAAGGTGGGAAAGGCCTTTTTCCTTAAAAAAGTCAAATATTAGAGACTAAATGTATTTTTACCCATTGAAAGACAGTAAGATAGCGCATTAAAAATGTTCACTATTTGAGTTTTAAGTTCTCTGTTGGGATTTTAATTTGAGAATCACAATTTAAATTTAAATTTAGGACTTTGTCCTTTTACCACTTTTGATTTGATGGGTCAAAAACTAAGTTTTGCTTTTTTTTTTTTTTTTTCCATAAACACAGTGATTCTGCTCCAGCCAAGGCGTCTCCGTGACAGGCCCGGTTCCATCTTTACATCGGTCGGGCCGGTTGATGGACACGTAGAAGAACATGAGCTGACCTATTTGTTTTTCGTATTTTAAACCCGTCGCTCGTGTCCCCCACAGTGTCACCGAGCAGTGTTCCCGGGGACCGAGTGTAAACACACAGGACGGCGAGCTCATCTGCAGCAAACGCTCCGTCTCATGTTCATGGATGGACGTAGACTGGACAGTTTCTCAGGCCACTTCCAAATGCAGGTTGCATGAGCACCTCCCCAGGATGCTGTGCCCTAATAGTTCTCTGCTCCGGCCTGGCCACCCGCTGGGGGCCCCGGGTCTCCCCGCAGGAGGTGGGCAGCCTCTCGGCCCAGGCGAGGGCGCCGGTGCCCAGCCCACCCGAGCGTCCACACCTCCTGCCCCTTCTTGCTTTTCAGCACGAATGAGCCTTCGTAGGGACGAGTTTGGGGTGAAGCACACTCCTGACAGTCTGTGGACCCGAATTTCCCAGCCCTGAAACCGACTGGGTGCCCTGAGGCTGGGTTAGCGAGTCCGGCCTGGGAGCCGGGGCGGGCGCAGCAGGAACCACTGCTCGGAACAGGGCGGCGGCCAGGGTGCCGGCGCCGAGCTCTCGCCTGAGCAGCGGGTGGAGAGAATACGGGACTTGCCATAAAGCAGGGAGGTGAATTCAGTTCGCGGACAGGCAGCTCCCACGGGGGCCATTTTGCTGAATGTAATGGATTCGAAGTCAGCCACATACAGGGATGGGCGAAAGTAGGTTAATAACAATAAAAACAACACAATCCTTAATAAATAAATGACACAAGAATAAACCCCATGAGTCGAGTACTCACACTGTAAACCTACTGTTGCCCACCTCAGATTAACATGAGAAAATACAGCCGATCAGCTAATAAATTCTCCCGCCTTCCCCCTGCGGCGGATGCCCTCGCGGTAGGAATGCGCCAAAGACAGACGCCGACTTCTACACAAAGTCGTCCCCGGTGCTCGAGAATGGGGACGACTCCTCCCGCTTGGAGAAAAATTTTTTTATATTGATTTCTATGAAAACAAAAACCTAGATCGGTTAAAAATAACAGGACGCACCGGCTGGCTCCGGTTTGTAGCTGGAAAGAAGCCGACGCCCACGGCTCCCCTTCCTTATGGTGTGAAGGTTACGGGGCTTAACCTGGGCTGGGAAGAGGGGGGGGGGCTGGGAACCGCCCGGGCCCTTGAGGCCGGTCCACCCGCCCACCTGCGGGGAAGGCCAGGCTGGACCCGGGGGGCCACCTGCTCCGGAACCCCGGCGGGGATCCGCGTCCCCTCCCTCCTGCACCCCCATTTCCCTGTCAGCTCCTCTTGGCACAACCTCCACAAACAAACTTTGTTAACGGCTTCAAACTTGGAAGGCTCGCTTTTTAAATATTTGCCGCTACATAATTGAAACAGCTGTTTTAATGAGGTACCTACTGTCATCATTTTACCCCGGCTGAGCTGGGCGACAACAGAGCAGTAATAACGAATTCAATAATAATTAACTCGGGTCATCTGCTCATCTGTCACGGCCCATCAGCTTCGGGGAGGAAAGTCCCAGTGAACTTCCCTCTTTTGTGAGCTTTCCAAAACTCGGCCATAAAATGCTTAGAGAGGACTCTAGGTAGCCCTTCAAAAGTTCTAAGCAAACTGGTAAGTAGGTTAATTAAATTTTATGCATGTTTAAATGCTAATGATCGCGTTCCCGGCATTACAGTGTCGTCGGATGCGCGGTGATGTCATGCGCGCGGTGGTTTTAGTGCCGGGACGCGCCTGCGGCCCACGTCGAGCGGCGGCTCTGGATCATTTATCGAAGGGCAGGACGCTGACAGCTCCGAGAGCCAGGTTTCCGCGCAGGTCCCTGCACTTGTGCGGTGCATGCTAATCAGGGCGGGCGGCAGGCGGCCGTCTGCTCAGCAGCACCCGGCGGGAGGGGAGTCTGCGCGGCTTCCACACTCTCGCCCGGCGCCCCCGGCTGAGGCCCCGCCGCCTGCCCGCCTGCGGGTCAGACTCTGAAATCGCCGGCGAGGTCAGGTTCCCCGCCTCACCCCACTCTTACCTTCTGCTGTTCCTCCCCCGACTTCTTGTTTTCACAGCATTTTGCGAGACGTTTGGTCGATATTTCTGAGCAAGAGAAAGACACACACGCGCTTTGGGTCACATAGAAGGGGTGACAGACACCCGTCAATGCTCTAGACAAACAGTTCCAATCTCACTGGCCACGTAGGGCAGAGCTTGTCCAGCGGCGCCGGGGACAGGGATGGTCTGGGGACGTGTCCAGGTGAAATCCTGAGTGTCGGTCGGTCTGGGGCCCAGCCTGAGACCACCAGCCCCGGCCGGAGGGGCCCGGCTCACAGGGCTCAACAGCAGGGCCTCGGTCAGTCTGGACAAAAGGAGGCGGAAAACATGAGGTCATTCTCCTGACCCCTGGGGCCCCCTTTCTCCTCTGGGTTCATTTTTCATTAATTATCTTCCCCTTTTTCACAGAGACACTAGGGTCCCCTCTTCTCGGGAGTGGCCTTGAGGCTGCAGGTTGTTTAGGCCGAAGAGCAGGTTTCCTACGGGACCCGGGTCCTTTCTCTCCCACTGCAGGGCTGACTGTCAGGGTCCCTTTGCTCTGTGGAATTAGGTGAAGGAGAGATGACACTGTGTTTAAAATATCAGACACTCGGTCAGCCTATGGCAACACTGTCGAGCAGGAATATTAAGGCCTGGAGGAGCCGGCCGTGGCAGAAATCAGAACATGCCTCCCATTCTTGGCTCGAGACTGAAACCCTGGGGCACGAAGGGTCCCGTTAGGTCACTGGGTCCTGTCTTGCCTGCGGGAAGGTCCACGTCTGAGGGAAATGGGCCTCACAGCACAAACGCAGCCGCCTCTGGCCTGGGCAGTGGGGCCTCAGCCGTGGCCACGCTGGTGAGTTCCTGCCGACACCTCAGCATCAGGCTGGATTCTCAGGGGAGGTTCACGGCTCAAGGCCAGGCAGCCCGCACCCTGACGAACGCTGGGTTTGTGCACAATTGTGCCCAAGTTAAGCATTATTGCAAGGTTGGTTTTGTTTGTTTTTTGATGAAAAGCCAGGGGTTTGGATGGGAATGTTTAAGGCAAACAGCTCCAGCAGGGAACACGTATGGAGACATCTCCCGTCATCAGTAAATAACTTGAGGCCCGATCGGCCTCCTTCCGGACACACCATTGAAACGCCCAGGGTGTCTCCGCGAGGGGGCCCCGGGCGCCTTGCTGGAGCTGGGCACTGTGTCCCGACTCCGCTGGCTCTCTGAGGACCTAGAAGAGGGAGCAGTTCTGCGTCTCAACATTCGCTCGTAAATAAAAGGCGCACGGCGAGGAGCAGTGCTCCCTGGCTCTGCGCTCAGACGAGGCAGGTCTGGCTGGTTCCCGGAGGGAGATTTCAGCTTTAGCAACGCAACACAGCGAGATGGCCTGAGGTCGCTCAGCCCTTTATCTGGCACTCGGGCTGCTCAGATAAAACCCAGTCTCACGGGCGAGATGCCATGAGAACAATGCGGCCTCGTGCTCAGGAAGAGCCCAGATCGAACGGCCAAACGGAGGAGCCGAGACTGTAAAACTCTGGGACAAACACGAGGCGAAAGCCGCAGGACCTTGGACTTGGCAACGATCTCCTGGGTGTGACACCAAAGACGCAGGCAATAAAGTAAAAACAGACAAAATTAAAAACCTCGTGCGCCCAGGGACACCGGCGAGGGAGGGAAAAGGCAACCGGCAGAACGGGGGAAATATTAGTAAGTCTCATGCTTGATCAGGATTAATGTCCAGAATATATAAAGTGCTCCTACGACTCAACAACAAACAAAAGACACATAAATGGCCAATCAGCCCAGGAAAAGATGCTCAATATTATGGATCATCAGGGAAATGCCCGTCAGAGCAACTCTGCTTCAGGGTCCACCCCCGAAAGAATTAAAAACGGGACTGGAGCTGATGTTTGTCCACCTGTGTTCACAGCCCTACGTGGGCGGGACCGAGGTTCCCCAGGCGTCATGGGGCAGGAGGGTAAAGGGAAAGCTTTTCCAAAGGGGGAACCCAGCGAGGGCGTCCCCCCCACTGTGCTCCTGGCTCCCGCTCCCCGGGACGACCCCCATTCGCACCTGCGCATCTCTCAGAGCGATATCGCATATATAGAGATATAATCTGATATCCTGACAAAGTGCTCTTTGTTTCTGCAGCAGGATGGACATATTCACACTCCCCGTCTCTTGCATTTTGATCTCCGAGGCCTTTCTTTCCAGCTGCCCTGCAAACACGGCTGCCCCGGGGTTGTAAGTGTCGGGCTGTGTTCCTCCTCTCTAGACCCTCACAGTCAGTTCTGAGAAGCAAAGCAGCCAACAGCTAGAAGCAAGCAGGCCGCTGCCTCCATTGATTATGGCAAATCTGCGGGATTCCTCCTCATTGGCGTCCTGGGCGGGGCCCCGTGGGTGCTGGTCCAGCAAGACCCCGGGCTCATGGGCGATGAAGACGCCATGTTCAGGAGCCCCCACGGCTGTTCAGCAGGAAAATCTTACGTCTAATACTAAGAAGAAAGACATCATACTCATATTTCATTTTATTTAAATTTTATTTCTCTAGAAGCTCATTTAATTATGTTTTACAGAGACACGGGCCAGGGTTGGATGGGAAAACGGTCCCTCCCCACAGACAGTGTGAGGGCCGCTGCGGTCCCCCCGAGTCACAGAGTCAAACGGTTCCAGCAACGTGGCCGCTCACCCGAGCCCCCCGCGGCCCCCCTGCAGCTGACATCTGGGGAAGAGAAGTCCGAGTGCCAAGGGGACACTTTCTCCTCTGAGGATTTTTTCCAGATGCTAAGTGGGGGATGAGGCTACCTGGTCTGGAAAGTCGCTTCCAACTTCGTCACCTGGGGAACCTTCCAAAACGTCCAGGGCGTTGCCACAAAGCACTGGTGGGAAATCACTCGGCTAAATTAAATAGAGCAGAGGAGGAGCGGGCGGCCTTGGAATGAAATCACAAATGCCAAAGTTCAGGTGTGAACTGGGCGGGGGACTCGAGATTAGGTAAATACGGAATTAATATATGCAAACAAGGCGAGCCTGTGAGCCACCTTTTCTCAGTTGTCATCAGTAGAGAGTCTAAATATTTTGGAAAGTAACATGTTCTAGCGTTTTTAGGTTCGGATGGTGACCCCTGAAGGAGGTTAGGGTGTCATTATCTGTCGGAAGCTCTGCCTTAATGAATAGGTAAAAGTTTAATTAGCATATGAATGGTCTGCCTGGAGGAGTCGTCACAACTGGGCTGAAAATAGTTCCTACTCTGCAGTGGGTGAGATCTCCTTTGAATTACCCTGTAGTCCTGGGAAGGCCGGCTCCCGGTGGCAGGAGGACCCCTTTCCAAAGGACCCACAACCCCGTGGATGGTGGGCCCGAGTCACTGGGGTGCGTCGCTATTTCTAAGGAACCTGCAGTGTCCACTGCACAGTGGACCCGGCCTCAGGGGCCCTGGATGGATCCCAGCAGCCCTGCCCTCAATCCCTGGGGATTTTAACTCAATTGCTTTGCCGTGAGGCCCAATACTCTATTTTTATTCCAATAAAAATTTTAAATTTTTATGTTTTTAATTTATTGGGGTGACATTGTTAATAAAATTACACAGGTTTCAGGGAGACAGTTCCATATACATCTTCTGTGTGTGGCACCGTGTGTTCACTCATATTTAAAGCTGCGGAGGTGATGCTGTGTCCTGGTAAGAACGACCCCTACTGGACTCTCCAAGGTCAAATACGCCTCATAATCCCGATTAATTGCTAATAACCCACAGGCTTGCTCAGGTTGTAGAAAATGTGGTGAAAGGCGCCTTCGGGTCAGTGGGGAGCTGGGGGTTCTCCCCACTACACTTAGGGTTTGTTTTTGAGAATTCGAACCACCTTTGCCCAGAAAAATGCCGTGTGAAGGCTGAGAGTGAGAAGTCGTTTCCAGCAATGAAGGGGTGGCTTTATTTTCTCAGAAGCAGGTTGGCTGCTCAATTACTCTGCATGGTGAGGGCTGTAAGAATTAAAGGCATTTACCCAGGGTCATGTTAACAGGGTGAACCCCAGACAGTCGGGTCCCCGTGGACGAGGCCTGTGGGGCTGGTCGCCGCTGCGCAGCCAGCCCGACGCCCCCCAGAGCTCAGCCCGGCCCGCAGAGCTGGGATCCCCTCGGCGTTTCAGAGCAGCCAGGAGGGGAGGCAAGTTTACCCACGTTCTGATCTTCGGAGCTGTAAATTAGCAGCCAGATGCATGAACTGGGAACTCTTCCAAATTCATTTCTAGAGAAGGTGCCGCCTTCACCAGAAGCAGCCCTGCCACGAGGAGCGGCCTTTATTTCTGCGAGGCGGCTGCCCGAGGCCCAGGAGGAGCCGGGTGGAGACAGTGCTGCTCCCCAAATGAAAAGCTCGATGGCACCACGGCCTCGGGTACTGAGGCAGCCGGCTCGGGAATCCGCGTCCGCGCCCGTTCACAAGGTGATTTGGAAATATCAGCCCCCAGGCCCGGAGTGGTGTCCTCTCCGGGGAGAGGGGATCGTCCCGCTCACGTCTGTTTCTTTATCCGTCACAGACTCCACTTTCCCTTACACCCCTCCCGCCACTGACCTTAGGCTCCAGCCTTGCCCGGCGTCATGGCCTGAATTGTGTCCCCTCAACATTCGTAGGGTGAAGCCCTAACCCACAGTGTGACCGCCCGGGAGACGGGGCCATTAAAGCCGTAATTAAGGTTAAATGAGGTCGCATGTGCCCCCTTCCTCGCCCCGAAACACAGAGCTTCCTGCCATTAACATCTCCTGGGAGTTCGCTACTTTGTTGCAGCTGATGAGTCCATATTGATACATTATGGACGTTCTCTGCACTTTCTGCTGATTTTTTTTTCCTGAAACTTAAAACTGCTCTGCAAAATAAAGCCTATTAATTTTTAAAAAATTTACTGGGGGTATTGTTCAAAGGGATGACAAAGAAATAAGGGGATACTGAAAACAGATTTGAAAAAATTTAAACAAGAATTGTATGATATTTGGAATTAAAAGCTCAGTGGATTAATTAAGTGGCGCATTAGTTCCAACTGGAGAGAGGACTGGGGGACTGGAGTAGAGACCTGAAGGCATCGCCGGGGAGGGAGCGCAGGACGGGGGTGGGAACAGGGGCGGAGGACTGGGGAGCGTTGTTCTGCGCAGGCTTCCAGAGGCGTAGCAAAGACTGCGCCAAGTGATAGTAATTTTTCTGAATTGATAATAAATCCTCGCATTCAGGAGGCCCAACCTAACTCTCGAAGGGTAAATAAAAAAAGAAATTCACGCCTAGACACTCATGTCCAAGACAGTCAATCGCTTATCCTCAAAGTGCTAATAATAATAAAAAAACCCGACCAACCACCACCAACAGGACGGTCTTTCTATAAGAGGCACAAAACCGAGATGCCCTCAGCCGAGTAAGAGCCTGGGAGCGTTTGCTGCTCACGAACCCTCGCGGAGGAGACGTGTGAAGATGTAGCTCAGGGAGGCGGAGGCGCGTCTGCAACGGAGGAGGGAGAAGTGGGTGAAAAAACACGGTAACTACATGCGAATGTCCGACATACTCGGGGATGTAAAATGACAGTAAAAATGCTTCATTCCCACAGTTGTAAAACTTGATAGGAATGAAACTTTAATTCAGCAAATAAATGGTAAGATTTTATATTCCAAGGGAGAGTAAAGTGAGACAGCGTTGGCTCCAGAGCGCTCCGTGTGAGCGGTCATTTTCTAGAATGTCCCCTAAAAGAACAGACAGAGCCCAGCTTCCCCTTCCCTGAGCAAATCAGCAAAAAAGGAATTAAGAAAGAAACACTTGAAAATAACATGAGAAAGATAAAGAGGCTGAGAGTGACGTTAGAAGCTAATTAAAATATTCCAGCTCTCACAATAAACAGAAATAAAATAAATATTTCAGTGTGATTTTTACATAAAAAGATACTCTCTGGAACAACAACAACAAAAACACCCTAGAAATAAATCTAGCGAAATACAGGCAAGACTTTGTAGAGCGAGTAGCGCGGTTTTGTTGAAAGGCATCAACAAATAACGAAATAAATGAAGAGATATATCTAGCTCAGAAATAAGAATACTTGTTAGGAAAAAATATATAAATTACTCCCAGCCCTATCAAAAATATGACATGACCTCTGCCCTCCCATGACACCAGCTGGTTTTTCACAGGCTGGTTTTGAAGCCTGTAGGGCAGGAAGGGCCGGGAACAACCAAGCCGCCCTCACGACAACCCCAGAGCAGCAGCGGCGAGGGGTTTCCCACGCTGAGCTCCAAGGCCTCCTGCAGCCTCGGTCAGGGAGCGGCACCTGGATCAATGGGGAGCTGGCCAGGGATCTGCTTCCACCTGACCCGTAGGCCAGGCCCTCAGGGTCCCCTGACGAGGGCCTCAGGATTCCAGCGGGGGATTCGGGTTCTGTTTGACTATTTCTTGTTTTTATATGTTTGCATTGAATTTATTGGGGTGACACTGGTTAATAAAGATATATCGGTTTCAGGGGTACAAGTCTACATACAGTCATCTGCATATTGCATCGTGTGTTCAGCACCCAGTCTCGTCTCCTTCGGTCACCACAGATGCCCCTTTCGTATGGATGACTGAGGCCCTATCAAGTGGGACATGTGCTTGCGGAAAACTGACCCAGTGCAGGTGATTTTACCTGGAAGGGAGGCAGTGACTCCTGTCCAGTCGCGGAGTAAGTCCAGGTGGAGGTGGTGGTGCCCCGGCCTGACTTGCCGCCTTACAGGAGGATCATCTTGCGGCTGCCGGATCACGCGTCTGTCCTCGAGTCCGCCCTGAGCCGGCTCCGCGCCCGCCGGGCCGCAGGCCTCACACCGCAGGCAGATGCTCACATCCATACAAAGGGCCTGTAACTTTCGGAAAAGGGCACCGTGACCCAGCGGAGAGGTGGCACCCCAAAGCGGCGACGAGGTAAGAGAAACCCACGCCTGAGGCTATACGATCATATTAGCCCATGTCACCCCAGTGCATTTAATTTAAAAAAAAGAATAAAAAATAAAAGTACAGAAGAGGAGGGGGGAGGAAACGGGCTATTTAACAGCTGGTGTTGCCTGGCTGGTGACCCGGGCGGGAGACGGGCTTCTACCCAGCCCGCCCCGTCCACAAACTTGGACCAGCTCCAGCGCGTCGGGAACGTCAATGTGAGTCAGCAAACTCCAAGCTCTCACAAGACAAATCAGTGATAACTTCACAAGCCTGAGGTGGGGGAGATTTTATTAAACTAGACATGGGCCGCACCAGCTTCGAACGAATTAAAACACAGGAAAAAACAAACGAGAAACTCGGCTACGTTAAAATTATAAAATTCTGTGTCTCAAAACACACGAGGAGGGCGGTGGGCGAGGCGTCTCCGTAAACCGAGAGGACAGATTTGCAAAGCATTTAACTAACAAAGGATTAATCATCGAAATTCATATATAAACAAAACCTTCTCCAAATCAGTAATAAAAAGGCAAACAACCTAATAGGTTCGCAGCAGAGGAAAAAAATATGGCAAATAAACACACGAACAGATGCTTAACCTCATTAGTAATCCAAGAAATGCAAATTAAAACAATAATGAGATGCCATTTGCACCCACCAGATTGGCAAAAGTTAAGAAGTCTGACAGCACTACTTGTTGGCCAGGATGGATCTCGGAGCTCGTCGGCTCTCCCAGGGGCGGCGCCAACTGGAGCGGCCACAGGTAGACGGCCTGGCTGCTGTGCGGCCGGCTCCAGGGCCCCACGGCCCCGTCTCTGGCCAGGTCACCCAGGCAACCCCACAGGTCGTAGGTCACCAGGGACAGGAGCCCGCGGGGCGGCTTTGCCCGGGTTGTCGCAAAGCAGGAGGAACTTACACGCCGGCCCCCCACGGGGAGGAAGGCTCCGGGGCGTTTTCTTACAGGGAACGTAACGGGCGGCGAGGAGGCGCGGCCAGGGCGGGCACAGACACGCGGCCTTGAGTCCGGATTGTTGCAGCGGCGTTTGGATGGGCAATCGTCTTGGAAGAACAGGGACCCGACACAAGGTCCCCGTTTCCTGACACCGCGGGGCCAGTGTTGCGGGATACGTTCGGAGAGTCCCTGTCAGATTAAAATGCGTTTCTCCAAAAGGAAAGACATCATGCCCGCGTATTCCCCGTTTCCCGTTCGCTTTGTTACTCGGTCCCCCGAAGGGGCTGATTGCGCCCGGCTAGCTGGCACGTTTTTTTGAGCTTGTGACAGGCACCGAGCGGCGAGGAGACCGGGTCCCGGGGAAGGACGCCCCCCTGGGCAGGGTGCTGGTCTCGCCACCACAGGTCCACGGTGACGAGCCTTTGTATCCGGTTCATTTGCGTTTTAAGGGTCCTCCAGGAGTTTTTCCTACGAGGAAAGGGGAGCTAGGTTAGGACAGGCCTCGTGCTGGTGTCGAATTTGAAAAAAATGATGAAAAAAGGTCACGGAGAATTTCCATGCCACAAAAGATAAATAGTAAAATAAATCCTGCAACGCTCACGGGGCGCGTTTGCCCCCTTCCTCTCTGTGGGCATTTGCTTTAAGTTTTGTGTCGTTTGTATTTTACACACCCAAGAGCTGCATTTGTCAACTGCATCGTTGCTGGTTGGAAAGGATGATTGTTGCACGTAAAAGAGAATGTGCTGTGCTTTTTTTTTTTTAATCCAAAAGATAATGTTCCTTTTTATCCAAAAGAGGACATTCTTTTATAGCCCCAAATCCCACTTTATTTCATAGGAGATTTGTTGAAAACAAACAATTCAGGGAAATTCTATTGTTTGACGAAAGAGAAAGAAAAATGCTTGACTATAGAAATTATCTCAAAGCCTTAAGATTGGAACATGGACGGACGACCGAAAACGCTGCTGAACTCGGGCTCCCGAGCCTCGCCCACCCGCCTCCGCCCAGCTTGGCTTCCACCGGCTTATTTCTCTCACTTAGGGAGACGAGACGACGCCTCGGAAATAATGAACCACATGGATGGAAAATAACCCCAAAGATGGGGAAGCTGAAAATGCAAGATTGATAAAGTAATTTTAATTTGGCTCTACATATGTTAAGGTAGTTAGGGTGACTTTTGTGAAGGAGTCCAACTGTGTGAAGACAGATGTGCCGAAACGGGTCTCTCCCTCTCCCTCTCCCTCACACGCACACACACGCACACACACGCACACACACACACACGCACACACGCACACACACGCACACGCCCCCCGCCCGGCTCTGCACATGGAGATGGCACTGCCATGATCTCGGAGCCGGCTGCGTCCTTAGCAAACCGGGCACAAGGTCCTGAGCCGGAGCTTGTCGTTCGCTGTGGACGCTGCAGAGCCTCCAGCGTCTCTCGTGCGATTTGGAAATTGATGGCCTTGCTCCCAACAAGCTTCTCCGTGGCCCAGAGCGCACGGGGCCGAGGGGTGAGGGCTCCTCTCTCTGCGGCTCCAGAAAGTGTCCCCCGCAATCTCCGGGCCCCCACCCCCCGCTCCCTGTTACTTGAAAGCACCTCAGGGATGCAGCAGAGGCCCCGCTGGGACATCGATCCCTCCCGCAGCGGGCCCCAGACACCCAGCGGGCACGTGTGCTCACAGCGGTGACCCGGGGCTCCCGCTGCTCGGCCGAGCGCAGGCTGGGCCACCTGGTGTCCCGGGCGAAGGCGGGATCAATAGGGAGGAATGGAGGCAAAACAGACGCTGCTCCCGCCGCATCCGGGGAGACGAGGTGTCTCCGCAGCGTGGTCAGGGCACCAGCTGAAAGCCAGGCCGCCCCCGGGGGGGCTGGAGGTTCTGGAAGGACGAGCTTGTCCCCCTTCACTGGCTTCGCCACCAGAGCGGAGATTTGAGATTTGAAAGCCAATCGGAGGGCCCTGGCCCTGGAGATGCTCTGTGTGAGGACATCGGGCACGTTTAAAAAAATTTTTTTAAATATTTTAAATTGATTTTTAGAGAGAGAGGAAAGGAGAGGTGAGGGTTATGCAGAGAGAAACACTGATCGGGTGTCTCCTGCGTGTCCCCCACCGGGGACTGAGCCCACAACCTGGGGGGGATCGGAACCCTCAACCTTTGGGTGCACAGGACACCCCCCTAACGGAGCCACACCGGCCACGGCCACTGGGGCAAACGCTAGGCGCTGGGGCTTCCCAGGGGCATGTGGGCCGCTTCACAGAAACCTCTACAGTGGTGCCAACTGCCAGGCGGGCGTCCACGGCCACCCTCACCGCTCTCACCGGCCGGTCAGTGTAGTTTGAAATGTCTCCTTGCGACGAGGGACACAACACCCACGAGAATCACCGGGCGTGGCTGGAGGCACCGTGAAGCCTCCTCTCAGGGACGCTCAGCCCGTTGAGGGTTTGGGGGCCAGGGGAGGTGGGGGACGTGTCCAGGCCCCAGGGCGGAGCCAGCTGGGGAGCCGGGTCCTCACGTTGCCTTTTGCAGGGAGGTGTCCGCCCTGGTCTCTGTCCTCTGTAGACGGAAGGGTGCGTGAGGCCCGGGATTCACGCACCTCCACAGAGCACGTGTGCGCGGCGAGGTGTCAGCAGTGAGCGAGGCAGATCCCGCCCGCCCCCAGGCCAGCCGGCGAGACCACCCAGCGTCCCTAGGAAAACAGGCGGCGCTTATCACTGTTCAGCAGCTGAGCGTCCCGAACAATCTCGTTCTGACACGTTAAAGGAATGACGGGCTTAGAGGGCTTCCGAACGCCTACGTCCACCCAGCGGGGACGCTCCCGCACGTGGCCGTGTGCGTTTCTGCGTGTCCCTCTCCTGGGAGCGGTTCCCCCCGAGACACAGCCTCTTCCTCTCCCCTCCCGGCCCAGCCTGTCACCGTCCAGGGTTCGGGCCGCTTTCCGTGGACCAGCACTCACCCCGCTCCCTGCGTCCCCATCGCCGTCCGGACACAGGAGCTCCGACCCGAACAGGTGCATTTCCTGGGCACAGGCCGGGTTCTCGACTTAAAGATGCCCACGCGGCTGTTCCCCATCACACCCACCCGCAGACCCGTGTGCCCCTCGTGCGAATCTGCAGAGCCGCCCAACAAAGCACCACCGATGCGGCGGCCTCCACGGCAGACACTTACTTTGCTCACAGCCCTGGAGGCCCCGAGTTCAAGGTCACGGTGTCGGCAGGGCGGGTGTCTCCTGGGGTCTCTCTCCTCGGCCTGCGGGCGGCAGCCTCCTCGCCGGGTCCCCACAGGTCCGCCTCTGTGTGCACTCGTCCCTGGTGTTGCCCTCAGGGTGCAAACTGTCCCTTTAAAAAAATTATTTATGAGATTTCCCGTCATCTGCCGCTAACAGGGGTCCCACGTTGCTCTCTCTCGGACCCGAGCCTGTTTCTTTTCAAGCAGCAGAGGGGGGAGCAAGCAGCTCGGGCGTCTTCTGCCCTCGAGTTATCTCGACTGGTAATTGTACCACTTGGCATAGAACGTGAACGTTTGTTTTGAGGAGTCCTGACCTTTAAAGAAATTAAAACAATGCAGGGCAACGATGTCGTGTTTACCGTCCCTGAGCCCTTTCCGTGGCCCCGCCACGGTTTCCCTGACGTGGAAACTCCAACGGTTGCTTCTAGTGAGGCAGCCCTGCTGACCATAAGCTCTTTCAATTTTCTTTCCCCTGAAAAAAAAAATCACTTGTTGAAGGACGCTCGTGCTGGACGACAGGTCTGGTTTGCGCGTTTCCGTTTCCCAGCCTCGCGGCGAGTCAACGGGCCCCGCGCTTCTTGCTTTCACTTTTCCCTAATGTGAAGCCAGTTTTCTTTCAGACTTTCACTTGGTTTTCAGGTTATTAGTTTTAGATTATTAGTTCTTAGTTATTAGATTAGATTAGTTATTAGGTTAGTTATTAGTTATTAGATTAGATTATTAGTTATTAGTTTTTCTTGGTTTTCCAGCAGTTTGACTCTTATGTGCCTCTGTGTAGAGATTTTAAATTCAAATTTTTTATAGTTTTGTATTTGGGTTTCATAGATCGTCTGGACCACGGGGCTACTTCTGCTCATCAGAGATAAAAACCACGGCCGCCTTCTCCCTCCAAGCGTTTCTTTTGCTTCACTTTTCTCTGCTGCCGGGTCCCCGTTATATTTATGTCAAAATGACGCCGTCACACGATCTCAGACTCGCAACCCTGTTACCACGATCTCCGCTTCTGCCGTGTGGCGGCGAGGACGTCTGGCCTGGGTGATCTGTGTGGCTTGGTCTCTATTTTAAGTTTTAATCGGCCGGCAAACCTCTCCCCTTCTCGCACACGAGGTTCGGCTTTCCCGCTCCATCCTGGTAACTGAGCGCCCGCGCCCTGGAACACTCCTTCGGACGGTTTCCTCCCACTGACTGTCCTCTGACCGTGGGTGGCATTTTCTCACCTCTTCGTTTCTCTTCCAACTTTTCGGCACGTGACGTGCACAGTATATGGAGCGGCATAGACCCTAAAGGGCGCTTTCCTCCGGCCAGTCCGGGGGGCCCTCTGCCCGCCTGCTCCGCACCCCAACTGCATCGTGCTCTTTGCTGCAGCCTCAGCCGGCTCTGACCAACGCTGGCTTCAGACGTTTAGAGGAGGGATCGAGAATTTACCTTCCACGGGTTTTTTTCCAGCCCGATTTCCATCTTCCTGAATCGCGTGCGTTTTTCCTGCTGTGCGAGGGTCGGCGGGTTTCTGGGTCCTCGGGGCGTCTCTCTGTACCGGGCGACTCCCCTCGGCCGCACGCCCGGCCTCCGGAAAGCAGTGCGCGTGGGGCTGGAACTCCCGCGCCGTCCCCACGCGGCCAGTGAAAGTTCCGTAAGGTCCCCTCGTTTCCGTGCTCCCCGAACACGGCGGGTCCGTCTTCCTCGCAGAAAGCGGGAGCCGCCGTAGCCGTTTTCTAGCCTGGAAAGGACGGAGGGGCTTCGGGATCTGAGTGTCTGCATTTTCTCTGCATCTGTTGCTCCCTGACAGATGCTGGAAACTGTCGTTCTGTAGCGGATCCTAATTATTCTGGTGGTTACAGTGGAAGTAACCGGCTCTTTCTTCTCTCTGGGCCCTAATTGAAAGCAGGGGGCCAGGTGCGTCCTTCCAGATACATTGTTGCAACAGGGTCTAGTCCGACGGTACATGGCCATGAAACTTGTCACAGCAGGAACCCTTTTCAGAGTAAAGGAAATTATAAAAGCAATTGAAATCACATACCTACACTGTGCATTTATGGATACTTTACCTTAATTATATTGATAAATCTATAGAATAATTCTATCAAAACTATTTTTGAGCTAAAATTATTTCTGAAACATATAAGTAACATATCTGTATACACTAAGGCAAATTGTTTAAAATTATTCTTTATATTAATTATTTACACATTAAATAAGTATAAGCATTATGTATATTCCTGGGACATGTCCATGATGGAATCAATTTTCTGAGGAACATCTGTCTCTACATAATATTCTGAAGATTTTTAAAAATTTCTTATCACTTTGAATTTTTCATATAATTGCTTTGAAAGAGCCTATACATACTGAAATGGTTGGTAAGCTAAAAAAAAAAAAAAATTCTGCTAAGTGAAAGATATTCTGTTGTATTGTTTTATATTAAGATGTTTAATTTTCAGCCTCTGTATTTTCTCAATTACTATGTATGTATTTCATTCAGGCGCCAAATAACCCTCATAAGTATAATAAAATAGAATAAAAGCTCTGAAATTAAGGTACTCTTTTTAAAAATTTACCTTTATTGTTGAAAGTGTTACAGATGTCCCCTTTCCTTTCCCCATTGAACCCCTCCACCCTGCACCTGCCCCCCCCCCAGGTCTTCTCCGATTAAGGTACCCTTTTAATGATTCTTTAGTAAGTTTTTTCAAATTCAGATGATATAAAATCTTAGGCTTTCTCAATTTCATTCCTTCTTTATTCAGAATATAAATAACTCTAATTAGTAATAGCAGGTCCATTAGAAAGATATTTATTATAAACTGAGGTATTCCAAACACAGCCCTTTAATTTAAAAATTAAATATTGGACAGTCTCTGAGTTTTGGCATTTAATTTGTTCAGTTTCTGCCTTGCTTTTGGGGATAGTTTTTCTCTTCCTCTTGGCAAGCTTTTTTTTTTTTTTTTTGAAAGGGGTGAGTTGATGGGAGCTGGTCAATAACACAATTCACTTGACCTTCAAAACCTGAAGTGTTTTGGCCAAGGTTTAATTAAAGGGCTTGATTAAATATCTCTATTTTTTTTTTTTTTTTTTTACAAAATACAATAAAATGTAGAAGAGTCATTTAGAAAAAATACTTGATTTCATCATAGGACACTCAGGTTTATACCCAAAAGAGCCCTTTAATATCCAAACAATTGTTGTGTCTCACTGATGATGGGTTGTGAAGACAGAAAGTACCTGCTATTAGGCTGGAATATTTTTTTTATATCCCATATTAGTTTTTTAAAAATTTTATAGTTCAGTTATTCTGTGTAAGATAAAATATTATTAAATTGTTGGAGCGTAACTTCTATTCCATTAGTAGAGTTATTACACCTTCCCTGGGTGCAATTATGAATTAAGATGAACAACAATCTGTTTCAGACACATTGAGGCCTCAAATGTTTCATAATTTAATAAAAATGTTATTTTTACCATAATGCTCTTCCACCAAAATTTGTATTTTTGTTTTCACCACCAAACCAATAATTTTACATTAAACATTAACATTTTATTTAAATTTATAGCATTCACAATAACCTTACGATTTTCACTTTCTATAGGATGAGTTTTAGAAAGGTTGGACACAGGAGGTGAATAAAAATATCGATCAATTATTGACAGTATGGTAATTTATATTTACCCCATTTAATGACACTGATAAAAAACTGGAACAATTAAAAAAATTTTTTAATTTAAATTAATTTTTTTTATCACCATTTATCCCCTCTATGCTCTCTTCCAGCCCCCACCCCCTCTGCAAAAATACTTGGCGTTGTTTATCTTTGGAAATTTCTTCTGTTACTGAGCCAACAACTTTTGGGTTGATTTTATACATATGAAAATCCCTAAAATGAAAAATGTTCTATATTAGTTTAAAGAAACACTAATGTTATCTAAATGAAAAGCTGTGCTTTACAGGATGACATATGAAGATCCTTAATGTAGCCTCATCTGGTAAATCATCACGCTGGGCCCGCCTTCTCCCAACACTGTTAACGGTTTGGGAAGAGAGCCTTGCAGGGGCCTTCGGGCTTGTACGAAGCTGACGATATCACCAGGGCCTGCGCCGGAGGTGACGAGTGATGTTAAATATTTTGAACCAATTACATATGTAATTATCTGCCTTGAAAAACCAAAAGTCAGTACTTAATTTTTAAATTGAATGTGTGCTCCTCAAAACCCTTGCTTCCAAAAAGACTTACTGGAAAATAGATAAGGCACTGGCCACGGATACTATAAAGAAAACACTGCACACTGATAACATAGCGAGAGTCCAGGTTGCCCATGTGCCGTGCTGGAGAATGCCCAGCGTCTGGCCCCTAACCTGGGACGCGCGCCCCTGGCCAGGGCGGCCGGTGGCCCTGTCGGTGGCTGTCTCGCACAGGCCACATCTCCACTGGAAAGACAGCGAGCGGGAGGGACAGTGTGAGTCCCAGGACCAGGAGATAGCGTCAAACCTGCCTCCATTTACTGTGGAGCCCCCGAAGCCTGGGGGTGAAGGTGGGCGCATCCTACGGAGCCTGGAAAGGTTTGGAAAAAGAGCCAGGAGTCATTTAGATTTGACCACTGATTGAAGTAATAATTCTGTTTATTGCCCAGGTGTCAACAGCAGGTAAGACTTCAGTAAAATCTGGCAGCAACCAGTCAACACGCACCAAACCCACCCAGCTTGTCAGCACTTAGGTGTTGCCGTAGTGATTCCTGCACTGGCAATCTCTTTAAAGAAATACGCAGGTGTTATGCGCACATAATTAAATACGCGAATTTATACCTAGCCAGCTAGATGAGTGGACAGACCGACAGACAGACAGAAAGCCATTGTCACAGATTAGTTCTAATTCAATTACTCTGAAAGAGCCCAGGGTCACGGCAACGCATCGGAACACAGGCCGCCATGGGTTCCCTTCTCATGGGTTAGTTGACCTCGGAAAAACATGGTCTGGACGCTCTTCAGAGCTTTAATCCTGAGGTGTCTGAGCTGGATACACTCAGGGTCTCCTGCAAAATGGACACAACGGGAGGGAGGCTCCAGAGGACGGCCTGGCTCCTCTCCCTTCGTGGGATTCCTGCTGCTCCTGAAAGTAATAGCTGCTCATTTTAAGCCCAGGTCGTTTGGGGGAATGAATGTAAGCGTCAGCATTTGTAAACACTGACGCTTCCAGTTACCGACGCTTTTCAAAGGAAAGCTTCACTCCGTAAGACGTCATCATGATGGATCAGGGAAAACTCCGTCCCCCCGGGTGGGACAGCGGGACCTCGCACGGGACCTCTGGGCCTCTTTTGCTGTCTTTTGAAATTTTTTTCCTCTGAAAATATCAAAATATTCATCCCCCAGAAATGGTCATACTATATAATTTCTTGGTGATTCGGAACAAGTTCTGGTCTTTCTGTGTTTTGGCTCCTTCACCCTGGAAGAAGGGAAGGGAACGGAGACCTCCACTAACGAAGCTGAGCTTAACGAAACCTCGACACAGCCGCGCGGACGTCAGCTCGCGGTCAAGCGACACCAGCGCGGACACAGGCTGAGGTCAACTCAGGGAAAGAGTCATTTCAAGTCTAAACAGACAAACACAAACATCCTCAAACCAACGAAATAATAGAATTGTCTGTTTCTATAGATCTCTAGGTTATATCAAAGGTTTCTTTAATTAAATTTTTATCACTTATTTCATTTTAGTCTAACTTACTAAAGTTTTATGGTGGAATTGATAAAATAATTGTTTTATCACTCTGCTTTTTGTCCAGAATCAATTGTTGCATCTTTAAAAATGATGACTATTTGTAGTTATTACCTCTCTTCCCACGTGTTCCTGTAAATAAAAAATAGTTGCTCACTTGCCTTCTCGTTGTCTGTAGAGTTGAGAACGTCCCTGATCGCTCGGAGAGAAACCTTACATTCAGGAGCGTCACGCATGGTCCTTATTCCCGCGGGACTCAGCGGCGTCGTCTTCACTAACCCGCTCTCGCCCGCGTCTGATATTTCGCAGACGCGCCTCTCGGAAGAGCCGAGCTCCTGACGAACAGACAGGCGCCTTCTTTCAGTGACAGACGTGTTGTACTTGGGTTTTCTCCCGAAGTTTTCATTAGCTGTCAATTATTTCCCCAAAGGTAATACGTTCTTACCGTGCCTGGGGTTTAATAGGCTCAGGAACACACTACCCTATCTCGGGGAAACTGTTTCATTAAAAAGGAAAGAAAAGCTTGTCTTTGAAAGGAGCGGTACTATTCGAAGGACAGTTCTAAATTCCGTACTAATTAATGAGTCTTTATTTTATCATTTCCTTTACAAATCCCTAGAGCGCTATTTGAAAATATTATGAGTACTGGGAATCCCTTTACCGAACACCTCCCCTGCTCAAACGTTGATGTAGAACTGGGCACTTCAGATGGTCCACGTGTAAAGACATTTTCCCGAATTCAAAGCAAATCCTTTAAATTCTGTGGTTTTTAAAATTTTTTTTTTTTTAATTTCCCAAATTCTCAGACCTTTGGTGGTGTTTTGTGCTGAGCTCAGGGTAGAACCGAAGCAATCATTTTACAGTAAATGCAAGCGTGGCTGCCTGGACCGTGCCTCACACAGGCGGCGGGCGGGTGGGGAGATGACACACGTTGGACTCAATCAAGGGGGTTCATGTGCTGGAGCAACTTGTGTTCATAATTTTTGACGCACGTTAACTTTTTACTTGGAGAATTAACGCCCCACCATTTGTCCTGAGTGTATCGGAGGCTGAGATGCTCCCTGTGGGCTCCGTCCGAGGGAGGAGACCGTGTGGGTGAAGTGAAAGGAGCTAAATCACTTGTGGAAATAATATTTTTTCTTGTATTGCATGGAAATAAAAACGTGCCTCTCACGCTTAGGACGCTGGATGCTTCTTACAACAAACCTACTGAGCTGGTCAAGGGAAGAAATCAGATGGTCCTGCGACGCAGGGGGACGCTGGGCTCTCACTCAACACTGTTCATACGTCTTTGGGGAAAAACCTTTCCGATTTCTGGGGTAAACGCGTAGGGCGGCCTGTGGGTCTCAGCAGGCTCCGGCCCTGCTGGGTAAAAAGTGGGGCTTCCAGGAACAACGAACAGCTCACTCGCGAGCACCCAGCTCACCCGGCGGAGCCGGGGCCCAAACTCCTCCTGCCCGAGGGCCCTGTCTGCCCCGTGGGACCCACCCTCTAGCAAGGAACCAAACCACCAACCTCACACGGTCACGGCTGACTCAAAACCAGCACTAACAGCGGAGGGAGGGAGACGGTGAGCCCATTCCCACACTCGAAGGCAAACCCGAGGAGCCCGGGTGCCGACACCGATGGGGGTGCAGAGCAGCCCTGCGGACTTGGTCTCCTTCACTAACGCATCCTTACAAGCAAACCTCAGGCCCATTTTACGCGGGGATCTCTCTTAACCCACCTCCCTGGAGAAGCACAGGGAGCTGTCTGACCTTAAACCCTTCAAGACGGTGGCCGACCCCCAGAGAGCTCACCGTCTCCGCGCTGTGTGCGACCCTGGGGCCGGGCCATCAGGTGAATGACCACTGGTCACCCAGTGAGCGGAGAATCGCACCCATACACCGGGCTGCGTGGCCTGGAGCGTTAGCGGGCGCCCTGCGGGGCTCGGTGTACAGACCACGGGGCGGGCTGGACGCTCTGTCCTGCTCACGGCCCCTCTGCTTCCACCCGCCAGGGTCAGAGCGATGGCCACTGTCCCTTTGCCGCCACACGAGCTGGCCCTGCCGTCCTCTGTGTCCTCGCGAGTCAGCGTGGCCTGATTTCTAGAGAGTCTCCGGAGCTCCAGCTCAGTGTGTGCGTAGCCTGCTGCTTAAAGTGATTATCACACGCAGAGCAAGTTTCCCGAAAGCGCTTGGCATCGAAAAGGGAGCAGAATGGCGATATGTGGATAATTCAATTATAATTTCCACTGGAAGGCCCTTCTCTGCTGTTCCACACACACGGTGGTGAAGCGCAGGGGACGTAGCTGGCGGGCCCCTGTCACTCTCGGCCGTCTGCGAAGTTTCTTCTGCAGCAAGTCGAGGCCTAGTCAGCGGCTCTGCCCTGTCTCCCAACCCAGGGACACGCGGGGCAGGTGGGAAATAGCCGCTGGCTGAGACTAGTCCCAAGCCTGGAACGACCCCCTCGCAGGACGGCCCCTGGAGCATAAAGTGAAAATGCCAACAGGTGCTGAATTCGAGTTCGGCCACAGTGCCGGTGGGCGCGGACTTCCGGTGCCCGAAGGTGGAGCCTTGTGCCTAGTTTAAGTCACCTGAGTGAGCTGGGATGGGGCACGTTTGGGGTTTGCTCTCCCGCGAGCCGTTTACCGCTCAGGAGTGGCGCCCGCGGGCCCGAGTGACCTCCTGACCTGGGAGGGCAGAGCCCGCCCCCCTCGCAGATGCCGTGGTTATAACTGCGCTTCTCTGAGCGTAACCTGTGGCCACATTTCTCCCTCCTACGGCAGATTATTGTCACCGAATGGCGCCTGCAGTGTATTTCCCGGGAGAGTCTGCCGCTGCTGAATCGCCGGGCGACGGAGCCCATCACCAATCTCCGCCAAACGCTCCCGAAATGATAGGATTCGGGTGGAGTTCGGTGCAGCCCCGTCACACACGCAGGTTTGGCCTACATGTGGACGTCCCGTAGGTGCCCCTCGTCGGCGGGTATCTTAGCAAGTGGCCTTTTCAAAGTAATTTTTGTAAAAATGTTTTATTTTTTTTGTTATAAAAATGTACAGAAAGAGGGAGAGGCGCAGGAGGAGAGATATTCTCTGTGCCTCAGTCTATAAACTGAAGGGGGCTGGGATCCCCGCAAAAATTCATCTCCTGCAAGACGTGCGGGCTGAGACACGCAGGTCACGTTGGGTGATCTACCCCTTTCTTCACCCAAACAGGACGAGGCCCCCTCGTTCTGCGGGGGACCCGTGTGGGGGTAGGTCACCTACAGCCACGGGCCCCCCGTTCCCACAGCCCTGTGGCGGGAGGAGGGGGCGCTTTGTCCCCATTTTGTGGGCCAAGAGCTCGGGGCCGGCACACACAGTGGGGAGCCGGCCTGCCAGGTGCCCTGCGGAAGGTGGCGGCCCCGGGGCGGTGTGGACGGACCGTGCCGCCCGGAGGAGCCCAGGGCACAGCGTCCCTCTAGGCCAGGGAAACAGAACCGTCGCCAGCAGCGTGGCCGCCTCTGCAGACAGTGCACGCGGGGCCCCCCTTCCCAGCAGCCCCCCCGAAACGTGAGGCGCGATGTGAGCTCCCGGGGACCGGGACGTAATCTCGGGGAGAGCGAGCGGGATGCGGGAAGAGGCGGCCTCGGAAGATGGATTAAATGCACATACATTTTGTGATGAGTGACTGTAATGAAAGTCAAATGAATTATAATAAAATATGGAGTTTTAAAAAAAGCAAACTGCTCGACGCGCAGCGTAGCCGGGAGAACATTGAGCAGTTTTTCACCGTGTGCCGTTGTCAAAGTAAATAACTACCCAAGACAAACTTGCAAAGTGGTTTTCACTCTAATGCGATGCACAGAGTCAGTCATTTAATTTGTTAATTAGTATTGTGCCAGAAACTCTCTCTTCAGGATGAAGCAAGTATGTTTACAATCTTATCTGCCATCTGTTTAATCGATGGGAGGATTCTGAGAGCCGGGTTCTCGGAGAGGGTTGCTGAGAATTTGTTCCACAATGAGTGCGCCGGGTTTTTTAACTCCGGGAGGGTTCTGCGTGCGTGGGGGGCACCTCCGCCAGGGAGACGGCTCCGCCGACATCGGCGGCCGCGGGAACGGCGCTCAGCCGCTGCTCGCCGAACCCGGGACAGGAGACAGTTTCTATAAAGGTTCCGATGAATACGTTGATATATGTGTAGACACAGAGCACGAGCTCCCGAAAGGCGGGGCTATTCTGGCACAAAGCAAATGTAAGCCGAGATTTACTGAGATGAACAACCGTGAAGGCTCCGTGGGCTCGCGACCGGCGCTTACTCTGGAATCGGCCGATTTTCCCAGATTTCACACAAGGGAACTCCCGTTCAGCAGCGTCCTGGCCACGGAGATGGGTTCTCCAGGTGCTTTTAAACTGCTGCTTAAGAAGGGAGTTTAAATGGTTATCGGGAAGAGATGTAAAAATAAAATTGGTGATGCCTGAGGGTCTTCCGCTCTGGGCGGTGCGCAGGCGGCCTGGTTGGTGGCCCACGGGCAGGCTCCGGGCCCGGGAGCCTTCTCCCGCCGGCTCCTCTCACCACCAGGAGCTCAGGGCACCTCGGCTGCTGTTAAGACTGTTTACATCGCCCTGCGGTTCCCTCCGACTCCTGTGTCCTGGTCTCTCCGTTTCTTTAAGGAAGGTCCAGGTCTTACAACTATTACTTTTTTCACAGCGTCAATTACCAGCCAGACACACCTTCGAGAATTTTGCTAAGTGCATTGTTCAGCATTTCTGAACTCTGGCTAACATCCGTGGTATTGCCGGTCGTTCCCCTGCTGGTAGCCTCGGCTTCCGCCTCGGCTGCGAGCGACAGGACGCTGTTATTACCCTCGTTAGCCAATCGAAACCAAATCTCTGTTATGACATTTGCCCGTGACTAACTGCTCCCCCTTATTGCCACTTACCTGCCCAGGTAAACCCAGGTCTCTATTTTCAGCTCAGCTATTAGTTTCAAAGCAACATCTATTTTAAAAGCTCACCTTCACGGTTGGTTTGGTTTTTGGTGTCCTCTGGAATTCTCAAAAAGATGTGCAGTTCTTGCAAAAAGGGTAACAAAGATTATCTAGGAAAAAAACTGCTAATGGTCAAGCACACTAGTAGTTATTTTCTTCCAGGGCAGGTTGCAGCTGGTTCCACTTTCCCCGGACCTGTCGCCGGTGAAGAGGTGGGTGCTTGTGACAGGAGCCGTCCGAGGGGAGCGGGGCCCCCCCATGATTCACGCCAGGAGGAGCTGTCCCAACATGGAAATGATTTTTCTTCCGAACTCTTTTTTGGCTTCTTGTATGGACCTTGTAAGCTCTGGCCCTTGGGGAAAACACTTTTGGAACCTGAAGTGCCGGTGGACCAACAAGGCCCCGTCGGGCACCACCTTCCCCCGCACATTGTTTCTTAAAGTGTGGGGTGTACCCCGGGCTCAGAGGGGTTAACTGCCTGTGGGAACCGTATTTTGATAAGCTGTAGCCATCTCCTTGTTTCTGTGCCTCTTGACTGATTTAATTCCTAAATCCCCACGGAACCCCTACAATGTTTGGAGCGTAAACAGCGAGCGTATTATCTGTGCGCTTAGGTACGAACGCCCCTGTGTTCAGCCCTACCCCTCGCAGTGCCGGGGACCCTCTGTCACGTCAGGATGCAGATTTTTGTGCCAACCCCCCCCCCACCCCGCCCCCTTCGCCGCCCAAGCCAGGCCTGTCTGGCTAACGAGGTTTAGCCGAGCGGGCACCTGACTCCCCGGACCCCGGGCACACAAAGCCGGAGTCCGGCGGCCACGTAGCGGGGCCGAGCCCATGGAAACGCTCTAAAACTCAATTCATCTGTTCCTAATAGAGCTTCAATAGTATCCTAGGAACCTCTTCGGTGACGCTTCATCTGGTCTGTATTTGCAAACACTGTTAAAAAAAAAAAAAAAAAGCCTTGTGTTCAGGGGGAGAGAGCCTGGGCTGAACCTCTTCGCGGGGCTGCCGGGGAGAGGTGCGGGCGGGCGGCTCCGTGGGCGAGCGTGTTTGCCAACATGCCATATGGGAGTCATGGCTGGGACTTTTTTTTTCCTGGAATAATTAAATGTTGATGGCAGAGTTCAAATGGATCATTAAAATTCAAAAGTGTAAGAAACAGATTTTTTCTTATGCCGCTGAATGCTCCAGAGGGCCGGGGAGCCGGCAGAAGTGCGCGGGCTGTCGTCCTGCGAGCAGCAGGCCCCGCGACGCGCTAATTTGATCATAATATAGTCATCTCTGAAGATTACAGCTATTCAATTAAATATTCTAATTAACCTGAAGTATTAGGCAAATGATACTAATTACAAATATTCTCCTGAGATTCGCAGCAATGAAAACCCCACTCGCAGCCGATACTTCTAGCCAATGTCTCGTAACGCAATGTCCTATATCATAGGCTCTCGGAATATTAAAATGCAGTTAATTTGCCTAAACCTCATTTGTTTAATGGCATTAGCATTTTGTTTGAAATTGTAATAAACGTACATCCCGCTTTCAAGTAAAATTTGAAATGAGTGTACTCTTGGGGTAACTTAGATTCCTGTTTACAGACCTCGCACTTTATCCAGCGAGCGGAACAGTTTGAGCTTAACTTTCAGCCATTAGACATATTGAAATTGTTTTAAAATGCTAATAATTTGTCTTTTCAGATAAGAAAAAAAAGAAGATATTTTGCAGTAAAATTTCCCGACGTCGCCCACGTGACCGGCTCCTGCTGCGAAGGCCCCCGTGGGTGCGCCAGCCTCCTGGATCCCGGAGACGGGCTTCGTGGCGGGGGCTCGGCGCAGAGGCGCCGTCGCAGGAGAGGCCGCCCCGCCGTTTGCTCCCCGCGACCGCCCGCCCTGCTCTCCTTCAGTCCTGTTTACCGCCCTCAGGCTGTGGGGTTTCTGGGGAGCCACCCCTGGGCCTGGGACGGACCATAATCTTCTCAAGGCCCGACCCCCACCGTCAGCCTCTGTGCCCCTCCAGTGCCCGCGGAGGGGGCGCCTTCCTCCTGGCCCCCCCCAGCCCGCACGGACCCCGCCCCGTCCCCAACAGCGCTCGCCTCTGTGTCCCCAGGACCCGCAGGAGCTCCGGCTGAGGAAGGTGGTGCTCTGGGGTGGTTCGTGCTGATGGGGGAGCCTGTGCAGAGGACAGTCCCATCCCCAGGGGACTCTCGTGTCACCAGCCGCCTGGGCTGCTGGCCTCATGCAACGGACGCTCGAACAACAGGGAGCAGAGCCGATCACTGCGGGAAAGTCCCGGAAAGATCTTCGCCACACGTTGTTGGAGGGAAGGTGCTGTTTCGTGGCTGTGCTGGACGTGGTACGAACGTGTTCTGGAAGCTTCCTTAGTAAACTCTTCTGTGGGACAGCTTTTGCGGCAGCTAGTTATAGAATGTATTAAAAAGGCACAGAATTTCAGTGGGGGGAGAGGGGGCATCTGTAATACTTTCGACAATAAAGATAAATTTTTTAAAAGCCAAGCACAGAATTTAATGTCCCAGTTAAGTGAGACCCGTGGTCTGGCTCTGTTTCTGCCACATGCCCACCAGTCCTCGGGCATCTTCACGGCACAGGGCTCATCACTCGTCTCCCAGGAGCAAGAGACGGCTGAAGTCCAGGGGCCCAAAGATAATGGGGAAGAGAGAGGGACGAGGCCAGTCCAAGGCAGTCACTCGAGGCTCCCACCAGCTCCAGCGGCAGGCGGCCCAGCCCTGGGGGCATCTGTCCGTCCTTGTCCTGCGGCCCCGTGGAAACGCCGGAGGTCCTCCTGGGGACAGTCTGCCCAGCGTGCCTCCTGCTTCACTAACAATTCTTGTTCCAGTGTTTCCCCTGTCCTGCGGTGACCGGTCCGGGCGACGCCGCTCAGACGGGGAAACGATGGGCTTTTGTTGGACAGTGGGCATGTGTCCCCTTCACAGGAAAAGGTGAGCTGTGTGTTGCGGTGGGGACGCCTCACGCCCGTTCTCTCTGGTAAAGGAAATATATTTACTCAGAGGTAGTATTTTTATGCTGGTGTCTACATCACTTAGAAGGGGAGTCAAGAACCCAGGGGTTTTGACACGAAATTATATCATCTTAACCTGAAACTGCTGGGAAAGAGCATCTGTGGTCAGCAGAGGGCACTAGGGTGTGACCCTGGAGACTTCTCTTGTGTGGGGTTCCCAGCATCCCCCACCCTCTGGGAGACACTCCCTTGGCCCAGGACCTACAGGAGTTACTGGCACAACTCCGTTCTCGGGGCCAGGGGGGCACTGCCAGGCCTCTGTGGCTTGCACGGTGCAGCAACTGAGCCACCACACGGGCCACACGCAGCTGAGCTCACCTGGGGAACACACTCTCCGCCTGTGTGCATGTGTGTGAGTGTGCATATCTGTGCGTGTGTGTGTGTGTGTGTGTGTGCCTCAGCTGATGCTTGGTGCTAGAAAGGACAATCCCCCCATTTTCAGATACACAGAAGAGGGGTTCCTTGGGACACCCAGCTGTCTGCAGAGCCAAGGACTCCTGAGTGTGGGAGGGACACCAAGAAATAGAGAGACACGGCCTCACGACCCCTGCCAGCCACGTCAGGCCTCTCCACGTGGAACACGGAGCCGTGGGAAGCAGGCAAGTGGAAACGCGTGGAGCGAACTGATCTGTGACGCGTTTTTATGACATAATTATATTGATCTGAGGCACACTCACCCAGGACCACAACCTCTAACACCCGAGAACAGGCCCGGGTGGTGAAATCTCTTCAATCACTTGCTATTCATGGTCTTGCTCACAGGTCCCTGAGTGTGTCACTTGTGTAACAGGGACCCACGGTGTGGCGCGTGGCCCTGGCACACTGTGCTTCAATGAGGCAACTTCCCGAAGCCTGGGAGCATCAGCGGGGTGCAGCCTGGAACCAAACAGGGGTGACGTCTTACTCTCGCAGGCGTCCGGGGACAGAGCAGGACCGAAGGGCGGCCGTGCTCAGCTCGCTTTCCACAGGGTGACCCTGAGTTGCCTCCGCGGCCCCCGCTGAGCCAGGCCTGAGGGACGGGTCCTGGGAGGATGGCCTCGCCCGTGTTTTTGTGTCTCCCTTTCTGTGTCCTTCACGTTCAGAATCGGCGACAGGAGCTGCTCTGGGGATGGCGAAGGCGGCTTTCTCCCCCTTTAAAGTCAACCAGTGAGGATTCTTCTCTGTGTATTTCAGGGTCATCCTCACCCTGTCTGTGTGAAGGGGAGAAACAGAGCCCGTCCTTTGACCTTCTTAAATCAATGTCAGCACTGAGATTTAAAATAAATACTGGAAATCATGTCGGATTTTAAAATACCAGCTGTGCCGAAGCCCTCGCCTCCCTAAATCACCTGCTTTTACAGCTCTCTGCGTCTTTATTACCCCTCACAGGCCCTGCCAGCGATGCCAGACCGCGGTCCCCGGGGTTGATGACTGTTTTCCCAGATTTCTACATCAGAATGGTCAAAACATGCCTGGTTTTAGCTGCTCGGAGCAGCGTGGATCCCGAAGTTAATCTCCGTACAGATGTGTCTGCACGTGGACCGGTCTTGGGGTTTAGAGCAGGAAGGTGGGGGCCCAGCCCTCCGTGGCCGGCGCTGTGGGCGCATCTTCTGAATCCCTCCATGGAACTGCGCCCCAAAGAGAGGCCACCCAGGTATTTTTTTCTTTAGAGAGAAAGCAGATTATCCTTAGAGTAAGTGTAAAAAATTATTAAAAATAAGATTGGCCTAATTAAACCTAAGAAAACATACTAACTAGACAGGGAGAGGTGGCTGGAGAAAGCCCCTTGCTTCACAAAGAGCGCACAGCTGCAACCCTGGGGGTTCGAAGACGAAATCGCGTTTAAATCAACCAGATCTGAGAATCATTCTGCGGCGCAGCCAGTTTTGTGGGGCTGGAGAGGAAGATGCCTTCAAGAACGAATTTCAAACATTTAAACGGAAACACATCCCCGACCTGAATTCCGCCAGTGATGTTACATTCGAGTGAAGCAGTTTGGGGGAATCATTTGCCGCTTGTCCCCACAGGGATACACTGTGACACCCGCTGCCCTGGCTCGGTGACAGCGGGACGTTCCAGGGACTCTGCCGCTCCCGCTTCACCCTACGCAGGAGCTTTCCGAGGACGCGTCGGTCAGTAGCAAAGCCTCAGACGACCGTGTGGCGCAGGCCCCGGGCTCGCTCTGCTGAAAGCAGGGGATGCTTTAAATGCACGCCGTTCGCATCCGCAGAGAGGCAGCCGGGCCTTCATTAACGATGTCACTCCCCACGGGCAGGGTCCTGTGGAAAGAGCAGGGGGCCGGTGAAATGGTTCACGCGGGGCCCCTCCTCCGTCACGGGGAGTAGAGACCTGCCGCCTGCCCACGGCCAGCCCCGTGTGGGCCGCTCAGGCTCCTGCTGCGTGTGCGTCTCGGGTCCCCCGTGGTGGCCGAGTACAAGCCGTCAGCACACCGCCGCGGGACCAGGCCGAGCCTCACGGGCAGTGGGGACGCCTGGGTGCTGTGTCCCTGGGTCTGCTCCCGTCCCCCCCGTGACAGTTTATTTAGCAAAGAACAGAAGCACGTTTGCTTCTACGGCTTTGATTAGAGGTCACTGCAGTCTGGGGAAAAAGACGGTCTGGGGGATTTGTGACCTGGGAAGAGCTGCCCGGACAGGCTCGTGCCCTTCGGTGGCCTGGCTTGTCCACACCTGGTCCCGTGCTCGAGACAGAGCCAAGAGCTGCGGAAAGACAGATCCGATGTGGGAAACGCAGGGATGCGAGGCTGTCTTCTGTGACCTGGGCTGAGTTTTATTCCCGGCAGCCTGTACTTTTTTGGATTTAATTCAGTATAAAATGTGTTTCACGCATCAGGATACGAACTATAGAGGAGCCTGTATCCCCCCTGAGGACACGGGAGAAATACTGAGAACTGACTCTGTCGGGCCGAGCATCGCCCTGATGTTTTTACACTTAATTATGCAGGATTTCAGCAGTGCCCACTAAGACACATCCGTTAGGAGGGAAAGTATTTTTAAAAGAATAGTTTAAGTTGGACAATGACCATCACCTTCACCGCTTTTCGCCCCGGTTCTGTCCTTCATCAAAGACAATTTCCCACATCTCATCGGCGCCGGCCTTCCCTGTGCAGCCGGAGGGGGAGTCTTGCTGCGGGTCAGCATACGGAGATGTGGGGGGTTTGCAAAATCACACCTCATGGCCGGGCAGAGGAAGGGCCGGGGGAGGACATGCAGGTCTTTGCAGGGTGTCCCCATCGGCTGCCAGGCCGTGCTGTCCCTGTGCCCCCCACACCCGGCTTGATCCTAAGCTGGGAGACACACGGTCACTGCAGCCCACAGCCCAGGAGCTGCACCGGGTGGCGAGGGTGGGGCCTATTCTAGGGGGGCCCGTAAGGGGCTCGGCACCAGCAGGTGAGAGGGAGAGTGAAGAATCCAGAAATACACCAAGCGGTAAATTCAAAGCCAGGCAGCCACACCAGCCTGCGGCCCTCTGGTGCCAGTCGTGGCCGGTGACCCTGTTTGCTCAGGGGGCAGGTGGCCTTTCCGTGTGACACTCATGTCTGGGTTTCGGGGTGCACAGGATACATTGTCCTGAACACAAAGATTCAGCGACTGAGCTGTGCCAGGGCCGGAAAGGCCACAAGTACTTTCTGCTTTTTCTCTGTGGGCCAGTAGCCCCGTAAACGGGCTGTGCTCACGGCTGGAGACCCCATTTCCAGAAGGAAAATTTAATTCCTTGGTTACAAGTCAGAAATAAATTTTAAGAAAATTTAGCAAGCAAATGATATTAAAAAATTTTTTTTTCTATTTTTGGCTTTATTTTGATGCTTAAAGAAAGCATTTAGAAGAAGCAGTCTAGCATCGCGTCTGATCTCAACGCTGTCACCATCAGCAGTTCTAAGCTCAGACACCACGCAGGGGTGGGGTCTGACTCAGTCCCTAAGCCACAGCAGGGACACAGGGACTAGAAATTCCCAATATCAACCGCAAACACATGCGTATCTCACTGTGGCCTGAGTGGATTGAATGGGGCCTGGATTGAAGGTGGGACCAGAAGCAGCTCCCCCTCCACCTGAAGTTGCTGAAATACCCAGGGTGTCCCAGGGGAGGGGGAGCAGCGAGCCGGACCCTCACTCAGTCTGCGCTGAGGACACCATCGCCACCACGGCAGCTGCTGAGTTCAAGGGAGCAGGCAGGTCTCTCACCCAGGCAGATGCTGCGGGAGGGTCTCCTGCTGACGCCGGGATTTCTGCTGGGTTTGTATCTGTAGCTCCCTCTGAACTCATTTTACGCCAATTTTTAATGTATCTTGGCCTATAAAACAAATTTTCTGACAGATGATGATATGTTCAGCTTTCAGAGTCTTATTAAAACATGAACTCTCGCTGTGGTTAGTCTGTCCCTGGGAGTCACTTGTGATGAGGCTCCCTGATGAAAACTGCTCATAGAAGTCATTGTTGAACAGTAAGCAATCATGCCCAATTTATTAATTTTTAAATTTATACTTAGGTATTCAGGTTTCCTTAAATGGGGATTCTCCGTATAACACATCCAGGGTATGACAAACTAGATAATATTTATCAACGACATCCAGGGTGTCATTAGGCCTCATTTGCTGAGAATTCTGCCTGCATCCCACACACAGACGGGTCCCATATGCAGACCAGTCCCATACACAGACGGGTCCCATACACAGACCAGTCCCATATACAGATGAGTCCCATACACAGACCGGTCCCATGTACAGACGGGTCCCGTATGCAGACCAGTCCCATATACAGACGGGTCCTGTATATAGATGGGTCCCATACACAGACGGGTCCCACACACAGATGGGTCCCATATGCAGACCAGTCCCATATACAGACGAGTCCCATATACAGACGGGTCCCATATGCAGACCAGTCCCATATACAGATGAGTCCCATACACAGACCAGTCCCATGTACAGACGGGTCCTATACACAGATGAGCCCTATGCACAGGCAGGTCTCATGTTCAGAGGGCGCCAGGCAGCGTTCCCAGGAGGCTGGCACTGACCATTGGCCTGGAGCTGGGGCTGTGGTCCCGCCGCATATTAACAGCAGGGCCGCGGGCGGAGTTAAGAATCCATTTGCAGGCTGAACCGACAAGAAAAAAAGACGATCTTTACTCTGTTCTCATTCTCTGCTGGAGGGTTTTTTCCGCACACTTATGTTTTATTGGCAATTTATTATACCCAGTGGAAGACACTCTAGTCTCGCAGCACAATCTTCTGATGTACAAACAAAACGCGTTTAATTTGACTCAGTGTATTACAAGCATTATAATCCCCCTTTTGACTTTAACGTGATCGACTAATCTCATCTGTTCAGAGGGATAAGCCTGTCTCAGCCGCGCGGACAGGCTCAGCGGATGGTAGAAATTAGGGCATCCCGGAGATTATATACGGTGGCGACAGATAAGGGCCCTGAATAGAGACCGTCTACAGGTGGTTCCTGGGAAACGCGATAGTGGGGTGTGTGCACGAGGCCCGGAGTCCCCGTGGCTGGGACTCTGACGCGGCTCGGGGGCCACCTCTGAGTCGGGAGCACTTGGGGACGGTGGACAGTGTCTCTGCGGGGACAGCTCCGTGCAGGGCACCACAGCTCAGGCGGCTGCTCTAGGGGAACGTCTGCCTCCTGTCCCACACGGGCTGATGGAGGAAAGAGACCAGATGAATAAGTCTCGGGATCGGGTTGCGCAGGTCTGAGGTGGGGATAGAGCCGAACCATTCGCAAAACACGAGGAAAGGGCTCCGGGGGAGCGTCACGCTGCGCCTCGGCTCGAGGGTGCCCCCAGCACAGCCACCCACCTGCACAGCCTGGGCTTCCGCATCACAGGCGCTTGGGAGGGGAAACATCTTCAGAGCTACTTTGTTTTCCATAATGAAAGGAAGGCTAAGCAACGTGCAATTGTTTCCTGTGATTCCCACCTGCGTCTCTGAGCACCTTGCATGGGTCCTGGAGGGCATGGGACCCTCACGCCCTTGCACCGAGATGTCGGGGCAGGTGCAGAGGAGTCAAGTGAGGCATCGAGAGTTCGAGGGTCCTGGGGGACTTACAGCGGCCCCCGGAGGAGGCAGGATGTGGCCAGGAGCTTGGTCTTCTCTCAGAGGCGGTTGTGGGAGAGCCTCCTGGCTGGGTCCTCCCTGGGAGGCACGGTCTTGGCACAGGTGGAACCTCTGACCCCAGCCACCTCCGCCTGCCCCGGGTCACCGAGGACACGCTGGGCAGCGACTGTCCTCACTATGCCCAGCACCTGGTGGTCAGTAGCCCTGTCGTCCGTCCATGGAGGCCTGAGTGTGGCCCAGGGAGGCGATGTGCCTTCTCCAGGGTGAGCAGGATGAGCGAGGCCGGGGCCGGAGAGACTCAGCAGGAGACCAGGCCTCTCTCTCCCTCGGTCCTGAGCCAACACCCCCACCAGTGTGAGAAGATGACACAGGGCCGATCTCGTGCCCTGACCCGGGAAGATGTGGGCAGACAGGGCTGTGGGGAGATCTCCCGGCAACGCCGCAAAGGAGCCTGACTCTTCCCACAAAAACGTAATACTCAGGGCTGTGAGGAGATTCCATTTCTACAGGGTGTCCCCCCAGATTACACACACTTTGAGTAATTATAAAGACAGCGTTTATTAAAATGCATTTTATTTTCAAAATGTAACAGAAATCAGCGTTAAAGTGTGTGCACATTTTTTGGGGGGACACACCCTGTACTTTCACTGCTAACGAATTTGTTAAAAGGAGAAAGGAAGTGAGAAAGGGTGCGAGGGGGGGAGGGAAGGGCGAGGGAGGAGGGAAGGGAGCTTTACTCCATTAAAACCAGGGACTTTTCATCTTAAACCATTGAAAGCAGAGATTTTACACAAGATAGTGTCCCCCGTTTTCCTTGGTGTCGCCATGATTACCTTTATCACGTCATTACACGGGTCCCGGTCCTGAGCTGGTGTCCCCTGGCCTGCCCTCTCCCTTGCTGTGCCCTCCAAGCTGAGACCCCCCCGGGGCCCGAGGCCGCAGACACAGAGGATGGGCCCCGACCTCCAGGAGGCCCCCGCTGGTAAGTCACAGCCGGCACAGGGAGGCGCCGGCCCCGTAACCCCTCAAACAGCAAAGGCAGGGCCTGGGGGGGACGGCAGGCTATGGACGCAAACATTACGTTGTGACCCCAGCGTTTCTGCACGTCGGTTATTGGTCTGGCAGATTCCACGCTGTCACCTGCCTGTCTGATCGCGTGGGGGGCGTGTTTGCGAGTAAATACAAGCGCGCAGGGAGGAGCCAAGAGGGTTTTGGGCCTGTTGTTCTAACGCATGGAACGAACCAAGTTAAAATGTCAGAGGAAAACTCTAACCAGACAGTGGAATTATTTGAGGATAATATTCCTGTGGGGGGAACGGTGTTCGGTTTGGCACCCGGGGTTTTACTCCGCCCTCTGAGGACTTTTGTGGAGGGTGTGAAACAACCCAGCACGTCTTCGGGGAGCCATCGCCTCTCCCTGGCAGGCGAGAAATCCCCCAGATGCTTCGCTCTGTTTGCTCCACTCTCTGGAAGAAAAGGTCATATTTCCTTTCTCGGGGCCTATAATCTTTTTAGAGCCCGGCCTTTATTGAGCCCGTAAACATCACGGTGCAGCAGCAAATCAGGGGTGTGGGGAGCCCACCCAGCGCCACCCCGGGAATGAAGCTGCGGAGCCCGGCGCACGGGACCGGCCTCGGCTCCCTTCCTGACGGGTTCCCAGCACCTGCAGGGGCTGGACCCGCTGACCGCCCCACGCCCGAGGGTGGGTGCTCTTCAGTCCTCTGCACACTGTTCAGATGCCCACCCGTGTGTCTGACGGTGAACTCAGTGGCTCCTGGACCCCAAGGGGAACCAAGACTCAAAAGCAGAAGGGAAGCCATAGGTTTTAATAGAAACCGTGACTCAGCCCTGACCGGTGTGGCTCAGTGGTTAGAGCGCCGGCCTTCGGACTGAAGGGTCTCAGGTTCGATTCCCGTCAAGGGCACGCACCTGGGTTGCAGGTTCGATCCCCAGCCCCGGCTGGGGCCTGTGCAGAGGGCAACCTGTCCACGTGTCCCTCTCACATCGATGTCTCTCTCTCTCTCTCCCTCCCTCTCTCCAAAAATCAATGGAAAAAATATCCTCACATGAGGATTAGCAAGAAAAGGAAAGAAGGTGCGTGTTCAGCGTCCTTCGGGGGCGGTGCCGGCTCAGGACTGTGAGGAGTCAACACGGGAGGGACTGAAGCCCCGGCAGAGCCCGCCAAGGGGTCATCCGGATGGGGCAGCAACGTTGGCCTCGTTTTCACGCCATACAAAGAAGATCGCTGCTGGGGTTGGCCACGGGAAGGATTTCAATTTTTATTCCTTTCTGTTCCTAAACACACCGTTTCACGGCGCACCCTCCGCACAGCGGCTTGGGTTTCCGCGCGAGCTGATGTTGATACTCGCGCTAACGGGAAGCCCACAGCCACGCGGAGGCCTCGCCGTCCCTGTCTGTTTACACTCACATACTGTAAACAGTTTTGATCCGAGGACCAAGCTTGGCAAGGGGCTCGCCTGGGCTCTGATCTCATTGTTTCTGGCGCAGAGAGAACATGCGAGCAGCTCGGGGGGGCTGCCTGCAGATGCCACCGTGGGGGCCCCATCAGAGGACGTGCAGGGAGGGCCGGGTCACCCAGGCGCCCTCCGCAATGCGCTCCACGTCCCCTCGGGCTGGGGGTCGCCCCTCATCCCCGCGGCCAAGCACAGAGGCGGGTGTGGGACTCAGGCTTCAGATGAGCCCCAGCCCTGCTCCCCGGGCAGGGAGACGTCCTCCCTGCTCCACTGAGCGACAGGAGCCCAGTCGCCTGGCGTCTCCGTAAGGCCTGCCTCCCGGCCACAGGGAGGGACATGCTCGGGGAGGCCGACATCACTGCCTGTTTCCAGAGAGTGAGTTTCTAAGTTTACAACAGATTTAACAATCAGAGACTTTTTCCTAAAACAATAATAATAATAGTCCACTGATAACCTCTTAAATCATGATGACAGTTGAGTTGGAAGAGTGAAAACCAGCTGTCGCCCAGCCGGGTGTGGCTCAGTGGTTGAGCGTCAACCTAGGATCCAGGAGATCAGGGTTCGATTCCCGGTCAGGGCACATGCCCAGGTTGTGGGCTCGATCAATGACTCTCACCATTGATGTTTCTGTCTCTCTCTCTCCCTCTCCTTTCCTCTCTCTGAAATCAATAAAGATATATTTAAAAAAAAGAAAAAAAAGAAAACCAGCTGTTTTCTCAAAGCTCCTGTGTCTCTGGCTCCGTGTCTCAGGTTCAGTGCCATCGGCCACACACAGCCAGGGGACCTGAGCGTCCCCCTAACCGAGCACATGGGCAGCCGGAGCTCTGAGGGCGACCGGTGTGGGGAAGGCCAGCAGCCCCGGGGGGCAGGCCGGCTCGTTTTCAGAGAAATTCTACAAAGGTAACCTTCAAGCCAACTGATACGTAATTAAATTCTAAATCTCTGAATTATATCATGCGACACTGAATTTAGTAAGTTTTTGTAGAATGAGTGGGAGCCATGCACGTGATTCAATTCTCTAATTTCTCGGCTTCTGTGGGGTGCCTGGGACAAGGCCCGCGTTGGGTGGACACTGGTCCTGGCTGCAGTCTTGCCCGTGAGTCTGCCTTTTTCTGCATCTGTTGACATCTGCAGATCTGTGCAAGTGCAGGCCGACTGATTCCATTCATTGCATCCGATCAACTCCAGGCACAGTTGCTGACCTTCAGTGTATTTGGGGAAACAGGACCCTGGGACCACAGAGCGGGGCCCTCGCCTTCCAGGTGCTTAGATCATGGGATGCGAGAAGCTTTACCCAAAACTCCGTCTCCAGGTGGGGGCCACAGGTATTACAAGGAGAACAAAGGAAGGTGATTTCCAGCCGAGAGAGCGAGAGTAGCGATGGCCCAGGTCTGGGGTCGCTGTGGTGAGCTCAGAGTTACAGGGAATTACTCTGAATCACGATAAAAGAGTGTCGATTACGTCTTTAGACTATTGTTCTCATACTGAAGATGCCTCTGTCTCCCTGTTAAAACAGCCATCGCCGTTTCAATCGACCTATTAATTCCCAGCTTTTATATTCATTCTGGCAGTTAGTTTTGGGTGCTCCTCCGCTATAAAAAAATTACTATTTTACAGCATAATTATGCCATTGGCAATAACTCATACTCCTGGACCACTTACGGGTTACTATTAACTCCAGAGCCCAAAAGGCTCCTCCGTCCGCATTTTACGACATCCGGATCTGCTCTGTGATTTATGTTTTGCCGCTAAGCCAGGCCCACTTGGAATCCATGAAATGTCAAACCAGAAAAACACAGCTCTTTACAGCCCCTGCGAGCCCACGCGCTCATTTGCAATTTTATGGCGCGCCCTCTCGATACTGAGAACTATTGGGATTTCTGAACTCTTTAAAACCATCTTTATAAAGATTTTCCTGAGCCAGTAATTTTAAACAACTGCAGTCCCTTGTCAAGGGTCCTTAATTAAAATCATCTCCGAGTGTCAGCAGGGGAATGGACTGGGGGATGATTTAGGGACCGCGGACACGTCTGGGTGAACGGAATTTTCCATCATTTCAACATTTCCCTTTCGCTAAAGTGATCGAATGGATTGTTTATGAACAACAAGCACATTTTCTGGAATTAAAATAATTACATCGCATCCACTCCCTGGCACTCCACCCTTGTCAGAGAGAGAGATGCCACGGGACTCGAGTGACACAGCAGTGCCGGCCACACCTTGGACACCACACCCTCCTCACAGGTGGGCCCTGGCGCCGTTTCCTATTGAATAACGTGCCGGCCTGGACCTTCCAGTCCCTGCAGTTCCATTGCCTGAGACACGCAGGTAACAGGCACCCCGAGAAAGTGGCCGTGTCGCTAACACGAGTTGGGACGTTGTAGGGGAGACACTATCTCAGGATAGTGATTTATTTTACTTTATTCCTAGTGGGAAGGGAGATGAGGTGTGGAGAGCGAGGTGATACGTCTTGAACTGAATTTTTACGAATGTGATAAAACTAGAACTTTCTCCTGCTTGGCTTCCCTGAAGGAGCAAATCTTGTTTCCAGGCCTCCCTGCCCATCTTACGGGGTCTCAGTCTCAGGGTCTCGGTCGTGGCTGGGGATCCATCAACAAGGCCAACCGGGGGACAGACGGCCTCCAGACAGCTCCTCTCACTGACTCAGACTCCACGCACTCAGGTCTTCCTTCTTGAGTGGACGGCGACACCTGGCCCCGGGCAGACGCCGCCAGGGCCTCCCGGCTGTCTTTCCAAGAGGCAGAATTTGGACTTCTCGGGTCTGGGGGCCTAGGGGCTCTGGGACCGACCGATGGCTCTGGGAGCTGAGGCGGCTCTGCTTGGGCAGGAGGAGGGTCAAGGTCGGGGCCACTGCTGGTCTCAGGGCGTGTGGTGTGGACGCCTATTCGGATTCAAATACTGGCCCAGAGCAGATACTGAGACGGGATGTAGCTAGGATCCTGTAAAAAGGATTATAACAGAAGAACCGATCTCTAAGGGATCATTTCCTTCCATTTTACAGGCTCGTTACTTTGTAGCCGACTCTATATGGGGGCAGATAGGTGCAGGGCAGGCCAAGAACATTAAGTCAGAAGATTTATTTTAATTGTTGATAACAGCGTTCAGAGGAGAAGTTTTCCACTTGCCTTATGTTCTTATAAAAACCCGTATTAGTAAAAGAATATTATACCCTCCACGAGGCCGGTGGGTTTTAATATATTCTAATCAATGCTTTGTATATGGCACACACTTAATTTCTAGGTTAATCCAAACTTGCTTTTGGAGTACTGTAACCAGATGTTCTCGGGGAGGGGGGGCACTTTTATTTTGTGTGTGTATGTGAGTGTTTTGCCCGAGGCATCAAAAGCATTTTCCCTTGTTGAGTGACGGTGTTTTCAATTACAATCTTGTTTGTGCTACAGACACTTAAAAAATTAACGGCTATATTTGGTTATTAGTTTATCTTTCAACATACTGGTATTAATCCAGTTATTATTTTGTACATATTTTAAAATTGTATTCAAATGACAACTTCAATCACATCAAAACTCCAGCAAATTTAGCTTCTTTCGCTCGCTCCCCACCCAGACGGACAGCGCACGTGCTCAGCACATGGGGACCTGATGACCGGACGGGGCCGCGCCCGCCACGCGGTCCCTGCAGAACCCGAGCCCCTTCCGGGGAAGGCGCCATTTGACCTGCGGCACTGTGGCCAGGGCCCCGGGCCCGGGACGCACAGGAAGTGCGGTCCCTTTGTTATTTAGTGAGCGGACCACAGAGATGCAAGTGAGGCTCCGAACATCCCACTGCCTCCCTGAGCCTTCGCTGGAATAATCTTATGTCAGAACAGCCCCCTGGCCAGGCCGGGCAGCCAGAACGGCTCTCTGTCCTCTGGGTCTTCAGGGACCCTGCCCTGGTTCGACGGGGAGTCCCCGGGACCGTCCCAGTGCAGCCATCCTGGGGACGCAGTGAAAAGCAGAGAGAGTTCATCCGCCAAAAGCCGTTTGTTGACCCAGCAGGCTGACCAGCCACCCAGGTAGGCCGGGGACGGACGGGAGGGGTTCTCAGGACTCAGGGCCGGCAGGTGAGAGCTGGGAAAGCCCCGACACCCCGCCCAGGTTGTCCCCCTTTTGCCAGCACCCTCCCCCCCACCAGGCCTGGGTTTCCGTTCTGTGTTACGGATGTTTTCATTCCTACTCCTGCCCCGGTTTTGCTTCTGTCCTGCTTATAGTACCGAAGAGTCTTGAGAGTAAAAATTCCTAACTCACACCAGCCTGAGCAAATAAAAAAATGACGGCAGAGGACACGCACCAGCCCCCGCAGCAGGACCGGGCGCCCGGCGGCTGCCGTCACGGCCCCTCAAGGCCGGGTCTCCACCGGGGCTCTCACAGCAGGGGCGCCCGTTCAGGACACACGGGCCCACGCATGCCGCCCCGCCCCACAGGCTCAGAGGACTCCTCCCTGGGGCCGTGGGGTCTCAGCACCTCTCTCCGGCGGTCCCAGCCCCAGAGGTCCTGGCCCAGGTAACAGTTTCCTTCCGGAACGAGCCTCCCTTTCGGCCGTGTGCCATCTACTGGCTCCGTCCTCCAGGACCATCACGCCCTTTCTTCCCATGACACAGAGCACGCACTGACAAAAGCAGAGGTGCCGCAGTTCTCGGGGGTCACACAGCAGGCTTTGGACGGCCCGAAATACTGAGCGTTGCTTCCTGAGTGTTTGACACACGACATCGGCTCGCTCCGGGGAGACCCAGTTATAAGGAGACGCTTTCTCCGCGTCTCTGTGAGGAGCTGGCCCACACGGGGGAGGTCGGCCTGCTTGCCCACAGCAAACCGTAATGACGTGTAGTTCCTCGACCTGATTCGGCACTGAGGAGGGATTACAAACAAATGCCCGGGCACAGATGGGGGGGACGGTAAAGGCCCCGAGAAGCGGGGACTAGAGTAATCGGTGCGGTTGGGAATGGGTCAGAGGCAGAGTGGGTGTGAACTCGGGCTTTGCTAAATATAGAAGCAGATGTTTGCAGATGTGACTTACACACAGGGTAGGACGCACATTCCCCTTTCCCTGCCAGCTTAGCGTCCAGAGCAAGGTCACGCAGTGACAACGTGGACACCCGGGGCCCAGCCCGATGTCGATACTGGTCCCCAACAACGGAACCAGGGCTCGTTGGGTGAATACCTGACCCTAGGACTGGGCAGCAAAGACTCAGCTCGACCGGCAGCATCTCGCCCCCCAACAGGGAAGAGCGTGGAGGACACGAGGGCCAACCGAGGGGCTCCAGGGGCGGGAGCTGGACCAAGCTGAGCAACAGAATAAATCACCTAATATTGCGTTATAGCCCAGGGCGCAGTGTGGATGCTTATCAGCCCGCACTGACATAAATGAACGATTGAATAAATGAGTCAACTGGGCGAGAAAAGTCAAATCTCCCACCAAGAGCGATTCCAAGTAACGTATGTAGATAAACTGCCCGGAGAGGCGCCGCTGAGCTCCCACCCCGTCAGCCCGGGCCGTGCATGGTGACTCCTGCAGACAGGCCGGGGGGGACTCTGGTAGGGAACCTGGGCAAACGCTCCCCCAGGTGAGCGAGGTCACTATCAACAGTGACCCGTCATGTCCACAGCGTGCACCTTGACACGATGTGATACGAGTGGCACTTGACCTCTGCGATCTTCCTCCCAAATCCACGATCCCAGGCTCATCACGAGAAAAACACCAGGCAAATCCCGACAGAGGGGCCTCCTACAAAATTCCCGAGCAGTCGTCCTCAAAACCGCCTGTCGCGGGAAACCAGGACATTCTGGGGCGATGTCGCAGCCAAGAGATGCTTAGGGAGGTGGGAGGACCCGTGACGTGTGACCTGCACGGGATCCCAAGACAGAGAGAAGTGAGGTCATCTGAACAAATTACGGAGCTTGGTTAATGAGGAGGTGTCGACGCTTGTGGATTAATCGTAATAAATGTAACACAGGGATGTCAGGTGTCAATCCGGGGGGACCGCGCGGATGCAGGAGGTTCAGAACCAACCTCCCGGCCTGTCTGCAGATCTAAAAGTCTCCTCAAGTACAAAGTTTATTTCTAAAATAAAGCAAAATAAAAATAAAACCTACAGCTACTTTGGTACTTAATGCTGACATAACAAACGCTTTCTCCCTAAGGCTGGAATCAGGAAAGCGCATCTGCTCTCAGATTTCTGCTCCACGTTGTCTGGTCCAACAGGGCAAGACCTAGACGGGGAAGGCATCCAGGTTGGAAAGGAGGGGACGTAACCGTCTCTGCTCGCAGATGACAAGGCTGTCTCCGTAGAAAATCCCAAGGATTCCGCTAACTCCTGAGAAGCGCGCGAGTCCAGCGGGTTTGCAGGCCACAGATCGGCGCCCCGAACGCCCTGCCCTTCCCGGCACACAGGACACACGGAGACCAAAATGAAAACCAGTATCGTTTACAGTCACGGCGAAGCGAGCCCGTCCCTGACAGTCGTGCGCAGGATCTGTGCGCTCAAAATTACAACATGCTGATGAGAGATCAAAGGAGACCGAAATAAATGGACAGATATTTCTAAATAAACCGAGAGACAGGACCTGGCCGTGGATTGGAAGGCTCGTCCTGGTAAAAGGCTCATCTCCCTGAACTGATTCTTATGCGCCATGCAGCCCCTTCCAAACTCCAGCAATGTTCTCAAACGCAGACAAGCTGATTCTAAAGTTTGCGTTGGAAGTTACAGACCCTAGACGAGCGCAATCTATGCTGATTTTTCTTTTTCTTTTTTAGAGGGGAAGGGAGAGGGGGGGAGAGAAACATCAGCCCACTGCCTCCTGCACACGGCCGACTGGGGGTCAAGTCCCAACCTGGCCAAGCCCCCTGGCCAGGAACCGAACTGGGGACCGCTCGGCGCCTGGGACATGCTCAGCCACTGAGCAACACGGCCAAGGCCTCAAACAGTCTTTGAAAATGAAGAATAAAGCGGGGAAAATTGCTCTACTGAAGGCTCCCTGTCTGTCCACGGTTTTCAGGCAAGTGTGGTGGTGGGGGGGGGACAGACACACAGATCATGGACCAGAACCCAGGACCAGAAAGGGGCTCAGACAAATAAACCCACTGACTTTTCACAAATGTGCAAAAGCAGCTTAATAGATCAAAAGACAGGCTTTTCAACAAGTGGTGCGGAGCCATCGGTTACGCACACACCCAGCGAACCAACAGGGAAACTACCCTCAACCTGCAGCTTACCCCTCACACAAAGGTAACCCCAAATGGACCCTGGGCTTGAAAGTAAACTACAAAACTATCCAACGTTACAGAAAAAAATAGGCAATAAACCTCTGGGTCTAAGCCTAGGTGCAGAGACACTGAGGCCAAAGGCAGGATCCACAAAAGGAAAAATTATAAATCGAACTTCAGCGCAAGGTTGAACTTTGATCTACGGAAGACGCCACTGAGACGATGAAAACCCAAGTTATGGATTCAGGAGAGAATACCGACTGAGGAAAATATTTGCGAGCCACATATTTGACAAATGACTATTATCTGAACTATACAAAAAGAACTCCCCAAACTCAACCCTATAAAATAAACAATCCAATTAGAAAATGCCAAAAGATATACATGAGCGTTTGCTATGAAGATATACAGATGGCAAAATAGCACATGAAAAGATGTTCATTATCATCAGCCATTAAGGAAATGCAAATTAAACCACAATGAGATGTCACTCCATCCCTGTGACAATGACTAAAATAAAAAGCGGGACAGCACCAAACGCCGGTGGGGGGGGGAGGGGGGGAGAAACTGGACCCTTTGTCAGCTGCCGGTGGGGCTTGAAAGGGGTGCAGCCACCGTGGGAAAGTGTAGCCATTTCCTAAGAAACAAAGTATCCAGTTATCGTCATTGTAACCACATCTGCGTTCTAGCCCCAGTCCCGCGCTCGGGCACCAGTGCCACAGAAACGAACGTCTACGTGCCAGAAAAGCCTTCACGGGGTGCCGGGGGCAGCTTCCCTCACAACAGACAAGTCCTGGGGGTGCCCAGATGCCCCGAAGGAGCCTGGAACTGGAGACTCTCACCCTTGAGGATGCCCCGGAGGCCAGCGCACGAGGTCCTGGGGAGTCAGAAAGATGGGGACTCCGACTTTGCCCTCCCTCGAGGTCAGAATCAAAGGGTCCCGGGACATCCTCCTGAGGAAGGAGACTTGGGGTTGGCCTTGAAAGACACCAGAGAAGACACGGGGTCCCTGCTACGTGAGGAGGTTTCTACAGCAGATTCAGGAGCGTGAGGGTGAGCGTTCATCCCCGGTGAGAGCTGCCCACGCGCTGCTGGGGAAGCCGGGCCCGGCGCCCTCGCCAACCTTCCTTCTCTCAGGACGTGTGACTCCCAGGTGGGAACGTTAGGAAAGCTCGGTGAGCCCTGAAAGACTGGAAACGAGCTCTCCTCCGTCATTCAGAGAGATTTTTACTCAAAGAAGTGCAGCTGACATTTTCAAAATAATTTTTAGCCAGACTTCCGCAGAGAGGACTCCTACACGTCGCAGAGGCTGAATCAGTCGTAGGAACAGTGTCCGCAGCAACGTTGAACAGGAACAGGGCTGGGAGGCTGGGAGCTCTCAGAGGCCCCGTGCCATCTGCCGTCATCTTAAGAGTCTTTGATTCGAGGCTGCTTTAAGTTTTCTGGCTGCAGGAGCCGGCTTCCAAGGCTGTCGTCCAGCGGTTCAGCAACAGGCCCGGCCGTCGGTGCTCAGCAGCGCGGGGCCTGTTTCCAACGAGCTCGGAGGGCTGGGCCGTGTGGGGAGAGAACGCACGTCCCACCTTGACCCACGGCTGGGCCACGATGAAGCTACCTGCCTACCAGGGGTGCCACCTGAATTTCTCCACCCGTGACCCCCGACAACGGCGGAGGGGAAGACAGGGACCCACAATGAGAGAAAAGAGACCCGAGTGTTGTGTTGGGACATTTATAACTATTAATCTATTTCCTAAATTCTTTGCACTTCTGTGGCAAAGTAGAGGAAAGAAAGACAGACAGAAACACGGAGAAACTAAGTGTGTGTGGGTTGGAATGAAAAAACGGGCCCCGAATGAAGGACCTCCCTGTTAATGGCAAACAGTCGAGATGGAGACGCATGTTTGTTTACACGGCAGAGTCGGGAATGCGGGGGGCTCGCAGTCGGACTCATCTCTCATTTTCGTCAAGGGGCCGCTCTCCAGATGGGAGACGCTCCCTGGCATCGCGCGCTGACCTCCTCCGGGGGCACAGCCCAGCATCGCGGCGCCAAGGCCTTCATCTCGGAGCAGCGAGGAGCTGACATCATGATTCTGTTTCTCATGTGAAGTTGGTTAGGTCCAAGCAATCGATCACCAACGAACGCAGGGGGCCAAACTTTTGATTGCGAAAACATGAAATTGGATCAATACGTGTAAACGGTTAAAAAATTAGAGGTTGGGTGAAGGGGGTGCCCCCGCACGTTCACCTTTGAGGTGTTTCTGTAAACTACACCTCCCGGCTCAGGATGCCGGCAGCGGCCCCCGGGACAGGAGCGCAGGGTGGTGCCAGCCTGCCCGGGCCCCTCGCCTCCTCCCCGGGAAGGATCAGCTGCAGGGACGGGACATGACAAGCGAACCGGTCACACCTGGGTTCTCTTCGACGTTCCCCGGGGCTGTTTTTTAAACCAGATCGGGTCTGGGCTGCGTTCCTCACCTCTGTTCAGGTCACAGCCCCTGACGGAGCCACTGCAGTCCGCAGAGAAAGCAAAATTTAACGCGCAGCCAGCGGACGTGGCTCCCACACTTGCCTCGGCCTCCCTCCCGCCCCGTGGAAGGGGCCGGCTGGAGAGCGGGCTGGGGGCCTGGGGGAGGCAAACCCCTGGCGGGATGGGTTGGGAGGCAGAGAACGGATGCCCGCATCCCCTGAACACCCCGCACCCCATTTCTGTGTATAACCTTAGGAAGATGGGTACCCCGTGTGGACGAAAAGGGGCCACGTGCTAACCTGATGAGCTTGGGAGGCCTACGCGGTGGCCTTGAACTCAGAGACTCAACGTAACTACACAGGATGGTCCGAAATTAAAGCTTTTTTAACTAAGAGCAGCTTACGGCGGGTAGTCACGTCCTAGGCCGGCATCTTCCCTGACAGAGGCCCATCTTTACCCTAAACGACCTCTTGTCTTTTTGCATCGACGGTGCCATATCCTTGGAATGTGAGAGGACCTTCCTCTTCCCGGACCCCTCAAAGCACAGGCGGGGCTCTGCAGAGGCCACAGCCCCCTCACTGGCACTGAGCTACTTGCTGACTGGTAGCCCTCCTGCGCCCACCCGAGTGAAAGGAGTGTGTGCCTGTCATTTTACGTTTCACCCAGTCCCAGAGGTTTCCCCACTTTGCTTTCTCCCGCCCCCCTCAGCTATCGCCCTGGATTTCACGGGGCCCCCCTAGTCTCCTCTTTTGGTTGTAAAGCAGGAAACAAGGTGCAAGCTGCCACCTCCAGGCTTTCTCTCACTCTGCTGGGGTTTTGGCTTCCGGGCACGGCGTTGACGGTCTGGCTCAAATAAACCCACAAAACTCTTCACAGGTTTGAATGATTTTTTACGTTAACACCCGGACCTGGGAGGGGGACCCCGTGCAGGTCCCAGCCAGCTCTACGGCCTAGACCTGTTCCATCAATGTTTGCACCCGAGAGTGACAAGAACTGGTCACTCCAGATGTTGGAGGGGCCCCGAGACACGTGCGTCACACCAGCTACCCGGCAGGTATTTCTAAGCCCCTCCGAAGGTGTCCCTGGTGTGGCATGAGAGTGCGCTGGGCCGCTTCATCGGTCACTAAGGACTGGGCAGTGGTGGGTCTTGGCTCATTAGCGCTGATGTGTGTTTGAGGTTGGTGTCCCCTCTTTCTGGGGAGGGAAGCCCCCCTTTGAACCCTGAAGAGCTGGCCTGAGCCAGGACCTTGCAGGCCGTCCGGGTCCCAGCGCCGCCCTCGCGCTTGACCGCTGCGCCCTCCCGGGCAGAGGGGTCAGCGCACAGGCTGTCCTGACGGCACCACCGGGTTTGTCACAACCCATCTGGCCGCTGGTGCCTTCTGGGCCGGGTCTGAACCGGGCACCCGCGCCCCCGGGAGCTGCCACGCCCACGGTGGGTCCAGGTGAGGGAGGCTGGCGCCGGCAGCCGGAGACGGCCCGTGCCCACCGGGCGGGTCTCGGGTCCCGGGGGAGTCTCCAGGGGCCACCGTGGGGTGGGGGTGGAGGTGGGCGGGGCTGCGGCCGGCGTGGGCGGGGCTGCGGCCGGCGTGGGCGGGGCTGCGGCCGGAGTGGGCGGGGCTGTGGCCGGCGTGGGCGGGGCGGGCGCCTCTCCAAAGACCTCGAGGGCGGGGGCCACGCAGGCAGCGCTGGGCCAGGGCCCAGGATGCTCACAGCCAGGTTTCCACGCAGGAAAGAGGTGAAGTGAGTCTCTGTGTCGGAGCCTCGAAGGGCCCGGACTAACAGCGCCTGTTGTTTCCAGCAAAGCCGCGCAGTGCCGTCCTTGGAGAGCTTTCTCGAAGCCTGTGCGCCCCACGGCGCCGCGCCCCGGGGCCTCTGCGAGGCTCGCGCGCCCCAGCAGCCCACGGAGTCTGAGCAGCAACAGCTCCGTCCTTGGCGTGATTCTACCCGGACGACGCCTGCGCTCTGGGCGGGAGCGGGTGGGAGCGTAAGCGGTCGTCTCACGCGTGTTTGCGCAGATTAGGACGCGGGAGCGAGTGCGAGTTTCTTCGCGACAGGGAGGCGGTTCTCAGTGCGCGCTGCGTGGCTCGATGTTTACCCAGGGCACGGGCTACAGCGGGTCAGGCAAATGCACCTGATCAGGCCCGCAGCGCGGGGAGCGGCTCCAGCAAACACGCCCGGAGCTCCCGGCGTCGAGGCTGCGCTGGGGGCGCGGCGGGCGCGCGGCGGGAGCGTGGTGGGTGCGCGGTGGGTGCGCCCGCCCGGTCCCGCGGTGCCAGCGGCAGGGGCGCTGCCCCAGTTTCCGTGTCGTCCTCGCGAATAGCTTCACGGCGCGAGGAGGGAACCAGATGTCTGTCCTGTGCAAATAACAGGGAAACGCAGCGAAAGCAAGAAAGAACATGTTTATGAAAACTGTGCTTCATTTACCGAGAAACGGTTCCGTATTAATCACTCGCAAAGCACGGGACGCTTAAGTGGAATCAGATCCGCAGATCTGCGCATTAGAACATTTTCAAAATGTGTAAATCCCAACCGCTACGAGTTTGCCGAAACCTGATTTTTTTTTTTTTTTTTTTTTAGTATGTTTCCTATTTATTGTAACGTCTGAATTCTTTCCAAATTATCTCTCATTCAGATTTGAGCTCATTCTTCTTTGTGGGTGTCCAGGCAGCGACCGCAGGGAGAAAATGAATTGCAGCCCGTCCCCCCCGCCCGTGGGTCGGAGCTTGTTTATCTCCCGGCTGAAGTTGCGCCAGGACGCGCGGACCTGCCCGGGCTCGCGGGGGCCCCTCGCAGGCTCCCCGAGCGGAGCAGGTTCCGCGGGTCAGGGCGCCCCCCGCGCACCCGGCTCCCTGGGCTCCGGGGTGGACCCAGCGCCCCTTCCTAGGACAGGCTCTTTCTTTCAGATCCTCGGCCCAGGATGTTTTTTCCACTGATTTTCAGAGAGAGGAAGGGAGGAGGGAGGGAGGGACACCGACTGGTTGCCTCCGCTGCGCGTGGACTGGGGCCGGGACCGAACCTGCGACCTGGGCACGTGCCCTTGACCCGGGAATGAACCCGAGACCCGCCAGCCCGGCCGCTCTGACCGCTGCGCTCCTGCCAGGCCACCCGGCTTCTCTCTGCCCTGTTGAGGGGGTTTCCTGTTTTCATGTGACGCTCAGGTGCTTCCCCACTCAACCCGAGTCAAAACCCTGAGCAAGGGGTTCCTGTCTCCCTTTCACAGCCCGCCCCAGTTTAAATCGCCAGAGGCCCAGGAGTCACTCAAGTCTTTATTCTGCGCCCCCCTCCCGGCCCCGGCCACGTTCATACCCAGGAACGGCCTTTCTGTGTCCACTGTTTGGACAAAAGGATCCGTTAAAAACAGTCTCTTTTTGAAAAAGTGTTGCTCAGAGGATTCGGAGCTAAAAGACATACATGTAAGTCTCCTTATAAAAATATGCATTTTTATTGATACTCTTTTACCGAAAAAGGCTGTTGGTTTCCAGAGGGTTGATTGGAGCCCCAGCCCGGTGGATGGAAACAGGGCAGTGAGGCAAAGGCAGTGTGACCTTCAGCTTGACCTTCGGCCCCTTGGAGCTCTAAGGTCAAACTCCTCCGATCCTTCCAAGAACCCCGGCGCATCCATTTCCAATCAGGACGTCCCTGGGGAAGCACGGCCGGTCGGGCTGGGGCGTGAACACGTTCCGCACAGGATTCGCAGTCTTTTCTCGCGTGTGTATTTCGACTCTGTATTTAGAAAGAGTTTTCCTTTACTCCTCTGATTTTAAAAATAGAACTAAGGCCATTAAAAACTCAGGGCAGAGCATCAGGAGCGTGGCGGAAGGTAGGCTACCTCACGAGCAGCATCTGCGTTGTCAACGGACGTCGTTTAATCATCGGGCCGCCCAGAACAAATTCGGAATTAGCCTCCCATTAATGGCTCTCTCCAGTGGAACAGCATCACATTAAACGCTGGAAACCTCAAAAATAGCGAAGAGCAAAAACTGGGGCCGTTCAAAGAAGGTTTGGCTCCTCTCCTTCTGGAGGAAAATTGCATATTAAAGCGACTGAACTGAAAGATGTTCCCCTGATTTAACTGTTGGAAATAATCCTTTAGCTATTGACGGATGCGTACGGTACACGGGACATATAAACTTTTATAATTCCTGGTCTTTCCTCCGCACTGTGGTGCTTCACGCCGGGCGAAATGTCTGTGAGCCGGACGTGGGCCCCTCAGCGCTCCCGGACACGTAGGGGCTGTTTTTCCCTTTTCTCTCCCGCCGTCTGAAGTTGCAGAAAGAATTGCCATTAACAGCAGCTCAAAGTCTGAGGTCAAAGAAAAGACACAACCTAACAAAGAAATTGATCCTGGGGCACCTATGGAATTCTATAATCAGACCCATATTCCAGACACAAGCGTCCTCAGCAAATCGCCTCTGAAATGTAAAAATTTAATTTGTCAACATGTTTACATGATATCTTCCATCACTGTCGAGACGGTGGCAGGGTGCGGGGACGCGGGGCGGCAGACGCCGGGCGCGCTGAAACGAGACGACGTGGGCTGATTAGGGCTCGCTCTGGGTGGAATTGTCTCGGACAGCTCGGCAATCAGATTATTAACTCTGATCCCAGATACTCTGTCTCTTCAGTGGGATTAGCATGAAAATTTTGATATGGATCGATAAGCAATCTCTCCTTTATAAAGAATCTCTGCAAGCTTCATTAATCTGTGTGTATGTTTATGTCAAGGAATTAAGACATCTTGATTACTGCGGGTTCTCCTCTTTTTAGTTCTTTGGCAGAAAAATCTCATATAAATTTATTAAATACACGGCTGGACTGCTTACCTCAAAGAAAACCACATCCTCCCCTCTCCCTCTCAGCCCCTCGGTGGGACCCCCGTTACACAGAGAACGGCCACCTTCTGCAAACCAGCCGGGAAACATAATTGTCATGTTACAGAGCCTACCTTGGAACGTGATTTTTTTTAAAAGAAATCTTGGCCGGAGGCTAACTTCACTCTAAGGACAGTTTACCTCCCAGATCCTGCCAGGGGTGGTTGCCTTACCTGGGCAGTGCCGGGGGTGCCCGGTCAGTGAATGCCCAGGGCGGTGACCAGACTTGGCCCGTTTTGTGGATTCCGGCATCATCACGGTGAAACCATTTTGACTGGTTTTCCGGTTTTGTTACTGCAGTTGGATTCTGTAATTGTGGAATGAGTCTGCAGGCCAGCCGAAATGGTTAAGGGACATGCGTGGGCATTAACTTCCAGACTTCTGGTTTGAAATATCTTACTCCACTATGCATTAGGAAGCCGTGTAAACACCTGGGATGTGAGCCATGAACAGGTGTGACCGGAGGACACTTCCTCCCACAGGTGTGCAGGTGGATGTATCGATCCCACAGTTACTGTAACGAGTTCTAATCAGGGACCTTCTGCCTCTCAGGTGGCAGCTGCTCTCCTGTCAAGGGCATTACACCTGGTGCAGAAGAGCTACTTTCCTCAAAGGCCCCCTGGAAGGCGGGGACTTGGAGTGGTGGCTGGGGGCCCCGGTCGGCCCTGTAATGTGGGTGCCCCTGCGCGGCCCCATCTCCCATCCTCTGTGCTTCAGTGGCTCGAGGACGGTGACAGTGTCAGAAGGAGGCGCCTGCAGTGGCCGGAGTGCAGGCAGGAGGTGTGGGGTGATTATGAGGTGGACCAGCTGCCTGGCCTGGGGCGGGTTACTTGAAATTTATGAACAGCAGTGAGCCTGTTTGTGAGAGAGGGAAAATATCCTCTCTGACGTTTAGTGGCCTTTAAGGGAAGCTCATGAATTAAAAAGGGGACATGGAATTTTCAATGTGACGTTCACTGCGTATTTCACCTGTTACGGTTCGTGTTAGTGCTACGTACGGGGTGTCCCCAAAAATGTACACACGCACTTTGGATAATTATAAAGGCCGTGTTTATTAAACTGCATTTCATTTTCAAAGCTGAGCTCTCAGCTGTTCCAGTGTGTGTACATTTTGGGGGATGCCCTGTACCACCGAAGAAGAAAGGAGACAATTGGACAATTGTTTCTCTGATCTCTCCTCTCCTGTTTCAGAATTTTAAAGGGACTAACTCTCAGAAGTACAGTAGAAGCATTTATTTATGTCGAGCAGGAGGGAACAGACACAGCGACGCTGCTTAGAAAAACCTTGGTCTCCGTGACGTTTAACAAGTTCACTGGTCAGCGTGGCCTCTGGACGCTCACCACGGGTTTGGGGAGCTCGCGGTGATTTATTCCAAACAGCTCACTCGCGAGGAGGCCTCTTCCCCGTCATGGGAAAATGCAGACACCGGGCTCGTAGTTTTTAGGGTGAGGAACAGTTGGCAGCTAACGATACCGAAGACAAGCCAACTCCGTGCCGGGTGGGTTCCCCGAGACTGGGAGCAGGTTCTTCGCAGGTCAGACAACACACTGAACGTGGCCCCGAAGCTCCGGAGCCATCGATCTGTTCAAGCGGAGCTTTTAAATTATGAAATTCGAATGCTCGTGCCATATTCCCCGGTGGACAATCTCATTTTTTTTTTTCATTGCAAGCTGCCTTAATCTGGTTGAAAAAGAAAGGTACCATTATTTCCATTATAATTCCCCAGCAGTTTTTCCTCTTGCTTAGCCTCTCAAATTATTAGTTTAATCAAGGAAAATGTTGGTGTGATTTTAATTCCCTGAACAACATGGATGATACGAGAAAATAATACTATTGCTTCCTTGGCTGTTCGTACGAAGGGCTCCACACCTTCCCCCGGTATAGCAATACGATGCTAGTTATCATATATTCATTTTCTTTAAAAAGGAAAAAGTCCACAGACCCAGAGAGAGGCCGCCCGGGGGAGGGGAGTGTGCCCGGGGTTACTTGCTTGGACTTAGACTCAGTGAGATTCACCGGAATTGGAAATACTCATCCATGGGGCCCTGAGACGGAGCCTCTCTTTTTGTTTCCTTTCATTGCAGGTGCATTTTTTTTTTTTTTAAGTACTTTAGGATGGATTTTTAAGACTCCCCAATTATACATTTACCATTTTCCCAGCAGCCCTTGATTACAGGCTATCGCGTATTTGCCTAATCGTGGACGTTTAGAAATGCCTGGTACTTGCTGCCCAGTCCCTAAGAAGCCGTTATGGACAATTGTGCAGTTAGGGGGTGAGGAATGTGTGTCCTTAGGCGACCGTCTGCGCTATGACGCTGTGTCACGTCGGGAGCCGCTCAGAGAACGTTCCGGGGTCTCTGCGGGGAGGCGGGGCCCACCGGCCGGGGTCCTGGGCCACCGCGAGGGGCATCCAGGTGCAGGGCTCACCCTGGACAGGGCCCGTGGGAAGGGGCCGTTGGCGCGAACAGAGGAGGAGTTGGTCACAATTTAACCACACTTTTGAACACAAACCATATTTTTATCCAAAAAATCATTTCTTTAAAATATCTGAGAAGCTAGTTTCATTTTTTAAAAGTTAAAGTATCTGTTGTCTCCACAGAGAGTTAAGGTAACATGTGGACGCCGCTGGCCACTGTCCCCAGCATAGTAACTGAGCAAAGTCACGGGCACCGGGGACCTGTCTTTAAAAACTGAGCCCCTACATGTCTCTCTTTTATTATTATTGTTTAATTTAGGAGCCTCATGGTGTTGTTGACGCTTCCTGTAATTGGAAGTTATTTCAAATAATTCCTCCAGTGCAGGAACGTTGCCCATCGCATACAGAGGCGATGTGGTCCAAGACCAGTCAAAGTGACATTTGATGTCATTTCTGCAAAAGGGGATGAGCTCTCGGAGTGGCCCTCGGAGAAGGAAATATTTAGACGAATCCTTCTGTCTGAAGCCAATGGAGTGGATGCCTGCCGGCCGCCCCGCTGCCAGCAGATTGGCTGGACACAGCAGCCCTGTCCCGTCGCCTCCCTTCGCCCGGTCCGCCCGCGCCGGCCGGTGGGCACGTGCCCGCACCTGCTGATGGAAGCTGATCGGGAAACATCCGGAGGCACAAACGAGAGTTGAATTAAATTGAAAACCTGGGCCTCGCTGGCACAGCGTTTCTCAAACACTAACCAGCTATTTCAGTGACTTTGGGGGGAGGAAGGAGAACGGTCAGACAGACAGAGAAAAACAAATTCAAGGCTTCTCTCCTGTTACGTCTTCAGAGCATGTGGACAAAGGGTCTCGTCCCGGATTAAAAAACCTTTGCGAAGTTTCTCGCTGTCTTTTCGTTTGGTTCACGCAAACTGTCCCCCCAGGGACCCCCTCCCCACGCCATTGGAGAGATTTTTGATTCTGAAATAACATGTGGAAAAAAAATCTCAACGTGAATCACTAGAGAGCAATTTGCTGGTGGGATGTGACCCTCATGCAAATGGGCTTCTCAGCGCGAGCTCCTCGGAACTTCTGATGTTAAAGAGGCGCAGGGAAGGCAGATTGCGGGGGTCCCCTCACGGCGCAGAAGGCGGGATGGAAACGTGACCCGGGCCACCCGAGCGAGTCTCCCGCCCGGGCCCCTCCGCGCGCACAGGGGAGCACAGCCTGTGTCCCACAGGAAACACCTGGCGGCGGCCGGGAGGGAGGCGCGTCCCCTGTTCCAGCTGATGCGTGTCAGGTCCTCCGAGCAGCGCGGGGGGCGCTCGCAGGCATCGGCTGGGAAAATCAGGGAACAAAGGAAAACCAGGATTAGTAGGTTAGGTTCTGGCCCGTCTCGGGACGCCGGGGGAGGCTCCTCACCGTTACCACGTTAGGTAAATGCCTCGATGATTAAAGAGCAAGGCCCAGGGCTTCTGATGAACGTAAACTCACAGCAGCTTGTCGGGAACCACGTTTCATCAACATTGTCACGCCACACGTGTGACTCACATAGGCCCCCGTGGAGGCGCCCCCTCCGGCCCACGCACACGCCTCGGTTTTCCTAAGGCCCGGGGCTGGTCTCTGCGGCCCTGTGACCCGGGGGCCCGGGCGGACTGAAGGGGCTCGTGACCTTGCGAGGAGGCCCCGTGTCCAGCGCGGTCACTGGCTTGTGCACGGATGGGTGCCACCGTCAGGAGGGGTAAACATCGGTGCTCTGTGGTCCGTTTTTTCTTTTATAATCATCACCCAAGGATGTTTTTTCTATTGCTTTTCCGAGAGAATGGAAGGGAGGGAGACATTGACGTGGGAGACACATCGAGGGGCTGCCTCCTGCGCGCCCCCCACTGGGGATCAAGCCCGCAACCCGGGCCTGCGCCCTGACCGGAAACGGAATGGAACCGGCAGTCTTTTGGTGCAGGAGACATTTACCAACCCACCGGGCCACGCCGGCCAGGGCTGCGGGTCCGTATTTCACGTCTCTTTTGGAAGGAAACGGGATGGTTTTAAAAGTGCCCCGAGAGCACCGGAGAAGAGAAACATCGTGCTTTATGCTTCCACGGCTCTCGTTTTAAATAACGACACCGCCATCCCCAGTCTTCGCCCCACACTGGGCAACAGACAAGTTAAGCCAAACACAGTTCTTCTCACAGTGATGTCACTATAGACTGAACGTCGTGTCCCCCAAATCCACATGCTCGAACCCTAACCCTCGAGCGATGGTCATAGAAGGTGGGGCCTTGGGGGTGATCAGGTCAAGAGGGTGGAGCCCTGCTGAGTGGGGTTCCTGCCTTTTTAAAGTCACAGGTGAGGACCCTGCAAGAAGACAGCACCCCTGGACCAGGAGGTGGGCTCCCACCGGGCAGCGAATCGGCCGGCACCTTGGCCATGGCCTCCCGGCCTCCAGACCTGGGGTAATAAATGTCTGTGGTGTTTTTTGTTACAGCTGCCTAAACGGACTGAGACAGAGTCTAACTGGCTACTCAAAATTCATGTACCTGCAATATTTTATTTTTCAGAGCAAAATGTGTGCAGAGATTAAGAACCCCAATATGTCTTTTAATCCACATGCCTCCTCGTGGGATGGACAGCAACGTCTTTTTAAAAACAAAATTTTAAATATGTTTTTATTGATTTCAGAGAGAGGAAGGGAGAGGGGGAGAGAGGGAAACATCAACGATCAGAATCATTGATCAGCTGCCCCCTGCTGGGAGCTGAGCCTGAAACCCGGGCGTGTGCCCCGACCGGGAATCGAACCGCGATCTCCTGGTTCACAGATCGAGACTCAACCGCTGAGCCACGCTGGCTGGGCAGCAACAACGTCTCCGCAAGGATGGAGGCTGAATTCCTCCCTTGCCTCCGGCGCCCCGGGAAGCCTGCCCGAGTCAGAAGGGTAAAAACACCTCCTCTCTCAAGGAACGTAGCTCAGGGAGGAGGCAGAGACAAATATAAATATAAAGAACATTAACACACAGGGCTGTAAGTCTGGGGGTGGGGCAGGCAGCCCAAAGGATCGCGGGAAGGAACCCCTGGGCCATGAACTCACAGTCAGAGTCAGAGACAATGAGGATTTTAGGATAAGCTGATGCCAACGCGAACCCTGGCCCATGTGCCCTTAAAATACAGTCAATAAATATCATCATGGCTCAGGAAATGTGTCTGTTTTGAGGAGGTTAAAATTTAAAGCTTGCCAGCCCCAAAGGCATTGTCAAGCATAATACACATTTACAAACTTCAGCAAACTGATTTTAAAATATTCAGGAGAGATGAGCAATTCGACAAATTCATTATCGGCTAAATATGGGTCTATCGACAGAGATGCACAGGGCGGCCCTGACCTGCCCGTATAACAGGCACAGGTGCCGCTGACCACCCACCTGCGACGGGGGCCTGACCGTCACCGCGGGCGGGAGCTGCACCCCAAACCCACCCGGGGCCTCCGATAAACAGGCAAGTCGCCCCCTTGTGCCTGAGATACCAGCTTCCACGGTCGCCGGGACTAATATTCCTAATAAAGCACCCTTTTCAACAAAACTGAAAATCAATCCTTGGAGAAGTTTCGACATTGACACCAGCCTTGTGAGAAACTGGAAATAGATCTTCCTGTCAGAGGCGGACACGGCTGTCCTCCGTCTGGGCTGCACAGGGAGCAAAATTATCCGATTTTCATTTCCTCAATTTCACTCCACAGTGGAAAACGCGTGCGTATCGATTCCTCTGCGGAAACAAAAAGCAGAAGAGCCCTTCACCCCGGCAGGGTCAGATGGTTTGTGGGTGTCTAATTATACCTCGAGAGAGCGTATAAATCTTCCCCAGTCATTACCCGGACGCTCGGATCCTTTTAACCCACCACTCATCCCCCTTTGTTTTATGGGAGGTCATAGATCTCAGAGTTAATATTATCATGCTTCACAGACTTTCAAATTTGTATCGGAAATAAGATTTGCTGCATGAGGAGACCGGCATGCCTCTCTGTTTGCACAAGCAAATCCATAAATATGCATCACAGCGGCCTCTCCGCTCGCGGGGCGGCCGAGGCGCTGGCCGGCACCTCCCGCCGTGGAGACCCGGCGGCCGGGTCACCATTTCTCCCTCTGTCACGAACAATACGTGCGTCCCAGGGAGCACGTTCGGTGGTTTCAAACGATATCATTACATTATACAGGTCTAAGTTCTGCCACGAGGACAGATGATATGAAAGGTAACTATGTATTTCTGTATAAATAATCAGTTTAGTGTTGAAGTTATAACGAACAGGTTGCCCAGTATTTGCTGCAAGTCGGATGGTGTTTCTCAAAGGCCATAATTAATGCAGGGGAGTTACACTGGATGGTTTATTGCTTCCACATTTTTTAGACAGGAAAAAAATATTATTTTAAAATAAAAGAAAGCAAGAAATATCACCCAAATAAGGAGAAGTGATAAACTTCTTATCTCAAAATCACCAGGCTTTGGAAACACACTCAGGAGAGTGACTGTAACACCTGCTCCTCAAGGAGGGACGCGTGTGGCTCAGGCCCCTGCCTGGGAAAGGCGGAGGCGGAACTGGGCCGTTGCATTTTTTTAAAATTTATCTTTATTGTTGAAAGTGTTACAGATGTCTTCTCTTTCCCCACTGACCCCTCCCCCCCCTCCCACCCCTCCCCAGGCCTTCCCTTCGCGATTGTCGGTCCGGGGGCTCTGCGTAGACGCATTAAGCTCCTTGGGGATTTCATTTTTAGTTTTCCCCTCTCCCTCCCACATGCACGGATATGGGACCCTGCACCTCGGGGCATTTCCCGACCTGCTTTGTTTGCTTGTGGACATTTTTCCAAGTCAGCGGATGTGAGTTTCCATCGTCTTTAATAGCTGAGGAGGACGGATGGTCTCTAATTTATTTCACAGATTTCCTTTGATGAACATTTAGATCGATTCCAATTTCCTCTGAAATAAATAATGCTGTAATGAACATTACTGTCTTATATCATTTTTTGACTTAACTAATTCTTCCCGTTGAATACATCAGAAGCAAACCTGACTGGAAAGGTGAGCTGGCTTTAAACGCGATCATTTCACTGTCTTGCTGAGTCATCCAGGCGCTTCCCGGGTCTACCCCCCTGTGGCCCACGTGGGAGAGGTTGACTTTTTTTTTTCTTCTTTCCTTTTAGGATGACATAGAATAAGCAAAATTCCAAGGTCGTTTTTATTTGTGGCTATTTGATAACCTGGGAGGGAGAACATGTTTTCCTCTTTTATTGGCTGGTTGTCTTCTGCGTGTGTGGAGTCCCTGTCAGTCTGCAGTTCGCGCACTTTCCAGGCAGAGGGCTGGCTCCTGCCTGAATGTTTGAGGTTCCTGCGCGTCGGGGTTCCTGTGCCGCTTTCCACGCTGACATCTCACTGATACCACGTCTCGTGTCCCCTGGAAGGCGGTGCGGCATTCACTCACCAGTATTTCTCCTGATGGCCTGAGATGTGTCTACTTTACAGACGACAAGTCCTCTCTGTATTGAAACCCATATCTGGGACCGACCCATGTGACAAAGCCACTAGGAGACATGCAGGTAAATAAAATAATTAACTAAGAGTTCAAAGTGGTTGCCCCTAGGGAGTGGGAAACTGGGGCATGAAACGATCCTTACAGAGCTATTCTACAATTATATACATATTAATTAATAAACACAAAATCACTTAAAAGAACCAAATTATATAATATAATAAGACAAAGATATATTAATAATGTTTACCCCAAAACATGAATATCGGTTCTATGCGAGAAGTGAGTTATGGAATATGCTTGTTTTACTTAGCTAGCTTATATTATTTAATTTTAAAATAATTTATATAATTTAAGTTAATTTCTAAAAGTACATGGATTTATTTTCTTATAAAGAAGAATAACATTTTCAGCCCTGGACGGTGTGGCTCCGTTGGCTCAGCATCACCCTGTGCACCTAGAGGTCGCCGGTTCGATTCCCGGGTTGCTGGCTTGGTCCCCAGTAGGGGGCGTGCAGGAGGCAGCAGATCCACGTTTCTCTCTGTCACCGATATTTCTCTCTCTTCCCACCCTCTCTCTCTCTCAAAAATCAATAAAAATATATTTTAAAAAAAGAAAAATCCATTTTTCATCGTTTTTAGGAGGAGGAGGGTAGGACCCAGTGAATTGCATCGTCTGACGTCTTCTAATCTCAAGTCAAAAATAACGGCACACAAATCACTAAAATCTTCTTTGCAAATAAGTTTTGGGTGCTCATCAATGCTCTTTCCAACCTGGGCAAGGTACAGCTGCGTTTGCATGTAGACAGGCTGGTTCCCTCATCATCAGTGTGTCTGTCTGTGTTTCAGCAAATAATTTAAATGTCTTTGAAATGACTGAACCAGATATTGTCTTGGAGCTTCAGTACAAACCATGCAGTTAAATAATAAACCCGCATATAAAAGTCTGGGAAGGACAACCTTAATACAACCATACTTTTTCTGTAACAGTAAATTAATTCAATTTAAAGACCGCAATTTTTCCCACAAATGTTTTATTTCCAATATCAGATCATCACCAGTGGACACCGGCTTTTGCAATATCACACACTGGATGAGTGCAACCGTCTAATTTTTGGAAAAGACTTTGTGTGCGTATTAAAAATTTTTTAAAAATATAAAAAAACCCTAAAAGTTGTGTGGGCCATACACTAGGTAAACAGAGCTTCCACTTGGAAACCCGCCTGCTTGTTTCTAACTTGTTTATAGCCCAGGAGGAGTCACGCAGGAAGGAAGAGCTTTCAGAAGACAGGCCTGCGTAACCGTGGTTACGCCGCAGGGACAGCCCGGCGCACCTGCTTGTCCCCTAAACTGCTCTGCTCAGACTTCAAAGGCCCTGGGAAAACCACAGGTCACTTCAAACGAAGACTTCTGGGCACACACGAGAAAGTTTTATGGAAATTCACTTCCCATATAAAATGCATCCAAAGCTCTGTGACTCCAGGGTCTGGGCGTCTCTGTGGCCGAGACCCTGGAGTGTTGGGACCTGCGTGGGGAGGCTCACAGCTCGAAGGCACCATAGCCTAGCTGACAGGTAAAGTCACCATCACGCAGGCTCCCTTTCGCCTACCTGGACCCGCTCATTCGCCAACTGGTTCACCTCCATCTGCCCCCCAGCACGGCCATTGAGTCCCTGTCCCGAAATCAGGGACCTTCTCCAAGGTGCGTCCCTCCTTCCTCGGGGCTTCCAGAGCCCCCTTCCTGTCCTGGGCCCCTTCACTTGCTCTGCTCACACCAGGTCCCCCACCCTCCCCGAGAGCACAGTTTCTGGGCGTGCAAGCATGCACACCTGCACCATCTCTGGGCGTGCAAGCATGCGCACCTGCACCATCTCTGGGCGTGCAAGCATGCGCACCTGCACCGAGATTGCTTGGCCAGCTCTCCGCCGGCTGCAGCCCGGTGTCCGCCGACTGTGTTCCCACTGAGCACACATCACGTGGTGTTTAAGTTAACTTTTCACTGTTTGCTTGTGTACAGCTTGCAGGAGACTGTTTGCTGTTTCCCACCCAGTCCTCACCTGTGCTTGAGGCCTGGCACATAGTAGATAGTCAATAAATATGAGCTGAGTAATGAAAGAATGGATCGTGTAGAGGGGTCTTAATGTCACCACTAGGGACCCCAGTGTCCTGGGACCAGCATGTTTCAAGGATGCTTCCCATTAAATCCCAGTCAATGTAAACAGCTACCAAACCCAAGGCCAGTAAAACACAATGCTGGGTGGCTTTGGGGTCACCGGATTTGGGAAAAATGTAGTAACCCTGGACCTTTTTAGCTAAAATATAAGTTTAATATTGTATTATAATGTTTTCTGGGACTGAGGTAACAAAGGGCCACAGACCAGGCTCGCAGAACAGCAGGGACTGTTTCTCTTTCCTGGAGGCCTTGCCAGGGCCACCCTTCCTTCAGCTGCTCCGGGGGAGGGTCCCTGCTGCCTCGCCCAGTGCCTGCTCACTCCAGTCTCCATCTGTGTCCTCACGTAGCCTTCTCCATTGCCGCCTGGGTCTCTGTGCCCACATCTGCCTGGCCTTTCTCCCATGAGGACACCAGCCATGGGATCGGGGCCCCCTAATCCAGTAGGACTTCCTCTGAACATGATGTCCGCAAAGACCCTGTTTCCTAACAAGCCCCGTTCCCAGAGGTCTGACTTCAGCACACCTTTTTGGGGGGTGGGGGGAGAGAGTACACAATTCAACCCAAAGAGACATTAAGACATTAATACAGACAAAAGCACCTCTCTGACCCCAAATGATTGCTGTCGTTTTCATTTCTGGAGAAAAGAAGCCAGAGCCCTTCAGAGGCTGCTGTGAAAGCCAGTTTCCAAGGCCCTCGTTCTCGGTGTCCCTGAGGCCCCAAAGGGACAGATGCCCAGCACGGCTATTCGCAAGGTTCCTTGGGGAGGGGCAGTGGCCTTAGCCCCGAGGCCAGGGCCCTGGTCCTGCTGACGCAGCCCCTTCCCTATCAAACCGACACCCCAAATTATTCCAATACTTGTGGTCCCACATTTCCAGCTGTTAGGAAGATTAATATCCTTTGTAGCCATTTAAGCTCATTACCGTCTTCATGCAACTAAACCCCCAGCAAAGTCCCTGCAACGTCAGCTGCAACAGTGTAACCTTATGTAACCTTATGCAGCCTCTTCTTGCTCAACATTTCAGAATAAAGGGGGGCGGGTCCGTTCCCATGGCGAAAAGCGCCCACAGTATCTGAGGCTCCTCCTCAGCCTGTAACGATTTCAGATGCAGACCTGGCACCGCAGGCCAGGGCCTGGGAAAGCTCCCCAGAGGCAGGAATGCGTTTGGACCCGAGGGGCCATAACCGAGACGCAGATTGTCAAAGCCGAGGTTTGTCTAATAAGTGGGTGCAGGCGCGCACGTGTGTTCAGCATAATTACGAGACACAGATGAAAGGCTGCCCCTGGGCCGCGCCGGGCGAGCCCAGCCCAGCAGCCCGCTCTCGGGCCTCTCCCCGCCAGCTGAGCGGGCCCACCGACCCCTGGGCCTGGGTGTTGTGTCTGGGGCTTTCAGCTTATCTCAGACGAAAATATATAATTCCCTTCCCCTCTTCCCATCCATCACAGTCATTTTCTGCACTTCAGTTGTTTTCATCTCCATTTTTCTTGCAACACCCAGCGCCGTGACAGCGGGTGTAAAGTGCACCCGGCGCTCGCCAGCCACCCGCGCTTTTCTTTAATATTTCATCATTAAAAAGCAAAATCACCTGATATGATCCTAATTTAGTGCCAATTACACCGCATTGATCAGGGTGACCTTTTCATACTGGAGCAGGGGAATCAATCCGCAGTACAACAAATGTCAGGGGAGGGAGCCGGGCGCAGTGTGACAATCAAAACGTTACTTACCAGTGAAATCACCGTGACCCGCGCGCCCGGGTGGCTTCTGCAACGGTTTGCGTTCGACTCTGGGTGGGGACTTTTTCCTGCTGGTAAATTTGTGCTGGTGGGTGCAAGGGGTCGAGTCCAGCGTCAGTTCCGAGGAGAACCCAGGACGCAGGACGGGTTGGAGGTTCCTGACTGGCTCCTGAAGCCCAAGGCAAGGCCGCCCACGGATCCGCCTCTGGGTCAGGTCACCAGCGGTCAACACAGTCCTGTGTCAAAGGACCCGCAGGGAGCAGCAGTGATGGGGCGGAGTTTGGGGAAGCAGAGGCGGCCCAGGGGTTCCACAGTGGAACCCAGGGATCCCCCAGAACTGGATACACCAGGCATCTGCTTGACCCGTCAAACCCTCCTACCCCGCGAGATTTCAGTGAGAGATTTCAGAGAGCACAACGTGACTGTTTCCAGGACCTGCACCTGGCTTCATGGGACAGGAGACTTTGCAAAGGGCACCCAGGTGCTACGGGGAGTAACCCCTGCGGCTGGTGGTCGCACTGTGACACCCAGCGTAGAAGATGGGTGGGCACCTGGGAGAGGTCACGTGTCCACATTGCCGCTCACACCGGTTCCTCTGACTCTGGGCTGGTCTCTGACCCTCACTGGTTCTTTTTCCGGTCAGTTAAATGCAGAGAGAAGCAGGATTCGCCCGACGGCGTTGGGGGAGGGGGAGTGATTACTACCAGGGAAGCAATGAACAGTGCCTGGCACATAGTGGGACCTCAACAAATGTTACCTTCGGCTGTGACCCTAGCAAATAAAGATTAAGAAGGCTGAGCATCCCTGCACCCTCGCACCGGAGCACACGTGATCATCATATTTATATTTCACTAGAAAAATCTGGACTCAACCCTGGGGACTTGAGATGTCGGGGCAGGTTTGGTAGACAAACCACAAAGCGTATTTGGCAACGCGAGCACAGCTTTTGGAAGTTGTTCCCCAAAGGTGTCATATGCTCATTTCCAACTAAAGAGAGACAGCTCTGCTGCCCCCGATCTCCAGAATCGCAAACGTGGTCGAAATGTTAGGTGTGCCCCGGCCTCCCACGCAGCCTGGTGGTCAGATGCCCTTCCTGAGATCTGAGCTGGAGGAGGCGACACCGGCCAGGCCTCTCCTCCTCCTGGCCTGGGCCCCTCCTGAGCCAGCATCCTGGACCCTGTGAGCGGCTCCGGGGTGGAGAGAAACACGCCGGGATTTTGTCAGCCTGAGAAGGAGTTTCAAATAAATGAAAGAACCTGAAACTATTAAACAAATGGCCTGGGTCCCCACACAGGTGAGCGGTGACGACATACAGCTGATCGGACGCTCCGATGCGGAGCAGGTGAGCGTCTCCTCCCTGGTCCGCTCAGTCCAGGAATTCCAAGAGGGGCGAGTGTCCCGGGAACGTGCGCTCCAGCTGGCGCGGTGACCTCCGCAGCCCGGCCCACGCCTGGGAGACCAGGGCCCTCGCCGCGGGGGTCTTTATAGCTCCCAGGGATTCCCCCACGACATTTGCTTGTATCTTGGGGCTACATCCCAGTTGAGTCCTGAAGCGATGGCCAGTACTGGTCCTCAGCTCAAAGGGCACCCCAGGCGACTGGAGACCGAGGCACCCCCAACCCTGCCTGAGCCCCGCGTCAGCAACTTTCGGGCACTGGTCCTGACTGGATCCAATTCATTTCCAGTTTAATTAACAGGCTGTGTGGGAGGATGGTGGCGGGGACTCCCAGATTTTTTTAAACATGTCTCCCAATGCAATTTGCGGCTTAACAGCCCCACTATAAATGACATAATTAAGTTTTACACATTTCTGTATATTTGATGTATTTACCCAAATGCAGCTGTCGTTTTGTATATGGTTTCAGATGTTTGGAGTTGAATCAATCGCTCGCGGTAATCACACTTTCCAGGGGAAGTTCTCTTTTCCTGTTTTCTCTCTTTAAATAAATGCTCTAATACAGACATAAAATGCCCCCAAACACACTGAGGGTCCATATGTGAGCTTCAGCATAACAAGTTTTTGCTTCATGAGAAATATAAGTATCAAAAAATCACCTTCGGGGAAGGATTTTCTCATAACCTCCCACTTTCCAGTTTTGGATGAAATTCTCCACTGTAGGAGAACCACTGGGGACACTCGGGGTCATGGTACAGGAGCACTGTGAGCCCTGGGACAGGGTGTCCCCTGCAGTCACCAGGGCCTCATGCGCTGTCTGAGGCAGTTATAACAGAAGAAATCATCTTAAGACAATATTGTAATAACAATGTACAGTCTCAGATGGGTGCTGGTTTTATTGGGGGATCACTTACAAGTTATATAACTGACTAACCACTCTGCTGTACACTTACCACTAATATAATATTGTGCGTCAACTGTCATGGAAAAACTTAAAAAAATTAAAAATCATTCTAATTACAAAATTAGTTCAATGAAATTTGTGTTCAGATAGGCAAAATTTTTAGTCTGCTTACTGTTCCTTACGCTACAATTATTATTAACCACGTAAGAAACCTGAGGATACAAGCAAAATATTTAATTGTCCACATGGTTAATCTCTACAAAGCCAGCATTTGGATATTGAGATTCTGATCTCACCAAAGGAATGTCTGAATTTTTTTATTTTTATCTAGATGTTTTTGGAGTACGTAACTTATATTACTATCTTCGTGAGGTTGGTTATATTTAGTGTAGCCAATGTTATATATCTATTCCAATGTGATATGCCAATGTGAATAGTTATGTTCACAATTTTAAAGAGTGAGCTAGGAATAAACGGAATTATTTGGTTCAGAAGAAAGAGCTATTCCTTATATTCTTAGAAAAAACAATAAATGCAGAGGTAATTTTAGAGAAATGAGGTAGGATTAAGGGGAAAGAAAATAATTGAGAGAAAAGCAATCACTGATATTAAAAGCAGATTGAAATCTTTGCAGACCTGAGATATTCATTATAGCGCCTATTTTTAAAATTCCAAGTTCCTCTGCACAGAATTTAAACGTGCCTGTGTGTATGCATTTTTGAAACGAAATACCACCTAAGCCTCCTGTGATCATTTTTTCTTTAGTGGGAGTGTTTGATTTTTTTAAGTGTGTCAGATTAGTCGATTCCACTAAACTATCCAATAAGAAGCCGTGTATTTTTTATTTCCTATTTATCATCTCGTTTGAGGTGTAACAGGCTGTTCTGAAATCCTCACGGGTTTGCCCACGTCATCGGGTAGTTTTCATCAGTACTGTTTCTCTCTAGAATTGGCCTATTGCTGTGCAGCTTTAAGTGCATTTGTTTTATATAAAATACCAATAAAATACTCACTGGGAAATACCTGCCCCAATTATATTCACTCTCCATGTGTTTGCTCTTTCCTAGGTGGCCAGGCAGCCTTCCTGAACGTAATTCCCACACAGTCTGTCAAACTTGTCACGGCCCGAGTAATAAATCATGCCCTATTAAAGAAACCAAATTTTCTGGATTTAAGATTGGAAAATTATTAACCTAATTCTTTACAAATTGCAGGGAAGATAATATCTGATAATCCATTAAGCGCAGCTTAATCAATGTCTTCCATCATAATGCAGAACGCCCCGATAAAGATCCGGCTCTGCCGATTAGGGCCGCGTAGTGAGGCCGCCTCCGAATCCCGGTCGCTGGGAATGAGCGGCCTGCTAATGGAATCAGCCGATGAATTAGGCTGCTCCTGCCCATTTTAAGTATTTTAATATTATGATAAAACAACATATGGAAAAGCACTTAACCTCAGCAAACATAATTACCGTTGGGTTCGCAGCAGCATTTAAGTAATTGGTTTCACACACCCTCCTGGCTCTAAGAAGATGCTGGGCTTTAAGTTGCAGCTAAACTCCTTGTGTTTCTTTAGACGCCCTTTGGAACGATCTTGTGGTAAATATGCCACATATTCGCGTGACACAGGGGCCTCTGTGAGGCGCAAAATAAACTATATATGGGGCACACAGCCCGATGATTTTAGCGATGGGGTTCCTGATCCTGACTGGGTTAGGTTGGCTCACATATTTTAAAATCACATATTACAACATGTAATTTTATTTCAAATTAAGACTTTTTTCTCTACATTTTTTCATTTTTTTATAGTTGAGGTGATTCATTACTTGATTTTAAAGTGCAGAGTATTATGTCCTGATATCTATGGCAGTTATTTCTCACAATATTATCCCAAGTAATTTGTCCGGCTTAGCCGTAGCCATTTTCTTTCATTTTAAGTTTAAATATGAATGCTTACCTCTATGTTAACTCTTCATGCACAGCATGCATCTTTATAAAATTGCATGATTTATATAAAACTCAGTGATTTTCAAATTATTAGCATTTACCCTGGTGGTTCAAAAGTCTTAAGAAGAAACATTTACTTATATATCAAAATGTGTAAAATAAGGTTTGCGTGGATGCGTGTGGATAGCCTACTTCCTTCCCTTCCATTAAAGGTTAAGTTTATATATATATTATATATATATATGCATATATATATAATATATATATTCCCAATTATAATAAATCCCATTGATCATGATTTTTCAAACACAATTTTCTATTGAATAATAAAGCACTGGGTCGTTAAACAACAACGTTTTTATTAAAACACACAGCATGTAAGCGTTTTCTATGGTGGGAGACTTCTCCAGGGCCCAGTACAGGTGACTGATTCTTTTTTTGTTTTTTTTTTATATATCTTTATTGATTTCAGAGAGAGGAAAGGAGAGGGAGAGAGAGATAGAAACATCAATGATGAGAGAATCACTGATCGAGCCCGCAGCCCGGGCCTGTGCCCCGACCGGGAATCGAACCCCGATCGCCTGGATCCCAGGTCGACGCTCAGCCACGGAGCCGTGCCCGGCCGGGCCAGGTGACAAGGTCTAACTGCGGGAAAGCAAGCCGCAGGGACAGTATGGAAACAATCTTCCTTCTTGGTTATAAAAGGTCTTCCGATCTGAACCGACCGACTCCCCCAGTAGTTCTATCTGCCTAAGGAAATGGGTCTGAGCTGATGAAACCAATCATTTTACACGAAGTGCTCCCTTTAGAGACAAGCGCCGATCGTGGGGCCCTTCGTAGCTGACGGAGCCCGAGATGCTACAAAATAACCATCTTGCCAGTTGTCACAACTATGTGTTCATTCTTTAATTAAACACAGCGTAGAAAACAGGGTAATTCACATCTAATCAGAAGCCAACTTCTTCAGCCCGCGAACCCTTTCCAAGACTGACGTCAAGGATCGTCGCGTTGGGCCATCCTGTCGGCCGAGGTCGCTCGTGTGTTTGCCGACCTTGATTTCATAGCTAAAGTTGCAGCACCTGTTTCTTGGTATTTTAAAAGAAACCCTTTGGCGCCCATCTCGTTCCCTTGCGGAGGTAATGACGCCGTCAGCCGAGGGAGCTGTTGTGTGCAGACTGACTTCCTCAGGATGAGTCTGAGGGAGGTCGCGACTCCCCTTCGCACCAGGATTGAAACTTGCCTCTCCGGGAAATGACAGCAAATAGAAAATACACCGAAGCCACGATGACTCAGCTCTTTTTAACTTCATCGAGTGGCCAGGAAGGTGTTTTAATTACCTGCAAGTATATTTATTAGGTATGTATTTGTCAGTCGTTTTAAACAGAGAGTCCTTGACAGTCTACGCATCTGAAAACATGCTTTGGAGTGAAACACTCCTGATAATTTCAGCCTGCGAGGCAGACGATTGTCACCTCATCTGTGATAAGAAACTGGAAGCAGAAAGAAAGGGAGGTTTTCCGGAGCCAACAGGAAGCAGACAAGACCATAGTCAGCAACCGTTCCCCGGGCACCTGGAAAACGCAGAAGGCCCAGGTTCCCGGCTGAACGCCCGAAGGAGCTTCCGCTTCAGCGGGGCCAGGAGCAAAGGGTGGCTGGGGGCTGCGCTGGGGGGCTGCGCTGGGGGCCTGGGCTGGAGGGACGGCCTCCGCAGATGCTGGACATATTCCAGGCCCTTCCCAGGATGGCAGGACTCAGAGACTGTTTGGAGGGAAGGGGACCCCATCTGTGCTTGGAAGTGGGCTTCCTCGGTAATTGTCCGTTAATGCTGGGTTTGTCCCTGCCATCCCAGTGTTCGCTGTGTCACCCCTGGATATCTGGCAACTGCGGGGCAGAATGCATTAAGTGGAGCAAAAATACAGTCTACAGAACAAGCCTGGAAAGCAAATGAAGGCAGGGACATTCATTTTAACATAACCTCCGGGGAACAGTGGGTGGGGATTGTGGCTTCCTGCAGACCTTGTCCCCTGAAATAACAACCGTTGCCACCTGTGCTGGGTGGGGGATCCTCTGGGAGCAGGGAGGGGGGCCGAGTGAGGTCTGAGAGGCGCAGGGCCTGTAAGTGCCACGAGGGGATCGGGCACGAACCAAACATCAGAACTTTACATGTGAGGCCTCCCAGCTCCCTCGGGAAAAGAGCTTTGAAGGAGCCATTGAAGAGGGGGGTGGAGTCTCCCACCCAACCTGGCTGACAAGACAGAGGAAATAGCCTAGTTCGGCATCCGAGGAGCCCACGGGTGCAGGGGGCCCTGGGTGAATTGGTGGAAGCCTGACAGGAGTGACCGTCTGTGAGTTGGGGAGAGGCTCAGTTCAGGGAGCTTGGCCCCCCAACTCCTCCCCCTGAGCAGTTCTCTTGATCCCAACACTCTTACCTGGAGACAGCTTCAGGTCCCCCAGGTGCAGAGCTCAGTCCCACACCTGCCCTGTTTCAGGTGTCATTGGCAGGTCCAGGCCCTCACCTGTGCTTCTGTCCGACCAGCTGGAACCCGGAGGCTCCCGGGTCTGTGACCGTGCGAGGTGAGCTCGCTGCTGGCATCTGCCGCGGCCTCGCCCAGGACGCCGAGTCTTGGATGCTCGGGGGAATCCTCCTGTCCCCCTTGGAGCTGACACCCCTTGGTCATTAAACGGTGGTCAGGGCCAGCACTCTGTGATTGCAGCTATCTAAGGGACAGCCACATCCAGGACCTCCACCCTGACCCTCCCTGCGGGTCCGACTCGGGCCTCAGCCTGACCCTGAGATGCTTTATGGCCTCATTTCTTTCCTGTCCACACGAAGCGCCCTGCCTGGCCTTCAGGAACTGCTTTGTCCAGTGGGGCATTTTTGTCTCCAGGGCAGCTGCTTATTTTTACTGCTGTATCTTTGCCTTTTATAGAGTAATTTTTTTTCTAGTTATTTTACCGTGTTTCTTTCTCTCTTCTGTGTAACTTTTACACGGGGAATAGGAAGTGACAGCCAGGATTTGAAGGCTGACCCTGGGCCACGCGGGGAAGGCTGGGTGTCATCTCATTTGTCCCGCTGGCTCAGCACAGGCCCTGCGCTGGCCCAAGTCATGTCCCTCCAGCCCCACCGCAGAGCTGGGGAAGCCTCCCGGGTGGGCTGGAGCTGATTCCACAGGGGGCTGGCAACTCCAGAATTAAGCAGAGTTCATGATGGGGACCGGGGGGCAGAAGCAGGGTCTCTGGTGGCAGAAGAAAGGGAGGCCTGAGCCAAGGGGGCACCCTCACAGGTGTGAGCACAGAGCTCGAGGGAGGTGGCTTCTGATGGCACCTCCTTTCCTCGGAATTAGGAAGAAAGCCATCAGCTGGAAGGAGGGTGGCGCGGGGCTCAGTGAAGAGAGAGAGGAGGCCTGGGGAAGCAGCTGTGCAAGGGGAAGCCCAGGGCGCCCGCCCCGGGTGAGGGTGAAGGCCGGGAGCTCACCAATGGGCAGCAGCTTAACCAGCACTGTGTCGTGGTTTCCGGTGTGAAAGGTTACACTTAGATACATATTAGCACCACGTGAGTTACACTTAGATACATATTAGCACCGCGTCTTGAATTAACAAAATGGGAGCCTGGGAAGGAAGAGAGGATCAGAAAGCCTGGGTGTCTGCTGCTCCCGCTCGGCAATCGGGCACAGGCTTCCCCCCAGCTTCTCACTCAAACACCCAACACTGAGCCTCGGGCACAGGCAAACTAGGGCCTGGCCCGCTGGGCGTGGGTGGAAAGGGGTGAGGCTTTGTTCCCACCGGGTGCACCGCCCTGCCCTGCCCATCCCAGAGCAGCGGCGGGCACCTGGGGGCAGCCCGGGCAGTGGGCTCTGCGGCCCCTTGTGGCCTCCAGGGCCCAGGTGGGCCCCCCAGCCCCCCTCCGCTGCTCATCCCCAGGAGGAACCACTCAGGGCCAACACCATCCTGCCTTTCCTGGGTGTTGTCTTCCTCCCCAGCACATGTCGACAAGGAGCGTGCGCAGAACACAGCACAGGACACATGGCACAGCGCACATGGCACATGGCGCATGGCACAGTGCACCGCACAGCACAGCGCACACTGCACGGCCCAGACCTCCTCCTCCTCACAGGACTGAGCCACGCGGTCCCCCAGCCCCAAGGCAGCGGCAACGTGTTTATTAATAAAAGTCCCGTCAGGGAGATTGGAAATGAGTGATTGGTAAGACCCGCCATCCTCCTCCTAGACAGACCCCTCCTGGAGAGGCATCTGTGGAGGGCGGGATCTCGAGGAGGCTGGGATGGAAGCATCTGGAAGCTGTTTGCGATATGGATTGGGAGTCACGCTGCACAGACGCCGCCTCCAGCCACAGCTCCGGCGGAGGGAGAGCCTGCTGCTTGTTTACGGGGCTACTTCCCGCTTGTTATCTACTCGATTTCCTCCCGTCCCCGCTCCCCGCTCCCCGCTCCCCGCTCCCCGCCACTCCTGCACAATTATGTCTGCGCAGATCCGCCAGCTGTGGGGCTTGTTAACCGTGCCCACCTCGCAAGCTGTCGGCGGAGCGGGGATGGAGCTGGCCCGGCACGTGGGCTCACGGTGTGCTCCCCTTTCCTGACAGCAGCGACAGAGCGGCCTCTTTGTCCTGCAGACGGGCCAAAGCAAGCCGGAGAGAAAGCTGGACACTAAGGACACAGCTGCAGGCACACACGGCACAGAGCAAGCACACACATGTGAGCACAGCTGCGGGCACACACAGGGCACGCAGGCGCAGAGCAAGCACGTGTGTGAGCACAGCTGCACACACACGCATGGGCACACATGGGCACAGAGGAAGCACACACATGTGAGCACACAGTTGTACACACACAGGGGCACACAGGCACAGAGGAAGCATGCACATGTGAGCACACAGCTGCAGACACACATGGGCACACATGATTACAGAGCAAGCACACGCGTGTGAGCGCAGCTGCATGCACACACGTGCACACACACTCTCACGCCGACCCGCACATCCACAGGGTGGCCGCGCTGTTTTCCTAACCGCTTCCTCTCCTTATCACTCCAAACCCTTGAGGAATCGTGTTTTCGGGTCTCCAGTTTCTACATCTGGAAAACATCTCCAGGCCTCTGCAGGAACATCGCCAAATCGAGACTGTAAAATGGGATTGTCCTCAGCCGGACTTATCTGTTTGATAAGAGCGTGTTCCTCGTGTGTTCACAAATTATTCAGAAATCCTCGCGGTACGTGAGAACTGGTTTCCTAAGTTAGAGATAGGACTTGTCTTCACTCCATAATAAAGAATAATCACATATTTGGTTTCATTTCCTAAATCAAACTAACAAGCCATAAGGGAGTGGACGGGACAGGAAGTCGACGCGTGGGGCGGCCCAGGGGCCAGGCTCCAGGCCAGCTGGTGCCTCCCTGGGAACGGCCTGGGGCAGGTGAGGCTGCGGGGAGGGAGCAGGGCCCAGGCCAGGCTCTCGGGGAGTCTTCCGAGTGGAAAACCACGCTGACCTGTTGAACTGAATCATCTCTTCTACCGTCTGTATGGCTGCATTTTATTTAAACCCCTAACATTACCACCCCAGTCAGGCTGAGATTACCAGCAGGCTATAAAAAAAAGCCAAAGAAAAACAGGAAAAACATTTAAAAAAATTAAAATTCCAAAACAAAAGCAAAAGCTGTCCAGCGATGGCAGGAATGGTCTTTAAGCACGACGACATTGTCCAGGAGGACTCAGTGACCGCACGAGCTCCAAGTGGCCTGCACTCGCTTCCTCTCCGCCTCCAACCAAGCCCCTTCCTTCCTTTGAACCCGCACACGCCTTGCTTTACGAACACCTCGTGTCTGCTGTCAGACTTCCAGTCAGTGGTGGCCACTCCTCCGAGTCCTACCTTTCTCTAGTGGGTCTTTGCCGTGATACGAGGTGACCGCCTGCCTGGAGCCCCCTCAGCCAGCCTGGCTGGTCAGGGAAGGCCAGGGATGGTGGGACCCAAGGGCATGTCCCGGAGGGGGTGGGGACCTGGTGGCGACACCCAGATGTGGAGACACCGTGGGCCAGTGCTGCTCTGACTCTAACAACCTCTCAAAACAACAGAACGCAGGCACGTGGGAAGTACCAGGGCCACAGGACCGTGGGCTTTGCTGGCTTATGTAAATGAGACGTCCAGGGGCGGGCGCCGGGGCTCAGTTTCCCCCTCTCCCCTCCCAAGTTGGCCTCTGCACCCACAGTTGCAAGGTGGCTTCATTTAAGTCCAACGAGAGAGATCAACCCCCCCATACCCATTATCAGATGTTTTGAGAATCACATAGGCGGAGGCTTATGGATGTATTTGAACTAATGTCACTGGCAAGTGGGACAGCTCGTGACAGGTGACACCTTTGGAACTGGTTGTGGAGGCTTCGTGGGACCCTCGGCTCCCTGCAGAATCAGGGGTGGGGAGGGAGGGAGACGGGCCCATGGGTGCTCCCCGGGCTGGCGGACGTGACCACTTTGGGCTCCAGCTCCTGGAAGTAGCAACACTTAGAACAAGCGATCCCATCGTCCGGTCCCTTAAAGAGAATTTCAGGAGCTTGGTGGGGCCACAAGGAAGATGTAAGCAAACGAGATTTTTGTTTTGAACAGCCTAATGCTGGTCTATGCCCAGAAAAAGATTCCTTTCCTACACATGCTTAATTTAAGTCTTTTACTTGAATTGTTTGTGGTGGGTTATCGGTAACGCAGATACGTGTCAGCTGCAAAATGGCTGGCGCTTCAAACGAGAGGTACATGCAGCCAAAGCCCGTCTCAGAAAGGCTGGGTGTCCTTTCGCCCCCAACTCTAGCGCTTTGAGAAGGAGACGGCTGGTACATTGCAGACTGACGGTCACATTCGCAAAATTCACTGATCCCAAAAGGGTTTTTGAAAATAGTTGGACAGTAAAAAAAAAATCAAAAAAATCAAGCCTCATGCTCTCGTCCCTCTGACGGCATCTTCAACAGCTCTGAACAATGGGGTGGGTTGTGCTGCTATCTAGAATTGGTGTTGTGCTGCACACTTTATAAATGGTTCACAGCTCTGAGTGGTTTATTACAGACCCTGAGTAACACGTTAATGTGGGGACACTAAGGCCCAGGGTGCATGAGTGAGAATCCTGAAGTCCCACGGTCACAAACCCACTAAAAAGCCATCCAAACTTGTTCAAGTTAAGTTTCTGTCTTAGTATTTAAAACGTTGGTCTTAAGCCTGGCCGGCGTAGCTCAGTGGTTGAGCATCGACCTATGAACCTGGAGGCTGTGGTTTGATTCCGGGTCAGGGCACAGGCCTGGGTTTGGGGCTCGATCCCTGGTGGGGGGCGTGCGGGAGGCAGCTGATCAATGACTCTCTCTCATCGTTAACACTTTCTCTCTCTCTTTTTCTCTCTCTCTCCGCTTTCCTCTCTCTGAAATCAATAAAAAACATGTAAGTAAATAAATAAATACTCACTGGTCTTAAGACACCCAGCAGAGGCAGATACACACACGTACACACATTCTAATTCCTCCCCACTTCTAAGTCAGCGAGCAGCATCTTAATTGGCATGTTATAGAAAAACTGATAGAAATTGTATAACTGGTTCAAACAATAAATTCTTTATGATTCCATGTAGCAAGCTGTCTGGAGATGAATGATGCTATGTTGATTTAGTCAGCAGCTTAAAAACATCTCAAAAACTCAAGCAATTGCTTCAACGTAATTTTACAAATAAGTATGTATCACGCAGAGCTTTTACTAAGTGTAACAAATATGTCAGACTTCGGATGAGTTTAAACTTTGTTGTTTTATTGATGAATGCCGTAAATATATAAATGTTCTATTGTACTATAAAATAAACTATTTATTTGAAGAACCACCTGCCAATACATTCCATTTCTTCCTGAATTTTAATTAATTTTTTCCTGGCCACCCCTTTGGCCTCCAGGCACTACCCGGGATCGCTGGAGGCGTTACAGTCGGTGATTAGTATGTGCAGAGAGGAGCTGCTGCCTCGGACGCCGGGAGGGCGACAGGTGCTGGGTTTACCTTTCTTCCTGAACAATCAGAAACCAGACAAAATCTATAAAATGATGGATTTTAAGACACTGGTCATCAGGCAGCAAAGGACATTGATCATTGGCATTAAAGAGAAAACTGCAGAAGTAAATCCCCATGTTTCCCCCAGATTTCTGCCCTGTGGGAATTTTTAGGCCATGGCCTCAGGAGGGCAGGTGGGGTGCGTCTGAGCTGAAAGGAAAGTCTGGGAAGAGCGGGGTGGCTGGAGGTCACTGGATATTGTGCTGGATGGGAGAGATTTGCACAGAGACAGCACCCAGGAGCTCAGCGGAGGGGCCTCGGCCCTGGGGGCTCAGCACGTATGTGTGAGGATTTGCACAGCCCACTGGAAGGACCGGCGCTAAGACTGCCAGGTGGGCACAGAGGGCCCGGCAGCTCTGACTACACCCAGACGAGGAGCGGCATAGTTTACGGGGTGTAGGGCAGCGAACTCACAGGGCCTTGCCTTATTGTTGAGGCACAATGAACCCCAGAATAAACTGTTCTGGTCTCTTTAGACACGTTCTCAAAGCAAGACCCATAAGAATCAAAGTAACTCAAGTAAGTTAACTGTTTCCAGGGAAAAGAGTAAGACTGTTTATAGGACAACACACACACGCAGCATCCAACAAGGTAAAATTCACAGTGTCTGGCATTCAATCAAAAATTACCATACATGCAAAGAAGTCTAACCACCATGATAAAAAAGCCTCAACGGAAACAGCTTAGAACTGACACAGATGTTAACGTTATTAAAACTGTAGCTTAAAAGTTAGAGATATGAAATACATTTTTAAAAATCCACTTGACACTTCTAATGATTTAGTAAAAAGGACATATAAGCCTATGAAGCTCCACAAAATCAAGCAAAAAAGAAAAACACTGCAAGACACACTATCATTAAATTGCTAAAATGCCATGATAGGAGAAAATGTTAAGATAAAAAATATTAATATAAGAAATTATTATACTATATTAAAGAGAAGGATAGGCTATATGCAGAACAAAGATAAGAATGACTATATATATAGATCAGAAACAATACAAGTGAGAAAACAATGCAGCAACATTTTTAATGTTCTGTAGGAAAAAACTGTCCACCCAGAGTTCCAAGCCCAGTAAAAATATTGTTTAAAAAAACAAAAATACTTTTCAAACATACAAAAGTTGAGGGAATTCATCAACCTGATTGTAGCAGTTTTACTCGAAATTATCAAAACTTGAAAGCAGCCAAGACGCCCCTCGGGAGGTGGGTAGATACATAAACCGGCCCATCCGGACGACGGAATATTATTCACCACGGAAAAAGATGAGCCTTAAGGTCGGAGAAGGACACCGAGGCACCCTGAGCGCGGGCGGCTGAGTGGAGGAGTCACTGTGGAGGGGCACACACGCCGCGAGGCTCCAACTCTGCCACCTTCGAGGAAACGGCAAACTAGGGAGACAGTGCAAACGTCAGGGGTGGCCGAGGGGTTGGAGGGACGGACGGGCGAACAGCGGAGCAGACGGGGCTCTTCGAACCTGCTCGGGGCGCTGCTGTGATGGCGGAGAGATGCCCTTATACATCTGTGCAAATCCATGGGCTACCCGACCACAAGTGTGCCCCGATGAACCAGGACTGGGCGACGAAGGGGGCTCAGCCGCTGGACCAACTGCACGGCCGTGGCGAGGATGCTGATGGTGGGAGCCTGGGGCGCGGGACGGGGCGTCTGGGGAACCTCTGCACCTTCCTGGGAGTGCTGCTGTGACCCTAACACTGTTGATTAAAAGCAGCCGTTTTCCCAGAAACTTATAACACCCTGGCTGGCGTCGGCAAATACCTTTGCTGAGCCCCGTCTATCGGGCCTTTGGATTTAGATACTCTTTTCCCAAGACTGAAAATCTATTGACGAAAAGCTTGGCGCACAATGGGGCTGTGACAGCCCCCCCGTCGCTGCAGCAGGAGCCGGCGCCGGGCGCCATGCGCGCCTCGCCTCGGCGCCTCCGTGGTCTCAGCGGAAGGCGCGCTGGCGCCCGCGTCGCCCGCACAGAGCCGTTCCTCCGGCTGTGCCAAGCTGGCCCGCGGGCGGAGTTTGACGCCTGCAGCCGGGAGGACCCTCTCGTTTCTGGCTCGGCGACCTCGGAGACAGGAGACGGGATTGAGGACGCGCCTGCCGAGGGACCGCGTCGGCGTATTATCGCATAAGCAATGACTCGTGGACTGGCTGGAGTATGAAAAAGATTGATAATTTACAAAGAAAGTCAATCGATAAATAAACTGTCCCTAACCAGCTCACGAGCTGGCAGAATGACATTCCATTATCCTGTCAGGCACATCGCCGTCAAAAGTGAGAAGCCTCAAAGGGCAGGGCACCCCCCACGCCGGGCACGGCGCCCTGCCCGGCCCCGCGTGACACCCCGACCGCCGAACCCCTGCACCGTCGCCCCAACCAGGCGCCCGCTTCCACACACACCGGTGCACCCCTCAGGCCGTGACTGCGCAGCCCAGGCGGCCGCCGTGACAGCACCCTGTCACCGGGCGCCTGACAGCTGATCCTCGGCAGACAGCGCTGTCAGGGAATCAGAGACTTCCACATGCACAAGTGAAATTAACTTCTGTTAGTCTGACATTTCCCACAATCAATACTCACAGGGTCCTTGTCTCCAGGATCAAAATTCATAAATCAAAAGCAGAAAGCATGAAATAAGGTATTTGATAAATCCATTAAGTGCGTGGCGGTGGACTCTGGCCCGCTGTCTGAGGTGCCCGTGCGAGCAGAGCCCCGCAGACCGGCTCCCGGGACGCTGGGAGGGTCCCGTACTTGCCGCGACGACACTGTTTCAAACAGCAATTTAATCTGGGCTCTGCTCTGGGCTCCTGGCTGGGCGCAGGGCTGGGGCTCAGGAGGCAGAAAGCCAACCGGCAGTGATTTTGCTGGACAAGAGTTCTGGCCGGAGAACTGGCTTTGTCTTCACAGGCAGAAAACAACGGAGTGTGTGTGTGCGTGTGCGTGTGCGTGTGCACAGCTACGTGTCTATGCATATGTGTGTGTACACATATGTGCGTACATGTATACTCTGTGTGTACATTATATATACTACAGGGTGGGTAGAAGGTTTAGAGCTGAGAGTACACGAAACACAGAGTTTATTCTTATATTATTATTTATTAAGTATTGTACTATTTTCCATATGAATAACTGTAAACCTCCTTTTGCCCACTCCTGTATGTGTGTATACACGTGTGCACATATGTAATCTCTGTGTGTACATATATACTATGTATGTCTACATTACATATACTATGTACATACACACGTGTGTGTATACTAGTGTGTACATTGTACACACTATGCGTGTATACATGCCATGCATGTGTACATGTGTGTGTGCATCTTGCACCCTGTGTGCACCCGTGCAGGAACCCCTCACCAGCTGTGCCCTCTCAGGTTCTGTTGTGCACCACTGGTTCCAGGCGCCCTGGGTGTGAGCGAGCCTGTCTCTCAGTAGGAAACTGGGCAGATCCGGGCGCTGAGCCTCTGAAGCGCAGCCCTGCCCCTGACCACGGCACACGCCCTCCCCCCTGACCACGGCACACGCCCTCCCCCATGACCACGGCACACGCCCTCCCCCATGACCACGGCACACGCCCTCCCCCCTGACCACGGCACACGCCCGCCCCCATGACCACGGCACACGCCCGCCCCCATGACCACGGCACACGCCCTCCCCCGTGACCACGGCACACGCCCTCCCCCCTGACCACGGCACACGCCCTCCCCCATGACCACGGCACACGCCCGCCCCCGTGACCACGGCACACGCCCTCCCCCGTGACCACGGCACACGCCCTCCCCCCTGACCACGGCACACGCCCTCCCCCGTGACCACGGCACACGCCCTCCCCCCTGACCACGGCACACGCCCTCCCCCATGACCACGGCACACGCCCTCCCCCGTGACCACGGCACACGCCCTCCCCCGTGACCACGGCACACGCCCTCCCCCCTGACCACGGCACACGCCCTCCCCCGTGACCACGGCACACGCTCTCCCCCCTGACCATGGCACACGCCCTCCCGCCTTGACTGTGCCTCACACGCTCACTGCTGTCAGAGATGGTTCATCCTTCCGGGCAGCACATTTTATGAGAGTATCACTGCTTCTCTACAGAACAATGGATGCCAGCCCTTCAAATATGAGTTAATACTGGGAAACAAGCTGTAACTCTGGCCTCACTCCGCCGGAGGCTCTTCTCCCCCCGAGTCTGCCCGTATCACCCGTGCTGGTCCTGGGGGCTCTCAGCTGAGCGTGGCACCCAGCAGACCTGTGTTCAGGACGGAGCACACGAGGGCCATCTGGCCCCCCTGGAGCTGGCCTGGTAAGTGGGGCGACAGTGTCACATCTAAGTGCAGCTCAGTCCCCTCACACTGTGCGGAAAGCAAACCAGGTCCTCAGACACGACTGGGAGCCAGGCCGGTCCGAGGAGGTTTACACAGGCCGTCTCGATCGCGTGGGAAACAGGCGTCCCCGTTAGATCCAATCAGCCCAGCCCGTGTGTCTAGGGCCACATGAAGGGAAGGAGGCCCTTCACCCCCCATGAGAAGTGGATACGAGGCTCCCGGTCAAACGCGAGATGAACAGGCCTCAGTGTGCAGGCGGGGACCCCGCTGAGGTGCGGCCTCAGAGCACGCGGGTCCCTCCTCCCCTCACCTGTCAGGTGCTGCCAGGGCCTCGGCATCGCGGCTGCTCCCGGGAGACGCCCCTGGTCAGGCCTTCCCTGCGCATTCCTTACGCAGAGCCCAGAGCAGGGAGGGGCTCCGACCAGGTCAGACACACGCCTCTCCCCGTCGCGGGCGGCTGCGCCCGGCTCTCAGCACCTGCGCAGGCCCCGCCCGCCTGCTGCCCTGCTCCAGGGACGGGTGAAGCTTGTCCCCTCCCCTGCTGGCTCAGCGAGGAGACTTCCCGCCAACCACTGGAACCGACCGACCCCATAAACTGCCCCTATTACCAAACAAGGTACCGACTGTCAGTCACCTATGACAGGCAGCCAGGTGAGGGCCGGGTGCCGAGGGCCTGCAACGAGTCATTTCAGAGTTTCTTATTACAAACACATTTCTTTAAAGCTCATTTAGATGATAATAGAAAGGAGAAACTTCCACAATTCAATTAAACTGCTTACAGACCCAAACTTTGGACACTTGAAGTTTACGGGTGCTTTTCCCTCCTACCTGAGGCTGCAAAATTCGTGAGTTGTTTTTTTTTTAAGCGTGTAGAACATGAGGCAGGAAAGATCTCCCTGCCTCAGCATTTATAACTTAGATGCCGCCTTTTCATTTTTCCTGGGCTATCTGTAGACAAATGGACCTTCCAGGCCTGCCTCTGACTCTCCCACACGATGCAGAGCTGTGCCTGGAGGACCGGGGAGATGCGTCTCAATCTTGCCCTGCAAATTAATTGCTAAATCACAATGCAATTTCTATGGAATTGCATTTGAATGCGAGATTAATAATGAATGAATTAATCAAGATTAATTTTATTATAATGAACACCAGAGGATCTGACGACGACTGGCTGCCGGTCCTCGAGAGCCGCCTTATAAATATTCACACCCCGGGTGAGTCCCTGACGAGCACCCTGTGTTCTCGGGCGTCTTCCCTCGGTAACTCGATGCATCTTGTGGGAGAGGTTCGGCAGGAGCTTCTCATTTAGGAATTAATTTCCTTGCTAGACCTCCCATCCCTGGAGGGGGTTCCCAGCTAATGAATTGTTGAGAAAATATATGAATTTTATATTTGGAAAATAAAGGCCCAAATCCGAGGAAGGGGCCTCTTTCCCCTGCAATGCCTCTCATTCAATTAGGTTGACGTATTTAAGAAAATTAATTCAAAACGGAATGAGAAGCTTCGGAAAATGGCGGGCATTATTTCAATTTAAGTTAGTGAGATTATGGGTTGGTTATAATTTAAATCATCATTTAAATTTAGTTCATGGAGGTCTTTGAAAGTCCACCTAACAGGAGAATAAATGCTATGTGTACGATTCCAGAGGCGCAGTTCCCTGTTCCCTGACCCAAACATGAGAATATCGATAAATTACAAGCGACACAGGGCTTGGGGTCAGTTTTAGGAAACGATGACAGGTTCTGAACCTACAAGAACAGTACTTTCCTGGTGCTCCGTCCAGCTCGGCCGCCTGCCCCGCTCCCTCGACTCGGGGGTGGGGGGGTCACCCCCTCGCGTCCCACCCAGGCCATCCTCATGCGTCGGGGCCTCAGGGCGTCCTCGAGAACACTGCGCGTGTCCCCAGCTCGCTGAGCCCGGACAGCGTAGATTCTAACGTCAGCTGCTGGCTGGGTGAGGGGGTTGCGAGTGGAGACACACAGGGCGTCTGCACCCTGGGAACCGCGGCAAACCTGTCCTCAGACACTATTTCAGTCCCATTTTAAATACCAAGTTCAGTCTGTTCTGCCAACCTCCAGGCCCTTTTTAAGGTTAAGTCCCTTTGAATTTGAAGTAAGGGGTCCAGTTGCCAATATGAAAACATTATGATAAATACCCCAGAGTGCTCATGTGACCTGGACACGCAGGGCCCTGGGGTGCTTTTGAAGACGAACACTTAGACCCTCTTTCAGAGGCAGTGGAACTTGGCGGGGACGATGTCTGCAGGACACAGAGGAGCAGACTGAGCCATGATTTGGGAATGTCATTAACACAGAACTTAGGTCACGTCTGTTGAACGTCCCCCAGCCTTCTGCGCCCCCCCAGTTAGCGCTGATGCTGGGGAGCTGGGTGGGACACGCCGTGTAAACGCCCACGCCCACCACGTAGAAACACCTGTGACCAGCGGTTATGGGCTGAGCTCTCACCACACCTGCCCTCAGCTCAGAACCGCAGGGTCAGGCTGGGTGGGGGGGGGGGCGATTTCCAGGCTGGACCCGCATCTCCCCGCCCCGGGTGGTGACCCTCGTGGACTGCGGGGGTAGGGGGCGTGGAGGGAGGACAGTCGGGTAGGGCAGAGGGGCATGCGGTTCCCCCGGGTCACAGGTGAGGAAAACAAAGGTAGAGCAGAGAGGCGGCTGTTCACCTTCTTTCTGCCCCGGCCCAGGGGCCCTACGTCGGCCCGGCTGCCTCAGCACCACCGTGTGTCCTAAGAACACACTCCAGGCTGTGATTGTTGCGTCTGCCAAAAATTAAATAGTTGGAACAAAACTCCCTCTAATGTTCACTCCTGTGAGGGGCAGGTGAGGCGGGACTTTCTGCGCCCCGATCCTCCCACGGCCCCCTGCCTGCACACTGGGGTCCGAATCAAGTGTTTTTTAAAAGTTAGTGTAAGCTAACTTTGCCATTAATGTAAAGGAACAAGCGCGCCATCCATTTGGTCATTGGACATTGAAAGCAAATTTAACCTCTAGAGAATGGAGACAGCAATTGGGAAAGAAAAATTATATAAACATTTTAATATAAAATATTGGTAAGCAAATAAGAATATTTAGACCTGGTATTTTATGTATCTCCCACACTACCTCATATTCTCATATTACTCTGTTATTTTTGCATTTGTGCTTAACAAAACAATTAGTACTGAAGGCCCGATATAGACTAATAGCCTAAGGACATCGCGACACCAAGCGTCTGACGCACTGACAGAACCCGCCCAGGAGACGTACAGACCCCTCTGTAACATCACCGGGGGGGAGTGGGCGGAGGAGAGAGACGCTCTGCCCCTCGGAACTGGGACCGGTGCGCCCGACGCTGAGCAGACGATCGTTCCGGCTACCGAAGTTCACATTACCTCCGGACAATCATAACAGATGGCCAGATGCAAGGAACTCAATAACAGCGACCTGCAGCTCTGGGGGCCTTGAGAAATGCGTTTCTACCCACCGCCTCCCGGCAAGCTTGTTTACGCTGGGCCGCAGCACTCGGCGCCGACTCGGCCGCGCCTGGAATGCGGCCAGATGTTGGAGATGGATGAGCGAGGGGAAATGCCTGTCCCAGACACGGGAACCTGCTGCTTCCCCTAATCTCTGCTTATCATAACTCCGATGTTATGAATCATTGCCCATCGACCGGCCTAAGTGCCCTCCTTTCGCTGCGATAGGGAAGCGTGATCCTATCTGCTCCCCAGACCTCGTATGTGGAGAGGGCTCCATAAAACACTGGCTTTACTTTTGTGCAGTTCAGCGTAACGTCGCATCAGGCGCTGTGTGTGGGGGAGGAGACGCTGCACCGTGGACGCGGCCTTTGCTGGCTGCACGCACAAGGCCCAGATCAAGTTTGCACAGGTTAGGGAACTGTTAGCTCTGGCGCATCCAAGGTCAGCCACGTGCTGAGGCTCACGCTCGGTTCATCTGTGCCACTTGGAAATGAGGCATTTGTCATTGACGCGATGCACCACGGGCTTCTATGGTTTTCAGGGGGGGACCCTCATTCCACTGTAATCTGAGTATGATATTCTAATTGATTAATTGCATTTGCTTGTAAGGTCACCCAAGAGTTTGGGGCGGAAGAAGGTCATCCATGTTCTGTGCAAGAACAGAAATGCTTGTCACAGCTAGGACAGTAACAGCTTTGTGATGGGATCAAGCGGCTCTGAACAATTGGGTTCTATTTTTAAATCACATACATGTACAGGCAAAAGCAAAATAAATTGGAAATAGAAGCACACGCACACCAAAAGCTCCTAACACCTGGCCACGCTGGAAAGGGGTGTAGAGGGACATGAACAGGTAACAGGTGAAGTCCTGAGCCAGCTGGCTGGTGTGGACACCCCGCCTGCTCCGGGGACGGCACAGGAAACCCTCCCCTGCTGTGCTCTGGCCGCTTCCAGATCCGTCAGCCTCACTCAGTCAACCCTCTCCTTAACGACAGACGCTTTTTAATCCAAATGAAAGCTCATTAATCATCGGCACATTGATCTCTTCCCAATATCTTTCTTCCTTGTCTTCTTTGGCCCATGAGAACATTGTTTGGCAGAAAGAGGGATGGTCGTTTCAGAGTAATAGGAAGTCCAGAGCTGGAAGAATGTGGCTTTGCCAAGAGAAGGGACCAGGTGAGATGAAGGTGATCAGCTCAGAGGAGGAGGAGGTGGTTCCCCATAAAAGATGGTCAAGAATTCACTTAGTTGTCCAGCCGGTGTGGCTCAGTGGTTGAGCATTGACCTAGGATCCAGGAGATCGGGGTTCAATTCCCGGTCGGGGAGCATGCCCGGGTTGAGGGCTCGATCCCCAGTCAGGGGCGTGCAGGAGGCAGCCGATCAGTGACTCTCATCATTGATGTTTCTATCTCCCCCTCTCCCTTCCTCTCTCTCAAATCAATAAAGACGTATTTTAAAAAAAAAAAGAAAAAAGAATTCACTTGGTTGGCGAGGCCCCCTGAAACAGGAGGTGTGTCCGGAGGTGATGGTTCTTGCCACTCTTAACAGGAGATACTGTTGAGGAGATGCCCCAGGTGCAGGGTGGGAAGGACACCCCTCTTCTTTATGGCTGAAAAAACAGATGTGGCGACTAGAGCCTCCCAAATGCAGGGAACAGGGAGCAGGCACGCTGACCGCATGCTGACCACCCAGGGCCTTGTGAGAAGGTCCAGTCTGTCTGAGGAGGTCGGGGGCGGGGGGTCTGACACCTGCTCTGCTAACTGACCCTGGGGGCCCGGCACTGGCTGTCCCAGGACCACACTGGAGCAGGCAGGGCCTGGCGACCTGCTACAGGGAGGAAACGCAGCCCCTGAATAGCAACAGTTAAGGCCACGCGCAGATACATTGTTGCGGGTGAAGGCGCTGCTGACGGGGCTGCCGCTAAGCCGCTCAGGCTTTGGTGCTGCAGCTGCAAACGTTCAAGGATCAGAAACTGCGCTGGAAACACTCGATGCATTTTTTATCTCCCTGTCGCTGGAGAGCAAACTGAACTGAAAACGACATGATCTGAGGGAGGGTCTGACCCCAAGCCTGTCCTTTCTTCCTTTCATGCAGTAAAGTGAGGGTTCCCTGCGTCGGGAATGCCACACAAAATCATTTCACGAGATGCATCATCACAACCATTGGTTTCATTTACCTGGTCACCTGGTTACAGACTCAGCATGTACTTCTTGGTTTAAAATGGGGAGGGAGGGGGAGGGACAGGAAAGCAGGGACCTTTCGCAGGATATTCGGTCAGGACATTTAGGAGAGAGATCGAGCACCACACATGTTGGTAGCTGAAAAATCACAAACTATATTTCAGGGAGAAGTTTTGATATAAAGATTATTTGATGCAACAGATGAACGGTTAGATGCCGTATTGACTTTTGTTGTGAAGGCTTAAGATATTTGGGCGAGCAATATATAACGCCCCCTTTTTGAACAACGAAGGTCCCTGTTTTCCCGTCTCTCTCCCTCCCTCCCCATTGTTTCTGTCATTTGAAATAAGTGTCCCCCCCCCCGAAGAAACTGCAGGAAAGGACAGACGTCTTCTCAAGGCCCTTGGCTGACGCGTCCCTCCTGTGGGAGCTGAGCATGGAGAACTCGGCCCTTCCCTGTCCTCCACTCCACAGGTGACCCCTGGAGCCCTGGCTCCCACCCCGGTCCCCGCAGGGAGGCCACCGTTGTCCTCAGCCGTGTTCAGGCGGCCCTGGAGGAGCTCAGAGTGCCGCTGGGAAACGCTGTCATGACATCTCATAATTGAGACCTCGGGTCCTCGGAGCTCTATCAGAGCCCGGAAGGGGGGAAAGATTGTGTTTTGACAGACCCAGCAGCTCGAGAAGGGCACGCGGGGGGGTGAGCGCAGCCGTGTGGAGAGACATGGGACGTTCCAGTCCCTGCCCCATGAAATTGGCACAAATCATGCGGATTTGACTTGCGGGCGGCGGTTTGGAGGAGCAGGATTGTGCAAACAAGGGGTAACGGCCACACTGCGACCCGACCTGTGTCACGGGGCAGCTCCAGTGTCAGGCGGGAATCGGATCAAGATGGATGGGCTCCCCCGGGCGTGGGCACTGCCTTGTTGGGCTCCTTCTCATTACACAGCCGAGCCGGGGAGAGATGACGGGAGCGGCCACATCCAGCAAAGACCGAACAGTGCCAGTGCAGCCCACAGGCGGACTTGGGTATGAGGAAGGGTGGGCCTGGCTCTGCGCTGTGCTGAGGTCGCCATCTCAGGGGGAAAGGGGCAGAGGCACCTGCTGGCCACAGGCCGACGCATGTCTGCAGGGGGACCTGGTGGCCTGAGCACTCCCGGGATGAGCGGGGACAGCTCCGGCTCTGTGTCCCCATGACTTCCCTCCAGGCTCATAGTTATGCTAATCGATAGTATTCTTGTTCTTAACTCTTGAAATGTCCATTGTCTCCAAGGGGAAGTCGCTGGTTCCATCAGCGACCCCCACTGTCCGCTGGTTTGCTGTGGGGATGAGACCTCCTCTTGTGTTCCCGACACTTCCAAAGGCCAAAGCTCAAAGTGTCAGAGTTTGGGGCAAGGCGAGGCCTGTTGATGGAAAAGGTGCCAGCTGAGAAGATGGGAGACGCCCATCTCACTCGCGGGCCAGGCCCAGGGCGTATAAGGGGCTGGGGACAGGTGTGTGGAGCTGCCAGTCGGGCGAGTTTTGTTGGGGGACCTCGGAGCTCGGCATTTATGGTGAAGGGACTCCAGCACCCGACCTTCCCAGACAGTGGACCTTCCGCTTCTGGAAGCCTCGTGTTCGGTTTCCGGCTGTGTCCTCGGTCTTTGGTCCCATGTATGTGTCTGGGAGGAGACTCTGGTTCAGGGGCAGCTGAAGGTCGATGTTCTCTCCTCTGAGTGCGCCTGGCTGCGTGACCTGATCTGTCTCTGAAAAGCAGCTCAGTGTCTCCTTAAACAGTTCAGGGCCATTTTCAGCTGATTCTGGGGTCGCAAGACTCCTGAGAAAGAAGACACGGCCACGGCCATGCGTGGATTGTGACACCTGTGGTCTCCCTCAGCACCTTGGTCTTAGCGACGCCTCCGTCTCTGCTCTGTCTCCACGGATACACTGTCTCCCTAGGACAGGAGCATCCCCCCACCATTTACACGCGTTCAAGTCCAACCTCATGCTGGTGACAGAGCTGGTGGCCATCTCGCCCCGAGGCAGCCACTGTAGACACAACGGTCACCTGTGCCCGGGGGTGGGAACCTGAACCTCCCTAGGGGTCAGGGATCAGGAGCCCAGAGTCAGGAGAGGCAGCTGGGATGGGGGTGGAGGGCAGGGCCCCGCGGCCAAGGCTCCCTTTAGCGACCGCCTGCATGTGGTACCAAACGACAGGCACAGAACTGCACCGGCAGCCAGGCCAACATCATCCTGAACGTAAATTAATTCCTTCACCAGCTTGCCCCGGCCACAGCCTGCTCATCTTTAAAATGGGCACAGGATATTTGAAAAGTAAGAATTAAATAAACGAAGTATCGCCTGTAAAGGATTTGGTGCAGACTAGACAGTCTGTCCATTCTCTCCTGTGAATCCAGCACCTTCCACAGGCCAGGTGTCGTCACAGGTGTGGGCTCAGACCCCTGCACACCCAGCTCACCTCCAGCGCCTTCTCCTGCACCCCAGGCAGCCCTCGATTCTTTTTTAGCCTCTTGCATTGTCCTGGTTGTCTGTGCTTTCCAAGATTATGGTTTTTATGAAATGCCTCCTGACTAATTGGTTATAATCCTGCCTGGCCACGCCCTTACCTAAGATGGTAACCCTCTGGTCCCTGTAGCATGACACCAGGGTTCAATGCACATGTCTGCGAGGTGAGCGGGTCGATCATACTGTTATTAAAATCCAGCCTTAAATGTAGGCAGAGTACATTTCACTGGAAAAGCCTTTGGAATCACACTGGAAGCAGAGCCCTCACTCCCCCTTAAATTTCATTTTTAACACCCTGGGGCGGACGCCATTAGAAATTCATTCCTCTCAGTTAAGCAATTGCTCCTATTAAAATGCAAAGATCCCAGGAAGGCAAGCACATTAAGTACTTATTAGTAATTAACACCTCATCACGAATTAGTTTATCAGATCCCGCTCTTTGTCACAGCTGATAGCAGCTCTGGTGAACCTGGGAAAGGAAACTCCTGGTGGGCAGGGGGCAGCTCAGGGGAATGGGCAGGGAGGAGCGGCGGGTGAACAGGTGAATGCGTCACTGTCACCACAGTGAGATGGAAAGACCCCGGGTGTGCGCTTCAGCCCTGTCGAGGGCGATAAGGATCCTGTGAAAAATTCCTATTGCCCTGTGGAAGGAAACTCACCTCACGGAGGCTCCGGGCATCGATGCCTCAACCTGACGGGCAGGCTTGGGGCCTGGGAGCCTGAAACACATCCACCTGGTGGCTTTGGGCTGGTGCAGCCCGAGGGAGCAGCTCACTGCAGGGAAGGACCCGCCTTCCCGAGGCGAGGGTGCCCTGTCCACCGTGGGGTCTGGCCGGCTGAGAGTGATGTCTTTTTAGTGTTTCAGGGCAGTTTTTAACCTTATCTGAAAGAACTGGCCTTAAAAGTCAGTGGGCTTAATCTCAGGAACTCCGTATTTTATCTCTGGGAAGGATGCGGAAAAGGCCAAGACATAAATACGGCGCCGGGGCTGGACGCGCCTGAGAGGCCGCCCCCTCCTGCAAATGCAACCTGCGAGACCCGTCAGGGACTGGCCCAGCGTCCCTCGTTCCTGACTCCTCCCGCGGCCGAGCAGGAGCACAAAATCAATGCTCAGTGACGTGCGTGTCATCAATGCCTGCGGCTCTGGGAACTCGATTATTTCTCATTTCTTGATAAATTTCAAAATCCCTAAAAGGCATGTTAAAATGGACTTCCTGGTGGCTGCAACAAAAAATTGTATCATTCATCTTACTAGTTCTCTTAAATGGATACAATGTATCCCCTCCTTCCAATAAAAAAAAAGAAAGGGAAACTCATTGTGTCGAAACAGAGAAAGAAGGTTCTGGTGGGAGGGCCAGTGTGGATTTGCCCACAGACGGGAGCAGGTCCTTGAGGACAAACTTTCTAGGAACAGGAGGCTCTGGGGAGACAGGAACAGGGATGTGGCCACAGCTGGAAACCCCGAGGGCCCCTCATGGGCCCCAACTTCAGGGAGAAATGTCAAGAAGACAAAACCCTTTTGGCTCTTAGATGTTTATGTTTCTGAGTTCTGATAATGTTATAATATGATGAAAAAATAGTCTCTCTGGGGGCGGGGGGTGGTCTTACACGGTAACAAAACAATGACAGTCCTTCCCTCGAGCGGGGGCCGGAGCCTGCAGGCCCCTGGGCGTGGTCAGAGCTGGGCCGTGGGTGGGCACACACACGTTCTTCAGAACGGCCGCATCTTTTATTAGTTGCTCAGAAGGATCCATGATTACAACAAACAAATGCACCAGTTCCATGGAGGTGATTTTCACTAAATTGGGGACTTGAATCAGGGGGTCACTTACCCTGAGATGAGTGGCTGACATTCTGTAAATTGATAATAAAAATAAGTAAAAAGTGTTATTTTGGATGCACTGGTGTAACCTTTGTAAGCTGGACCATGAGCTGTTCAAGGTCAAGAACAGTGTCCCTTTGTGCTCACACTGTGTCCAGACATTACGGCCCCTCATCAGACAAGCAACACATAAATGTTCCCTGTGGATCCTGCAGAACACGGTCACTCACATGGCTACTCTCCAGCTTTCCTAGGACGTTCAGCTCAGGACCAAGCCTCTATCCAAAACCTTCTGCAACCATGAGCCTTGTGAGCACCTCGGGTGTGGATGTTGGGGTGGGCGAGGCAGAGGGAAGGGTCTGTCTCCTAGAGAAACTGCCCGTCATTCATGACCACAGCTTCATGTGCTGCACAAAATTCAATGTCCATTCTATGCGCTGATTCAAAACATAAAAACAAAACTTAACAGGGCCCAGGAGCAAATATTCCACACACTCTGTGAGCAACATTCCTCTCACATAAACAAGAATGTCTCTAGCTGGGAAGTTGCCCCCAAGAAACATGTTTGAGCCAAATTCCAGGCCCCCCAGCACACCCATCTGCTGGGATGGCAAGGTGCCCGCTCCCAGGCCGCTCAGCCCGGGGCAGAGCTGCCCAGCGCGGGGGGGAGAGGCCGGCTCCAGCCAGCAGAGAGGGTCTTCCCCGAGGCTGCTGGCCCGGATGCCGACACTCCCGTGCCAGCTCTGTCTTGAGGGTGGTCCATTTTCACCCGTGTAAACATTAAGGTTCTGTTTCTGTCTTTTCCTTCAAGCTTCTCTTTGCCCTCTCAGCCGCCTTTTCTTTAAAGAACCGTTTGCTCCCTTGGTGTTTGTGAGGTTGTAGCCAGGGCCACGTGCTCTCACGGTGAGCACAGGACAAACCTGCGGAACCCAGGCGTTCCTGCTGCCTGATTAGGGATCGTGTGACACCTTGTTGAGTCAGGAGTGTCAGAACTACCGATGCCACGTGCAGGCGACCATGTCAGAGGACGAGCTCACCTCCAGGCAGCTGTTTCTTTAGAGCTGAAAGAACCTGTGTTTCTTTCGGTCTGGTGAGGACGGTGACGTTGTTTCTCGGCAGCCACGGCCCAGGATGGATCCCCAGCAGGGCTCAGTGGGCAGCTCCCTGGCAGGGGCGTGTTGGTGAGAATCCAGAGGCGCTTCCAGGCAGCGGGCTCCGGGGGCGTTTGCAGCTCCACGCGTGGCCCTCCCGCGGGCTCGGGCGGCACGGACACTCTGCAGTGCTGATACTTGCCTCCAAAGGCCACTTCTCCTTGGAACCATCGCAGTATTAAGTGTGAATAGCGTATTGTTACCTACGTTTCATGAAGCTGTTGAACATTAAAATGTGCATTCTTAGGAAATGTGCAATTAATGCATAAATGCTTAAGGGGAAAGGAACATGCAAGAACAATGCGTGTGGGCACATGCACACGTGCGCCCATGCGTGTGTGAGCTGACCCGGGCAGGAAACGCCACAAACTAGGGGAGGCAGGTGAGAGGACGTTTGCTGTTTTTTTAAACTTAAAATACAATATTTAAAAAAATCATTGTAGAAAGACAGCCTGGCAATAACCACCTGGCAACTGTTGCAGCCAATGACGGTGATTCGTCCACCCGGCTCCCTTTTCTCCCTGAGAAAATGAGAGTCGTCAAGATTCAGGGGGGAAAATGAACTTCTGTACAACTGTGAAATTCTCCTAAGGCCGGCGTAGTTGTGTGAGGCTCCATCCTGCAGAGTTTGAGTTCAGTTCTGCCCTGAACAAGTCCTCACTGCTGGCCTGAGGGACAATATCACGATGGGAAAGGAATCAGAAAGGAAACAGAACCTAATGGCTCCAATATTTCTTTATATCTGTTCAATGGGATGTTTACTCTATGGGATCATCAAGCTCTTCATAAACCTGTTTGAACTTGTATATGTGTTTCAGTCACAATATTACAATATTTACAGGACAAACCCACAAACAATTCAACGAGCAAAGGCCTGGTCCGAGTGGAGCACTCAGTTGGACGTGACTATCAGGGCGGGGGGATCAGACGGGTTCATTAAAAGCAGAAGATAGAAGAGAAGGGAGGCCCCTGAGCAGGCCAGCCTCGGAGAGTCAGTGTCCCCTCCATAAAACGGGCTGTATGGCCCCCTGTGCGGTCCTCCTGCAGATTCCATGACTCTTTTTTCATTCAACTAAGATTTATTCATCACCTGCTGTGCGGCAGGCGGCCTTAGAGGCTCTGCATCTCCGACCTCGGGAAACCTGACGAGGTTCCTTCAGTGTGGGCTACACTCCCACGCCCCACACAGGCCTTTGCGGCGCCGGGTGCTCTGGTGGGTGGACGGGGAAGGTGCTATGACGCGGCTGTCGGGAGGCCGGGCCCGACCGCAGGCCCAGGGCCCCGCGTGCTCCTTGCTGGGCACTGTCGTGTGCAGGTGGTGCCGTGGCACTGAGAGTGAGCACGGACGTGGTCGTGGGTCCCCGCCCGCCTCATGAAAGAGGTAGGTTAGCAAGTGACATGAATTAGAGGGCAGCTGACTCTCCCATCCGACACCATTCATCCGTCAGGAAAGGGATATTTTGTTAAATAAGCAACACTTCAGTCCAACGAAACATCCCTTAGGTTCGTCCTTGATGTGCTTTCTGCGAGGAGAGACCAGAGAATTGTGCCAGCGAGCGCCCGTTCCTTGAAGGAATCACGTGGCAGGGACCCCAGGGTGTGACTCTCCCTGGCCACCTGAGAGCCCCGCCCCTCGCTGTCACCTGGTCTGCTGGCGCCTGGCTCCCTGACCACCTGGCAATTGCTGCAGCTAATGGCGGCGATTCGTCCACCTGGCTCCCCCGGCTGGTGCCGTAATTAGGCAATTCCGGCTGCTGTGCAGACCCCTTCTCAGGCCCAGTCTACACACAGCTAAGTGATGCCGGCGATAAACACTTTTAAATAGAGTTGCTGCTCTCGGGTTCACCGAGCAGGGACACATTTTATTTTTGTTGGGACAGAAAATGGCGTTAAATTAGTTCATTTATATGGCTCTCTGGTTGGCATGGGATAGACTCCTGGGCCAGTTCTCCCTCGGGGACAGTCAGAGAACCACAGAACCTCCTGTCTCAACTGGGTGCCAATGTCCTGCAAAATGACTTCACAATTGTCATGGTATTTTAAAATTTTCAGATACTTTTTGCAAGAACACAGAAAAATAAAAAACCACCAAGTACTGTAGCAAATTAGAGTCCTGCTTTGCCCAACTTGGTCCAAACATATATGCGATAAAGACACACACACACAGGCGCAGGGGGTACCTTGTTCCACTGGAATTTGACTACAATATTCTAATTGATTATGCAGGAGGGTTCTCTGGGATGAACTGGATGCCAGTTTGGAAGAAGAAATACATATTAAACATCATAATTTATGCTGGGATGTGGGACGTGCAACCTGGGAAATGGCTTAGTTTTTTAACGAATGGTAACTATTGAGCTAACCAGCTCTTCCAAAAGATCACTTTTAAGCTGGGCAAGCGGCACAGGTGCGCAGGTCTGCCCAGCTGCTCTGTTACAGGTGGGGACTGGCACCGGACCAACGAGAGGAGCCCTTGGAGGCCTGGTCAGCGCCCCTTGGTCGGCGAAGTTTCCGCTTAGTGCTCACGCCCTCCCGTCTCTGTGTCCAGATTGGACCCTACAAATGCCAACCACCGTGGGAGGGGCTCACTTAGGTACTGAGACCGAGCGCTGTCGGAATCTGGTCCCATCCAGGGTTAAACCCATCGAATCACACTGTGGCCTTTCAGCCGAGGGAAAGGTTCAACCCTGAAACGAAATTTCTATGGAGTGTCATCTGTCTCTTAACCCAGAGCTTGCTATACGCCGGCAAAATGTAGAATTATGTTTTGTAACATCTGTGGCTCCCAAATTAATCACATCCGGGTGATTTCAAATGCATGTCCTGACTGTGTGACGCGGGCGAGGCCTCGGTCTTCGTTCCACACAGAACCACCCCTGAGGCTCAGCGCGGCACCTTCTAGAACGTGTGCGATGGGGGTGGCTGGGCCTTTGGCGGAGCAAACGGAGGAGGGAATTCATATTCAAGTCCGTTCTTTGTTGACTCTCCAGCTGATCGGCGACGTTCAGAAAGGAGAGGCTCACCCAGCTCACGCGGAGAGCCCAGCCCGTCCCTGCGGCCCCGAGCCTGCGCAGGGCGCTCCGCCGCCGGGGCCTTGCCGCGGCGGAAACGCACGCCAACGTCCCGGAGCGGGAAATAACAAAAAGACAAGGCCAGCTCCCCAAACAGCGGGGTCCCCTGTCACAGCAACTCTTTCTTAACAGCCTCCAGTGTTTAACATATTGAAACAGTTCATCTTCCTCCACGGAACTTAATAAGTCTGCCAGGTGAGAGGCTCGCCCGATACTTCTTCATGTTGTGGCTGCCACGCGCCGTCTGGCGCGCGTCTGGCCCTCTCCGGGGCTGCGCGGGGACGCCGGCCCGCTTATTGCCGTCATCAATAACCCGGCCCCGCGCCCTTCATTTCTCACGCCCTCCCGGTACCCTCAGCATCTAATAACAGCCGTTTGCCATGATCGCTGATCGATACGCGGGGCCACCTGTTCCCTCTACTCAGCTCACCCCGCGAAGGTGACGTGACAGGGGGACAAATATGATTTTGACTGGATCCTGTCAAGGAATAAGAAACCGATCCGGAAAATTTCCCTTTGGGGCCAATTTAAACAGAAAGCCAATTTTTACACTTGGGACCAATCTGTCTCTCCGCTCACCGGCCATGATACTTGGAAATAAATACAAACCTTACCGGGTTTGACACCAGCTAGTGTTAGTTTCAGAAATTATATTCTTATGCCTATGTCTACGTAGTGGTGAGTTAGCAGGAAAATTCCAATATTATATATATTTTTTCCCCCAAAAGCTTGTAAATACACAATGATCCCAATTCCAGTTTGGGGGTTTAAACTTGATTTTTAAATGTTTATACTTTGGTGTTAGGAGAAGGAAGGTTTGTGCCCCCACCAGTGTCTTTGTCTGCAGTAAGACACCCCCTAGCGTGGCCTGGGCTCATCTCGGGGGGGCCCTGGGAACTCTGGGGCCGTCTTAGTCACAGTGCGTATTAGAAACACGATTTTAATCTTTGAAAGAATTAACAATGAATGGGCATCTTTAGAGGAAACACCAGAGTCAAATCTAGTGGACTTTCTTCATAAAATCAGTGAGTGCCAGGAAAAAGTGAAATCACATTGTGTAGACGTAGGGTTGGGACGTCATAGCGTAATGGTCACAGCGGTTCTAGTTGGGGAGCGTATTCCAAATTTCCACAGCAGACTCTAGGAATGCAGTTCAGACCCTCCCGCCAGCCTCAGGTGCCTGGGCTGTGTGTGCATCTGATACAGTAACAGGCGGGCACTGTATCCCACCCGCGCTGCGAAATGTTGCACATGTCCCATCACTGCGAACGTCTGTAAATGTTACAATGTCAAATAGGAAAAGATGAATTGAAGTGCAGGATGCTTATTTACAGTGGAGAAAGGGCAACATTGTTGCCGGGATTGTTCAAACTACACCCTGTACCTCTAACTTGCTCCCCGATGAATGACAAGCATTTGGCAGGAGGCATAGAAAATGCCGCTGCTGACCTCAGGCCGTTCTGTCGGCTTGCTTTGGGGTTGAGTTTTTGACAGCACAGGGCATTTCTAGCTTCATTATGTTCTCCGTATTTTTTAAGTCTAATATTATTTTTTACCTTTTTACAGAACTTTTATAAAATACTAGCTCTCACTCTGGTCTCTTCTACACAAAGTAAGAAAAAAATGCCAGGCCGGGGCCCTAGGAAGCACTAAATAGCCCTTTGATGACCATAAAGATGACAGGCATCCTTGTCTCGCGGTCTGTCTATGTGTAAAACCCACTGGGCTTCTTATAACCCATTAGCTTATTCTGGAACAAATTATTGGAAAAAAAATCAATTTCTAGACATATAAGAAACCCTTAAAATTATATTGAGACTCTGTTATAAATATGACTGGGCCAACACTGAAGATAAATCTAAAGTGCGGTTTAAAAGCTATCCCTCCTCCATTTAATCCGCACTAATCATAACATTATTATCAACACGTGGAAATACAACCCTTCCCCTGAGTTTAACTATCCTCATGTATCATTCTTCAGAGCCGCGGAATAAAGACCCTCCCCACCCGGCAGGCCGATGGGGAGATTACAACAGGTCCTGTTGCGAGGACAGCAAATCCAGTCTCGGTGACAGTAAAAATGGGCCACTTCAGACACCACTCGAAGGGTGTGCTTTGATTCAGTGTCGGTAGACAAAACAGTCCCGATTTTGATTCATATTGCAGAGTAGTCCACATTAAGCATGGGGTTTATATGCTCAACCCATGGCACCACCCTGATTTTTAGAGTAACGTCTTGATTAGAAATGAAGGTTGCAACAGCAGTCAAATATTCATTTGAGCATAAAATGCATGGGATAGATTTAAGCACAGCAGTTATTTTTTTCGGGCAGAGTGTATTCACGTGTTGGTGTGAGATGTTTAATTTCACGTAATCATTTCTGGTCATTGATTTATGCAAATGCGCCTGGGGTGCAGTGTGAGCTTTTTCGGTATGTTGCTTGTGTAGATACCAAAGGCGACAGGACCGGGAGCCCAGGCTCTGCAAACGGCCTCAGAGTGACGTCGGCGAGAACGCTCGCCTCTACTCGCGGGGCCGCTGGGGTGCATGCAGAGCCCATGGCCACGCCAACACACCCCTGCCCTGTCCAGCTGCCTGTCTAAAATCACGTCCTTGACCTCCTCCCAGGGTCAGAGAGGGGTCAGGCCTCCCCTCGCCGTTTCTGATGTGGTCCAAACACAACAGAATTCGGACAGTTTGATTGTGTTCTCGGTTTTACCGTCTTAAGCATTTTTTATTGCATATCGAGGTGGCATTGGTTAATAACGTTTTATAGGTTTCAGGAGTGAAATTCTGTAATCCGTCAGCTGTATGCTGTATTGCCCATTCCCCACCCAAAGTCAAGTCTCCTTCCCTCACCGTTTACCCCTGTACCCCTCCCACCTCCCCCACCCGTCTGATGGGCCATTTCCAGCTGCTACCTGCCTGACTGGGGAGAAGCTAATCTGTCCCTTAATGTGTTTGAATAAACAGTACATGTACCTGAGGCAAATCAAACTCTAACAGGACCTCCTGCGTGGGTTCCTTCCAAGGTAAGGCCCGAGGCCACCATGAGGCTCGAGGGTCCTTGCTGTGCCCCGCCCCCCCAGTCCGAGCCAAGCCCTCAGGAGGAGAGCACCGGGCTGTGGACGCCGGGGCAGAAGCAGAAACACGACTTTATCCTGAGAGCAGCAAGAAACACAAACCAAGACGACCTTGGCTGTCTGTGGGCAAAGTGTGTTTCTCTGAAGCCAGGTCCACGCGCCTGTGGTGGATCAGCTGAGCGTGTCTGCACCTGGGACTCTCGGGGGAAAGGCAGATAAAAGTGCACCTCTTAGCATCCTGGGTCCCAGTGCCCACGACAACGCGGGGTGGATAATCGTGTCCATCTCCCACGCGCGCAGTGTTAGGGCTGTGGCCCTTTCGCCAAGTGTCCCTAAAGATAAACGTGTGGTCACGGCAGGTCCCTCCTCGGACGGGATGGCTTCTCTCTCTCTGAAGTTTTTTGGTAGGTGCGTAACCCGTAACCGAGTCACCGTGGGGCTCTAGGAAGTGACTGAACGCGTCTAACATAAGCCCCGATTGGCTGGACGGTATTCGAATTATAGGACATCGTTTGTTGGCTTTTTAAAAAATTATCTTTATTGTTGAAAGTATTAGAGATGCCCCCTCTTTCCCCCATGGGTCCCCTCCACCTGCACCTGCCCCCCAGGCCTTCACCACACCATTGCCTGCGCCCATGGGCTGGCCTATAGGCCTCTAAGTTCTCAGGGTGCCCTTTGCTAGGTAAGTGGGCACCTGTCCGACTGAGGGGGGACGGGAGCAGTGCCGGGATGCCTGACCTCGCCGGGTGCGGAGCCGGTGGCTTTGCAGGGTGACAGCAGGACTCGCCGTATGTACACACGGGCTTCCCAGCCCTGGACAGGTCTCAGGAGGCCTTTTATTCCCAATTCATCTTAAAACGGCAGCAGTTCCACATCCGGGGCCGCAGCCGGAAACACTCCCATTCAACCCGGCCGGGGTTTTATGACCATTCCCGCTTTCAGACTTTGGAGACCTCGGCCCTTGTGCAGCAGCTCCGGGAAGGGAACGTTCTCACTGTCTGCAGTGACACCTACTGCCGGCCGGGCTGCTCCACCTGCCACCTGCGCGGGGCCTCCGAGGGGCCGCCGGGGACGAAGGAGGCCCGGCCACCCCCGCCCTGACCTGCAGCGTCCAACACAAGCTGGCACTGGACCAGGCCGGTTCCGAAACGGAGAACAAACATCTGACTCAGGCGGGCGGGTCCCACCCTCACCAACAGGGGACGAGCTGTGTGGCAGGGGACTCCTCTGCCCCGCCTCCCTGGGCCGCCCCCACTCCCGGGGACGGGCCATCGGGAGCCCTGCTGCCTCCGGATACACCGCTATCTGATTAGCGAAATAATTATTCCAATTGCCGCCACATTCTGCATGCAGTTAAGTGGGGTTTTACGTAAGATGTTGTTAATTTTCTCTTAGAACATCTGTGGCCCATTCACAGAACTGCTAGATTAAGACAATATTATTTTAAATCACCATCGTTGTTACCTTCCCAACCTTAAGAGATGCCGGCCAATATTTAAGACCCCGATCCCCAAGCTCTCACGTGAGCTCTGCGGGGCCGACATTCCGGAAGACGCCCGCAGTGGGTGTTTCTCCTCAGCTGCTTTAAAATGCCGCCAAGAGCAACAACGACAGGCCGGTCATTTTTACCAACAGCTGATTTTAAGTGATTGCGTTAGAAACTCACGGGCTGGGAAGCGACCGCGAGCTCGCTGTTTTCCTGCAGCGCGGGGCCCGGCCGAGGCTGACGCTGGGCGGCCCCGCACGCCTCTCGCTGAGCTGGCTGTGGCGGGAGCCCCGTGGTTTCAGTCCCATCACCACTGACCAATAGCCCCGCATTGGGAGGGAGACCCTTTGGCTACCCCGTTCCTACAGTAGCCACTTTCGTGAAAGACAGAGGAGGTTTTATTTGCAGTATTTCCAATGCAATAAGCAAGGAACTGCTTCCCCCGTTCATTTTGGAGACAAAGTCAGAACGAGGGAATTCTCCAACCCCTGCCGGCTTCTTGCTGGCTGTGCGGCAGGCTGGCGGTGTACGGACGTGTTTTATGTGCACAGCGTGTGCCCGGCGAGTGCAGGTCCCGGCTACGGAAAGCCGGGCACTAAGCATACTTTAAACAAGTAATAAGAGCTTCGTTCCCACGCAGCACACGGGACAGCGGCTGCAACAGAGCCCGTCACACGGTAATAGGACCGAGCTCCCAACTGCCGTCCTTAAACCTGGCGACGGTGAGGCAACGCCCGGCAGCCGTGACCACAGTCCCCAAACTTACAAAGTTACTTCCTGAGCACCGATGGCTGTTTGTTACTCGATGGTGCCACCACATGGAGCCAGATCTGAACATAACTCGGCCGTTTGGGGCTCGGGAAGCTGGCTGTAAATAATACTCTCATATGCACCAGGCCGCGGGAGAGAGGTCTCGGCTCCCCCCGGCCTGCGAGGGACCAACGTCCTGGTGGGACCAACGTCCTGCTGGGACCAGAGACGTCCAGGCGGGAGAGCTGAGGCCCCGCGGTGAACACCCAGAGCCAAACTGCTCGGTTCTACCCGTAAAAAAGGAACCATTTGGTAGAAGGATGCACCCCACGTTTCCTATTTAAATCAGTTCATAAGAAGCAGATGTTAAGCTTTCTCTGGTAAGAGAAAAGGGGTTATAAATGAATAAAACTGATTTTTCTGCGGGTCTCTCACGGTCTCCGCCGTGTTTCTGTGCTTTGGTGAGTAGTAACCGAATCCGGGGTCATGCTACCGATGCAAGTGGTTGGCAAAGGGTCCCTAAAACATCAGAGGCCGGGCTGGGGAAATTCACCGTATTAAATACTGTGTCACACGCATCATCCCAGGTAGGCTGCAAATCACAGTAACCAGAGAATCTTCAGAATAAAAGTGAGCCAGGGGGAGGGTCTTTGAAACGCGGGGCCTGGGCTGAAACTCTGTGCTCCTGGAATGCGCCCGTGATTTTAGGTTTCACGGTCTCTGTTGACCGGCTGTAAAATATAAATCACCATTTGAGCAGGTTGGAGAGCGTTTCCTCTTTCTGTGGGGAGGTCGGTTAAACTGTGATGACGTTTAACGTCCGAGCCTAGGCTGGAAGTGACGCTGTCTCTAGGTGCCCCCCCCGAGACCCCACACTGTGCTCTACATTTCGGGGCCTCCCCTTAGTAACTGTCTGTAAAAGGGCTGTAATTAAACGCTGGGCCTGGACGGTCCCACCAGAGGCCTTTGTACTCAGACATGCCTGATGTTCCGGCCGAGGGTGGGACGATTGAATCTGTGATGGTTCCATTGAACTGGCTCTTAATGATCTGCTCAGCCATCTAACTTCCACACTATTTTTCCTCAGACCGCATTAATGAATCCAATAAATAAAGCATCGTATCAGCCATCCAGCATGGACATTAATTTTAGAACAAAACATTAATCAATTTAAATTTATGTACTAATGCAGACGCGATCAATTTCAACTTCTTATGACAATTAGCCAAGCGTCTGCGACATCCCTAAAACACACTGACCCATCCATCAGGTTTGCATCAAAGCAACGCTAACGGCGTCTCCTTCCTCCTCAGACGGCCCGCAGCCGCGGGATTGGCCCGTCGGAACGCGCAGCGAATCAATTAATATAAATTATACATGCACAGAAAAATGGGCTAATATCATAAGTTAATTTAATTAATTGTGTTTGATTAAATGAGGTCCTTTCATTAGCCCACTTAGCCATGAACCGTGGATACATCATCATAACCCTTTCCCGGGCTCCGCCGCCCAGGCGCAGACCTGACACGAGAGCATATTCAAATCACCGGCCTCCGCAGAGCAAACCTCGCTGCATAATTAACAACCCAACGAGCTGCAGTCACTTAAGCCGAAAAGAAAACTGCACGTCGCCCTCCCGGACGCTGTTTAAATGGAAGATGTCATGGGTAAAACAAAGGTGAGCAGACAGTGGTAATTAAAAATTAAAGAGGCCAAGAGGGAACTGCCGCTAATGGCGGTGGAGCGGAGAGAGGGCCGAGGCCCCGGACCTCCGAACACGGGCCTGCGGGCATGAGGTCACCCTGAGCCGGCGCCCTGGGCGTCCCGGCCGCGGGACGTCTCAGGGAATCGGGGAGAGGGCACCAGGCCTGAGCTCGGAGGCGACTCTCGCGGGGGCGGGCGACCTCGGAGCAGGACGCCGGCGATCTTGTGATGGGGAGGGTGGCGTGCGGGGTCCTGCCTGGGTCGCGCGGGCCCGAGCGCCCGCCACGTCTCCAGGTTTCCTGCTGCAGCCCAGCGCCAGGTATCAATCTGTGGCCCGGACAGCAGCCGGTTACCTCCCTGCCACTCACCTAAAGCTAAGGGCCGCGTTCATTAAATGGATTTCCCTCCAGACGACATGGCAGAGCCTTGACATAAAATATAGGGGTGTCTGAGGGACGTTACTCATTCTGCGCCGGTTCGATGCACAGCCTTGCAGGGATGGCGTTAACTCAGGCCGGCCCCGAGTATAACGGATGACACGGCTGCGTGTCGGAGGTGGAGCCCGATCCAGCCCGCAGTGCAGCCCCGAGGAGCTGCAAAACCCCGAGCGGCCAGGGGCGCAGCCGGGCCCGGCAGGAGAGGCCAGAGAGAGGGGGAGACGGGAATTACACAGAAGGCTCAGGACATGACCAGACGAGCGTCCGGGGCACAGAGGCTGGAACCGTTATTCTCTTAAGTTTGCAGCTGATTGTCTCGATCTCTTGCTGCATTTTGAGCCTTTAGACACAGTTTGGTAGCAGATGCGTGGACTCCTGACTTGGGGCCCTCGTGGTATCCTTAGGGGTGGTGCTCACGCAGCCAGCGGACGCATAACTGTCCGTCGTGAACAAACGTCAGCGTTTCGGGTGGACCGATCCTCTCGCACAGACCAGGCCGTGGTCCGGTGTCTAAGGAGCAGAACCGGGACCGGAGGAGGCGGAGATGCACCCGCTCAACATGGGGAGGTTTCCGTAGCGAGGAGACTTATTCCTTCGCACAGCTGCTGAGGAATGGTTGTGTGTTTCTAGGTAGATAGGCAAACTGACACAAAGATGCTAACACGCATGCATGCACACGTTACATACAACATACACGGACACATATGGTGCCACACAGTCCTCAGCCACCCGGCCTTCTGCATGCCGGTCACTCTTTGGGGGTAAGGTGACCGCACAGCCTTTCTAGTGGTTGCAGGACACAGCTCAGCTCCCTGAGAAGCGCCGGCTCCGGCCTGGCCTGCGGTGCGACCTCAGGTCGGCCTCACTGCGACCAGATGGAAGCCCCGGCACTGCTCCCATCAGGCGGCCTGAGGTTTAGGTCGCTGCAGAGCGGTGCCTGGGACACCACCAGCTCCAAACGGATGCTGGCTCATATTGTCATCATCATCGACATTTCCATCCTTTCTACCTCGCAACACGGACGGCACAGCCTCGTGACCTTGGCCAAGGTCATGGAGGTCGTTCTGTGGCCAGGAGCAGGAGCGCCCCTTCCTTGCCCAGGCGTGCAGGCTGCTCGCCTGGTGCGCTCTGCACATGCGTCTCTGGTCAGGTCCACGCTGTGAATCCCTCAGTCCGAACGGCAGCTTTTTTGCAGCAGGTGGCCCAAGTGCAAGGGCCTCAGACCACGAGCTCACGTGCAGGAGCCCTGCTCCTGCGTCTGCTCCCGTCCCAGGGGCCGGAATGACTCGCCTGAGCGGGAGGCTGCAGGTCAGTGGGTCACCTGGGCAGGAGGCTGCAGGTCAGCGGGTCACCTGGGCAGGAGGCTGCAGGCCTGGAGGCGGCCTCTGCCTCGGAGGCAGGACAAGCACACGAATGTTTGCTGCACAACTGTCCTAGGGCCGTATCGGGAAAATCGTTTTTTGATTAGATACAGTGACGAATGTGATAGTTATTTGCCTCTGGAGTCCAGGAATCACGCCCAAGCCCCACCACATGGGACCCTCCCTGTTCAGCCAGATCTACAGCAGGTCCCCAAACACAGAATTAAACAGGTTATTTAGGATGAAAGACTAGATGGGTGCATGAACGAGTGAACAAATAAAAATATTAACCTTCACTATTCTGTTTCACTGGCGGCAGACTGTCGCCGACTGTGAGGATTACGTGGGAATCTCATCCCTGGCACACCCTCCTGGTCAGAGTGAGTGTATAGCTGCGTAGGTCCCAGGGCTATGATGGAATTTCCAATAAGATGATTCCAATGCAGAGCATCGTTATTCTTGTGAATAAACTGTGATTGAAACAGAGCTTAAGGACTTAGGGAAACTAATTTTAGAGTTTATGCTCCACTTATTAAAACAATAAAAATCATCAGAAATTTAATTTAAGTTGAAGCAGACTGGAACCCTCTTCACCGAGAAAGAACCCGAAGGCCTCGCGCGCGTGTTCGGGGCCCTGTCCCAGGGCTTCGCCTCACCACCTGCCTCCTGCTGAGCCTGACCTCCTGTGATCTGCCCGCATGGTCACTTTTCAGGGTCTAAAAACAGGAATCCTCAAATGGCCCGGGAAGCAGCCACTTCCCCACTTGCCCGTCGTGATAAACTATTTGAGATGATGGGCGACTATTAATTTGGTGTTTGCTGATCCCTCACGGAATGAAAACATGCCTGGAGACTTGGGGGTTTTCCCTTCCGTCTACAGAGACCCACGGGCGCGTCTCGTTCCAGCTCCTGGAACGCTCTCTCCAGCAACAAGGAGCCCAGGTTTCCGCTCAGCAGGGGGCCCTGCGACAGCTGCCTCGAGACAGACACTGTGAATTCCAAATAAAATTGCTGAACGGAGCCCTAAAATTAAGATTCTTGAATGCAGAATATGCAAGGTGTTCCGGGGAAGAAAAGCCTCTCTCTGATCTCACGTTCCGACCCAGAGCTGAAGGGAAAGGTGGTGAAGATGAGGGCACAGCTCTGGGCCCCAAGCGGCCAGGGAGAGGGTGGCGATGGGCGCAGAGCTGGTGGTGCAGGAGCAGAGACGCGCACGCCGGACACTTGGTTGTAAACAGAGCTGCTGTGTATTTAATATGAAAATGTTTAAATGTCCTCAGGGCTCCTGCAGTTACTTAATTTGCGTGTGGCGCCCTGTGGAGAGGCACAGGGGGCCTTTGCCAAATTGCCTGAGCACCAAGGTGAGCTACATCCCGACAGGTGCTCTGAGCACCCATGTGGGGCACCCTAAGGTGCCCCGGGACCCTGTGGGGGATGCAGCCCCGGGACAGCAGACGCCAGGAAAGCTGCCTGGGCGCCAACCCGATGCAAGGGGCCGGTTCTTCAGTCCACCGCTGCAGAGGGCTGAATAAGTGGGGTTAGGACCTTCAGTGCTTCCTCCGCCCTGTGAGAAACGCCCGAAGCCAACAGCCGACCGAATGCTTGGAGAAAAGCAGCAGAGCCGGGCCTCCCGAAGGGTGGCTGCCCCGGGGTCAATGCCACAGGCTCCCCTACGGAGTGAGAAAGTCGTCATCGGCGTGGAAGTTGCTGGGGACTCATCGGGTCCTTATGCGAACTGGAGAATCTGAGAGACGCTGAGGCAGAGAAACCTCCTTGAGCGCCTGTGGGCTGAACGGCCCCTTCACCCAGGAAAACTACGTCCAGGCCTCGCGAACCCAGTGTTGTCTGAACACAGTGTGGGAAACAGGGGCGCGGGTTCTACTTCAATCCCATCCTTTTGAGGGCAATGAAACTGTTTTTGTTTCTGTTTTAACATACGAACGAACATAAGGAGTTAACGTAATCACTAAATCTTCCCATTCCTGTAAAAATATTCCCAGGGGCATTGTTTTCCTCCGGATCGTCGCTATATGTCCAAGGACTTGGCGTTGTTACTGGCACAGCCCCGTAGAGAAGCAGGTGGCGGGTGCTGTCTCCCTCCTGATCCACGCGGCGCCCGTGTTCTGACCTTGCTGACCCAGACCTGACGGGCCCGTGGACAAAGGCCTGCTGTCTACTGGACGCTGCCCTCAGGGTCATTGAGGCTTTGGGGTTTTCCTTGTTGTCACTGTTTGTGTGGTGGGCTGAGACCGTTTCTCCACCCTGGGATTAAGTTGGATAATTCTGACGGGTCTGTCTTCAAGATCGCCGATTCTTTAATCTTCTGTATTTCAACCTCTGTCGTCCCCATCTGAAAATTTTTGTGTTTCAGGTCTTGTATTTCTCAGTTCTAGAATTTTTCCAATTTTTACGGCTCTCATATCTCTCCTTAAATTACACCTATTTTATATTTTACCTGCTTATTTTTTAGACTCCTTCGTACCCCTATCATAGGTATTATAAGTAGTTGCTCACCGGTTCCAAAATCTGGGGCATGTGCAGGTCTGTTGCCATTGGCTACTTTTTCCTTGACTGTTAATTTCATGTTTCTGTTTATTTGTCTGTTTAGTCTGTGTGTGTTTACAGTGTAGTTGTCACGAATTACACCTTGTAGGGACTCTGGGTTTGGTTATCACTCTCTGAAAAGCGTTGCTATGTTTCTAGCCGGCATTTGCATTACCAGTGAATTACACATACCTTCTTCCAACTGGATCTGTTTGAGTTTATCCCTTTGTCCTGACGCACAGATTTTCATGCCAGAGTGTGGCTCTTATGCATAAAATTTCTCTCTCTTTGGGATCTGATGGCAAGTCTGGAATCGTCAGCAAGACCCTGTTTATTGGGCAAGACCTGGCTCCCCAGGGACAGGCAGCTTCTGAAATGTTTTCCCTCAGATTTCTTTAGTCTCCCAGCTGATGTTTTAACGTGTAACCATTAAATTTTACCCCTTGAGTAATTAGCTCAGGAGTCTGCAATAATTTGAGGGGAATTTGCACTCAGATGTAGGGGCTGGTCTCTCCTTTCTGGGATCCTTTCCCTCAATTTCAGCAGCTCTGGCTCCCCCTGAACCTTACCTCTGACTTCCGGACCCGAAAGCCCGACGCCCCTGCTGGAGCTCTAGCTCCCGTGGCCTAGAAAACGCGAAGTGTCGTTTGGGAAAATCCAGGGAAGTGTGGGTCTCTGTTCTGCAGTTCTCACCTTTTAGTAAACGCTTCTCTTCAGTTTCTACCGTTTTGGATAACTAAGTGCATTTGAATAACTCACTTTTTAATATTTTGTCCAGAGTTTCTACTTGTGTTTGGCAAATGAGTTAATAGGATACAATCTACTCTGCTCCCCCCCCCCCCCGGAAGCTGGACGTCGCCGGAGTTACCCTTCCTGTTTGGAGAATCAAGTTGAGTTTTCAGTTGATTTTAGGAAGAATAAATATCTACACCCCCAAAGTCGGTACATACTCCACCCAGCTGATGCCCACTCCCCAGCATCTGACGCGTCGCAGCTCTGACCGGCTTCTTGGCCGCGTTCAACCTTCGCCCCGTTCTTTGTCTCCTGCCCGGGTGCACGTCAGACATGGACGAGCAGATGTACAGGAAGGAGGTGGGGGGTTTGCTTAGGGCCTGTGTGGCCTGATATTAATTGTATATATTTTTAGAAGATATTTTCTATAAAAATGGGGGTGAGAGAGACGGCGTGTATGTGTGCGAGTGTGAATATGAGTGTGTGTGTGTGTCTTATGAAGTTTGTCTCCGCTGTGCCATCCATGAAAAGATGTTTCCAAGACTTCTCATTAGATCCTAAAAAAGTTGAATTTCCATTCACAGCTGCTCCATGAGGTAATGGAAGTATTCCCATCTAGGGATAAATAAGTAGAGGGTTAGGGAGATTGTCTAACTTACTGAGTTTACACATTTGTTGTTAAAATCAGAATTTAAATGTTTGCTGTCTCACTCCACAGCCTGATGCCAAAATCATTAGACATTTCCATCTTTTCTGCTTAAAATATTCTAGTCCCTATATTTAAGTGTTCAAAGTCTCACTGTCCTTAAAAAAAACTTAAAATGCCATTTCATCTTCTTTCTTGTCACTCAGTCAAAGTAACACCCTGTCTTCTGAATTTATAGCTGTTTTTACATCCAATTCAAGTTTATATTGTTTTAACATAGAAATGGGTGGAGTGAAATAAAGCTAGACATAAAATCATAGGATATTCTAAAGCAAAGATTTTCTAAAGTCTTTAAGCAGCTAAATCTTCTCTTCTCCTTTCCCCACCCACCCCTGAGAAATTATTTGTGGAACCAGAGGTAAAAGGCGCCCAGCGCAAGCCAGTGTGAATGATGGTTACGGCCCAGATTCATCCCCGAGTTGTTGACCATGGTGAGCATCTCCCAGGGGAGAACCTAAATTAATAAAACAGCAAATAAAGGTACAACATCTCTGGTTATGGTTGGGAACACATCTAGAGAATTAGCCGCTGTGACCTTGAGGGGGCTCTGAAGGTGAGGGGCGCAGAGCCCAAATTTACATTTTCTCGGCACAAGGACCCAGGGATGTCCTGTTGTCATCACTTAGATTCTGAGAACCAACAGCAGCTGTGATGCCTGTGACGCTGAGGCTGCCACCAGAGTGTCAGCATGTTAATTTACAAAAACGATCGTATCTACCTGCAGGACAGGAAATGCCCAGGCGTCGGGGGAGAGCACTCCCTGAGCCAGGGGGTGACACCGGGGCTCGCGCCCGTAACTCTGCCCCGTTATGTTTGACCAAAGTCCGATGAGAAGGGCAGAAATGTTTCCTGTGGCTCTATTAATATATCCAGGAAGGTTAGAATTACGTAAAACCGATTCATCATTTCTTAGGTGAATTTGGCGGTTCATCTAACTCTTGAGATAAAACGACTACTCTCTCAGAGAGGGTAAGAGCTTTATTTTCCTTGATAAATTTCATATTCCATAAAGATGCAAAACTTTTAAAAACGTATGCATTGTATGCTACGGAGCTCCTGTCGGGAGACAGGGTGTAGAATAAAACCCCAAGATGACGGCACCCACTCCATCCACGATTTTAAGAGCTTCTGGTTGAGCAGCGAGAGTTGGATGCTGTGAACAGATGCAGATGGTTTGAAACCTTCATGCTACGCTTTGGAAAGTGTGAGGACACATGCGTGACGGTGCTGGAGAGAAACGAGAGAGCGTCACAGAGACAGGGTTCGGCCATAGCGGGGAGCAGGAGACCCGCGAGAAAGAGGGAAGAGGGCAGGCCCATCCCGACGGGGAGGCCAAGGGTCTTGCTCGGAGTTAATTCTGTGCCCACGGCCCTCGACCTCTCACTCACCCGGGACAGGGAGACGGGCCTCGCCTGCACAGCAGCGCCAAGAGCAGGAAAGACACCCGCTCCCGGCCCCTGCTGTGTTCCCGCCTTTGCCTTCATTGCAGGTCAGCTGTCAGACTGTGCACATGTGTGTGAGATAAAGTGGCTTGTCTCCCATTTAAAATCAAACACACATTACTTGTCATATTAGGACCTTGAGTTTTGACATAGCTCAAAATAAAACAATCATTTTTGCATCAGTTCTCAGGACAACTACTGAAACTCAAGTCGCCGGCGCTCTTCCAGGACCAGATGCCCTTCCTTGTTTTTCAGCTCTCATTCTCGATTCAGTAGCAATAGTGAATCCGCATTTTCCGTAAAACCCAAAACTTAGAATAAAAAAAATAAAAATATCCTTCTAATCAAACTCAACTCTCCAGTAAAATTTACAATATTTGGATCCATTCTATTACAATTGTTAATATAGAAAATAATATCAACCCAAAGACCTTGTTTCCATATTTTTGCACAAAGGGCAGTAATTACAAACAATGTTTTGAGTTATTTTTTTCAGTGGCCAACGTCTCAGGCTGCTTTGCATGTTGATAAGTGTAGAGCTACCCTGTTCTGCTGCTGGGGCTCATTTGCTGCCCCCTGTTGTGGGACATTCAAGTTTACCCTAATTTTCCCACTATTTCCATGTGAGGTGATCATTTGTAGCCAGAAATCTGTGTGTACCTCCCAGACCCAGTGCTTGGCCAGATTTCAGATAACGGCTGCGTTGTGGAGACTCAGTGAGGATCCACGTTGAAGCTGCAGTCAGGATGCACCACTTCTCTGAAATGCTGACTTATTTCTACAAAGTCCTCTCTATTTCTAACTAAAGAGTTAAGTGGTTCTTAACTACTTTTCTTTATCACATAGTTATCTGAGAATTTGAATGAATTTTTTGGTATTTATCGCCCTAGAATTTTTCAGATATGCTTAAGCATTTATGATGTACAGCTGAGTACAGGATTTCCAGGGGTCCATGGACCCCTGGCAGTCATTAAAAGATACTCAAGACTTCCCAAGTAACGTTTTTTCTAGTACATCTATAACCAAACCCAAGGATTGGCTGCCTGCCACCACGATAGCCAAGCTCATGAGACCAGTGCTGGTGAAAAAGGAAAGAGGTTTATTCAAGTGCTGGTCACCTGAGGAGATGGGGGACCCTTGTCCAAAGCCCATCCCCCCACCTCAGCACAGGCAGGGTTTTTATAAGGAGGGAGAGGGAAAGTAGAATGAAGAGATTGAGGGGAGGGGGCTGGAAAGTTTTCCACGTGCAGCCAGCACAGTTTATCCCAATGAGGACCATGAAACTGGTCACATGATGGTCTGCTGTGCACCATCCTGGTCTTTCTCATCCTGGTGCTACAGTTGAAGGTCAGCAAGTCTCCCAGAGCTGGGATGACTGAAGGTCAGAGCCTGTATCTTTTGAAGTCAGTTCTTAGGATTCTTAATCAAACATGCTGTTTGTCTATAAGCTACATATTAGTCAGTCAGCATTTACAGGAACAATGTCAAAAGAATGGGCCGGGGGGGCGTTTAAAATTCCCACTGTTACACATCTGCCAGAAATTAATAAATATGTGTTAAAATTCATCTATCTTTCCATATTCAGTCCCATTGATCCCTAAGTCACAACCATAAAACAGGAAATCTACTTCCTTCATATTCATGAACCATTCAGCAATAAAGGGAACATATGGACACTGAGGGTTAAGTTTAACACATTGGGAACCCATTTGCTTCTTGAGATAGGAAATGAATTCAGTTGGCGGTGAGCAGGAACAGCTCCGAATACAGTGTGTAAATATTTTATGAATAAAACTCAGTAATTTCAGCAATGCGCAAAACAGATGCTTAATTTATGTAATGACAACTCCTGTCTTTGTTGCAGGTTGGCTCTCTGGTGTCATTCACATTCCATTTCAAACGCAAACCTCTCAGAATCATGTGCTAAAGCTTCACTAATCTGCTCTCTCTGCCAAAGCCGGCATAATATGCCTAAGTATTGCTAATTCAGCAGTGAAAAATAAATTACACTTTTAAGCCAAACAATTAACACTCAACTTTAAATGCTGCTTGCTGGAGCTGGAAAGTATACTGCTCTGGTGATCAGCATTGCTGCTGAATTCATCAAACAAAATTGTATTAATATTTTCCCACACATTTCTTTTTGTTGTTGTTAACTCTCGCTGAGGGTATTTTTTTCCATTGCTTTTCAGAGTGGAAGGGAGGGAGGGAGGGAGGAGAGAGAGAGAGAGAGAAACATTGATGTGAGAGAGGAACAATGACTGATGGCCTCCCACACTCGCCCTGACAGGAGGTGGAGATCAAACCCGCAACCCCGGTCATGCCCTTGACCAGGAATCAAACCTGCAGCCCTTCAGTGCCTGGGCCAATACTCTTACCACTGAGCCACACTGGCCAGGGCCCACAAATTTCTTAAAGTGCTTTATTTGTTAATCCTTCTAAGGTTGACATAAATTAAAAAGCAGTTTGTGAGTTTCACGAAATAGGAGCCGTTCCTTAAACATCTACAAAAACCTCAGCACCCAGCCAAGTACTAGCATCACCAGAGAAGGTCACTTGTTAAAGGATCGAACGTGACCATGAGGATGACTGAGGACACCGTGCTCCAGAGACGTCCTGCAGAGCAGGTGTAACAGGCCCTGCTGAATCCCTCGCCGCAGAGATAATAGTCCTCCAGGGAGCTGTAACCTTCCCTGATGGGCTCACTGCCCACCTGCTGGGCTCCTCCCCCGAGTTACTCTGCTTTTCCCTAAATGCACCAGCCACCTCCCCACACCCCCCGGGGATCGATGTCTCAGCTACTTCTGTTGCCCCGTCCTGACTCCCGCGTGATCCAAGCCTCACCCTTAAGCCCCTCAACAGGAGGCCTCCCCTGACCACTGCGGGCACCTCCGAGGCCCCCACCCCCACCCGATGTTAGCTTTAAAGTGCAGCGTGCAGGGAAAATCAAAGATAGACGTTCGTGTCAACCTCTAGTGATCTTAGTCAAAACAGGTTTAGAATTATCACTAAAAGAAGATATGAAAGGAGTAGCTTAGGCTCCTTTGTTGACATTTCAGCTGCGGCAACATAAATACTTGTTCTGTCTTGTCCTCGGTTTATGGTCCCTTTGCCTCTTTGCCCACGGAGAAGAGAACCGACACTACTAGAGGGCACAGTGAAGTACAAATCTATGCGAACATTCAACCCGCAGGGCTCCGAGCAGAAACGAATCCGAGAGCTTCCAAACGTGTCGCGCATCTGGGGGGCTGGGCACCTTTCGTCACCGGGTCCCTGAGCCCACGGTACCCGGACTTAAATCAGAAGCGTCAAGGCCGTAAAGTGCAGCTTAAATTGTCGGAGAAACAAAACGACCGCAAAATACACTCAGCTGGTGATGACGGTGAAACCATGAGGGCCGAACGTTTATCTCGTGACAGCGCTTACTCTAAAACGCGCCCGCCGTTTGCACACACGTTTATTTAATCCTCGCAAGAAATCTGCTCTTTACGTTGTAAATGTGAGGAAAAGGGGCATTGGAGAGAATTAATAACTCACCCAGGCATGAGAGCTTGTGAGTGGACTGAAGCCCGGCTGTGTCTGACCGGAGGCCGGTCCCTAACTTACACCCACGCGCAGTGCTGACGGGTGGGCACTGCCCGCCTGCGCGCTTCGCCTCGGGATTCAGAGACCCGGACGTGGACCCCAGCCCCACGGTCACCGCTGGGCGTGTCCCCCTTCCGAGAACCCTTCCCTCACTGTAAGGCAGGGGTCACAATATCTCCTGCATCCGGGTTCGTAAGATCTTTCAAGTTGAGACAACATATGTAAACACCGGGCACCGCGCTAGCACCAGCAGGCACAGGGCGAGGCCCCCTCCTGTCCTAATAGGAGAGATCGTAGCGAACACGCCTTCCCCGCGCTCTCGGGTTCTCGCTCTCGTGCTTGCTCCACGCGACACCTCGGCCCCCTTTTTACAAGACGACTGCATAACCCTCTGAGATACTGAATTTGCTCCAACCGATTTTCACTAATTTGGTTCCCAGTTAAAGATATTGAGAAAGCAGAAATTCTAATCTGTTGTAACATTTATTCTTTTTCCTACTCTCAGGTAAATAGATTAGTATCGTTAGGATTAAGTTTACAAAGATATGCCCAATGGGTATACCCGAGATGGTGCGTGTTTCTGTGTGTGTGAGAGAGTGAGAGACACAGAGAACAGAGCACCTGTATTTTAAAATAGAGGGTCTAGACTATAGTAATAAGTCTGCATAAATACCTCTTTTATTATTTTAATTTAAAATCCTGTGTCTGTCCTACACACACAGTGGGAGGTGGTGGATGTTAATTAGCCGGATAGTGGTGATAATTCCACAACGTGCACCTATCAAAACGCCACCGTGTACACCTTCCGCATATACAACATTTACCTTTCGTCAGTGCCACCTCAATAAACCTGCTAAAGGCTATGTTCTTTCATAATAAATGCAGACAAAGATACATACTTACGTGCCCATTGTTGTCAGTGTTTTATTATTTTTCCAACATTTTGTTCTAATTTTAAATTAGCGACGTACACAGTTGCTTCTCACCTTTGAGGGGAGCGTCCAGTTGTTACAATGTTGCAGGGAGTCAGTTGTCTGGTGGGAGGCCCTCGGGGACTGTCAGATGTGGTTAACGGGAAAGTCCTAGCGCGGCCCCTGCGCACCGCAGGCACTCGAAGAAATTCCAGGTTCACAGCTCCCGACAAATCCCAGCTGCAGAGGGATGGCCCCTGCGGGTGCCCCTGGGTCCCGCGGGTGTCTCCCTGCCCCCGCCTCCGCCAGCCGGGACATTGGGAACCTCTGTGCACGTGAGCTGTGCCTGCGAGTTCTTGACTCTGAGACCTTTGGGTTTTTACGACCTAGAGGCTAAAGCTCCAAGGTCCTTAGTCTGACCTAACAGGTGACTAAGAACCACATCATTAAAGATAAGGGACGGGCTGTTCTCTGAGGTAAGCCCTGTCACCAAGTCCCTTTATGAAGTGCGGATACCGAGTCTTGGACAGCTGGCCACGATGGAAGCCTCACACCACGTCTGCCGGCCGCAGAGCCCAGCAGAGCCCCCCCCCCCCACGACCTGGGTCCTGCCGCCTTCCGGTCCCCGCCCCCCAGTCCTTCTCTGTTCTGTGACGCAGGTGACACTGAGAACGGTGCACGGAACAGGGAGGGTGCTCTGTGCCTTCAGGGTCCTCCTTCCGGCGAAGCCTCCCTGGACCGGACGTCCACCCCCCTTCACCTTTCAACACCAGCGACCCCCGGACACACTGAACAAGGCTGATCGCACTTCTCCTGCTTCCGCCACAGCCCCGAGCCTCCCCCGAGCACTTTCCATGTTACAGTCCCGGGCTCCCCCCCTCAGGCCATGCGGTCCCCCGGGTCAGTGTGCACGTGTGTTCACGTTTATTCACTGTCATTTCCTCAGGCTCAGCGAGGCTCCCGGCACGGAGCAGGCCCTCGGTAGGTGTTTGATGGATATCGCACCTGCTTTCCATGGTTTCCGCCCGTTTCCACACTGCCTGGCTGGGTGCTTTCCTCCACCCAGAAGTTCCTGATATTTGCCTGGGAGGAAAGAATCGTCGGCTGGTCTTGTCTCTCAGGGGAAGTGCATGTTTTTGAAAACTGAACACAACCCCAGAACTTTTGTTTCATTAGTAGACTTGGAAATACAGCTAATATGACGTGAAAATACGGTTTTTAAAAAAGATAAATTATATAAATATATATGACACAGAACGAAAAGATACTGAAACTCAAAGTCTCTCGTGCAAAGCAAGGCAACCCTTGAGATTTCCATAGTTTAACTAATAATCTTATTGCCTACTTAGTGAAACTCAGACTTTGGGTAGTACTTCAACCCAAGAAGTGCGCTGTGTCTGTAGAACTCATAAAGTCATGCTTTTCTTTCAGGATTGGGAACAACTGCTCACACGTCAAAGTTAAGTAAATACAAGCGGTTCTTCATTTAAACCATGAAGCCTCGGAGAGCCGTGCTGGAGAGGGCGGTTTCCCTTGAGCGGTTTGTGGAGACAGCGTTCATCCTGAGGAAGCGTGGAACAAGCGCCCACAGCGCGTCAAACCCCAAATTCTTCCCGGAAACGCAACTAGAAAGGTTGAGAAAACGACAACCCCTCTGCCAGGTCCCTCTCTCACCTTCCTGTCTCTGAGGGCGACAAGTGTCTTAAATCCATGCTTGCAAAAGCCTTAGGCATCCCCTGTATTTTTTTCTCAATATTGTATCTCCGTGTTTGTTCTGAGGATCGTATTGTTTCCCGCTAGATCCTCTCGCGGGTCCTGAGAGCGTGAGGAACGCTGTCTGAGTTCAGGGGGTGCCAGCCTCAGACGTGGCCCCCGGCGGGATTTTCAGGGTAGATCACAGTGTCCGGCGGGATTTTCAGGGTAGATCACAGTGTCCGGCCAGGTTGCAGGTACAACACTCTCCTCACTGGGACACTGCGTAGAAAACTCCAGACTTGTGTGCACTCATTTTACATTTTTCAGAAGCGTAAAGCATAGATTTGGTAACTGAATATGCTTATTTTGAGAAGTAGACAGAAGGACAGTCATGGAGCATAAAGAAAGAGACATGAGCAATATCGGGTTTTACTCGCATAGGTGATATCGCGGTGCATTCCCAACAATAACACTGTACAAGGAGAGCGTATTGCTCTTCAGAGTAGAGCTTTCTATTTGACACAAAAACGTCCTCTCCCTTCCTGGTGTCGTTGTTGAATTGGGTCCCCTGGGGTTCAGTAAAACGTTGCCCGTTTTCTGTGGGGAAGGACACTGCAGGTCCAGGGGGAGGGTGGGAAGTTCACCTGAGTGTTGAGTGGCCGTCACGTCTGTGAACGGTTGTGCAAAGAAGTGCACCTGGCCTGGCCGGCGTGGCTCCGTCAATTGGGCCTTGTCCATGCACCATAAGGTTGCTGGTGCGATTCCCGGTCACATGCCCAGATTGTGGGCTCGATCCCCGAGTGGGGGTATGTGCAGGAGGCAGCCCATCGATGTTCCATTCTCACATCGATGTTTCCCTTTCTGTCCCTCTCCTTTCCTCTCTCTCTAAAAATCAATAAAAATATTAAGACATTTAAGAAGTTCCCACAGGCCTAATATACGAACAAAAGTGTGTGCTTTCCAAAACAATCAATTTTTTTTTTTTAGTGCTCACAGTGTGTCAGGTTAGGTTCTTTATGTACCTGGACTTGCTGGATGCTCTCACTGCCGACTGGGGTCCTTGCTCACAGGTGAAGCTTTGGGAGGCCCGTCGTCTGACCAGCGCCAGCTCTGCCGAGTTGTTTAACTTGGGCTTGGCTGAGCCAGGAAGGTGGCCCGTGGGGTCAGTACAAAGACTTTCCATTTTTAACTTCCAGGAGCTTGGTTATGCTATGTCTTGGTACTAGTTTCTTTGAGTTTTCCTGTTTGTGGTTTATTCATCATCAAGAATCTGCAGGTCTAGGTCTTTTTCCAACATTGGGAAGTTTTCAGCCATTCTTTTCTCAAATGCTTTCAGCCCCTCCCTGGGCCCTCCCTCTGGGACTTGAGTTACTGCCCCTCAGGTCCCTGGGGCACGACTCACTTCTTCCCCCTGCTTATTTCTCTCTGTTTTCATGTTCGGTAACTTCTTTTTTCCTACTTTCCATTTCACCGATTCTTTCTTCTATTATTTCTTGTCTT